>NC_068316.1:33091386-33446050 GCF_025860055.1 Xyrauchen texanus | reverse complement strand
CAGACATCTATTGTCAAAGATGACAATTTAAGACAACTGACAAATCTTAATGTGATACTTGCTGATAACTTTGATAATATTCTACAGAGGTAAAAGGCTTTTTGTACTCAGAACAGGAATAGTTTATCCAAAATGATCATTCTCTCATCATTTACTCACCTTTATGTTGATTCAAACTGGTATGACAAAAAATATGATATTTTGATTGGAGTAAATTATGAGAGGACTATCATGTTTGGTTGAACCATTCCTATACAGGTGTTCATTGTAAGAACTAAAGATAAACTTACATTTTCTTGAAGAATGAGTCCTTCTTGCTTTTCCGTGAAGTGAGCCATGTGAACAATGTGGTAAGATGAATCAATGGGTTCATCTTTGGAAAGGATTGACTTGACTTCGGAGTTGGTAGGCTTGCGTTTAAAAAACTCTACGATGCTCTTTCCACACTCCTCCATAGAAAGTTTGAGTGCACGCAGGACATTAATGTCAGTGAGAAGCTCAAAATGTGCGAACAGGCCTTTCTGAAAAAAGAGGTATGGCCACTTTTCCATCAACTCCGCAACAGAAGGTGCTGGCACAATATTTATTTGGCTTCATTGCAGGCAGAAAGTTGTCTCCATCAGTTTTTCTACTTCAGCTTTCTCAGCTCCCTTTGCACCTTCTCAACAGAATAGATGCTCCAGCTTCTGACGTTTAGTCTCAATGGAGACATCGCAGAGAAAACCTTCACGGAAGAGCTGACAAGGAAACATGTTGTAAAGAACAGATAGATTATCTAGTTAATAACTACCGAAGCCATCGATTCTCGTTAAAATACGTTATAAAATGGCTAAAACAGATGCAGTCACTGTCATGCTGCTAATAGGCCTAGTTCTGCGATCAAGCCAGCAGTGGTTTGCATTGGCACGTTTACAGAATTTAAAATTTTGTTCATACCTCACTTACCATTTACTGACAAAAAATAATAATTTGCACATGGGCCCGTTTCATAAACACTCATAATTGAAAACTCAAACTTCATAATTCACTTGCATGCTTGACAGTACAAACGCGTTCTGAATGTACGTGCAAATCTTACCCATTCACTAACCGGCTTCTAATTAAAATTACAAAGGATTCACTGGATCTGTATTGTTATTTTATAAGTAGCTTGATAACGGCCGAATAAAATAAGCGCGAAGCGGCAAATTACACCGGCAGATAATAATGTCTCTCATGGACCGAATGCGCACGTTAACATTAACTTACCACACAAGAAAAAAAAAACTATTGATTTCGGTCATTCCCATTCATCTTTTACTTGAATAAAGTTTGGTAAAATGTATGCAGGTTGAATGAAATTTAGGGATTCTTACCTGTGATAAAACGGCAGTATGACGGCAGTCTGAGCTCAATCTCACTCGGTCGATCAATTAGTTGCCTAAAACACATAATTTAATGGAGGCATCTGATTTAAATCACAGAAGCTTCATTAGATGTTTAAGATGTTATATTTTAAAGTAATAGCTCATTTAAAGATAATATAATAATAAATCGTTGCAAACCTACCTCATTCAGATAATCCAAAATGCCGCCTTTACATTGGATGCAAATACAAATAGGGTATAATACTGTTAAATAACAGTGACAACTGCTGTTGATCGACCACGCAACCCGAAGTGAACAAGTCTTCCCATAATGCATTGTAAAAAAAACAACTTGCTGTTATTACATGAAAGCAGCATTTTGCTGTTAAATTTCCATGTAAATTTACAGGAATTTTTTACAGTGTTGTTAAAGCATTTATATTAATGTATCAGTCAATAAACTCTCACTTATTGTAAAGTGGGCACAACTTTAAAGTTGTCTAGATTGTCCTTTTAAGTGGAATAACTTTTCTACAGTAGGTGCATACAATTTTGGTTATGTATTACAGATTTACCTCAAATGTTATAAATGCTTAATAACACTTATTTAACATTAGTACCCTATGAAAATAGACAATGATATAATTTGTTTGGTATACTATCCCTTATTAAAGATGTGAATCTTGTTTAATCATCAGAGCAGCCCATTTAAAGTAAACTCAACATCAGCAAGCATCTAAGAATTAGTCTTTTCATTTTTCTCATAAGAAACATTTCAGAATCTTCTTTTCTATGTAAAATATAAAATGATAAGTTAAATGTTTTAGAGTTGAATCAATACAGCATTATTTGTGTCTGCACCTACTGTGAAACAATTAAACTGGAGTTAAAGTTTAGCAATAAGCTTCAATGTGCCCTTGAATATGAGGCTTGTCAACACGGATCCATCCATGTGCTTCACTCGCTGTTACAGTCACCCGCATCAAAGCTCAGCTCACAAACGACCGACAGTGATGAGCGCCTGTCACTGCCCATAAAGGTGATGAACACACACACACACCCTACGGTTCTCAGCTAGTCTATTTATTTTTATCGCAACAATGAAAATTAGCATTTCACACACACACACACACACACACACACACACACACACACAGGGACATACACACTGGGACACACAAGGAGGTGAGGATGTATTAGATTTACAGTGTCACCTTCCTGATCTCACAGATGAGTGACACATGAGGGATTGACAGGATAATGTGTCATCTCACTAACTGTGACGTCCTCATGTCACTTGACCTATCAATGAGAACAATGTTAAAAATCCAGAGTTTATAACTGAAGATAAACATACATATATTTTGGCAAGTTGATTTTATTTCTATTTATTTATTTGTATTTACTTTTTATATAAATACTAATGTAACATGCTACAACTTTATTCTCACTATAAATACATCATCATAATTTTATTATATGCTCCCATTTTTAAGACATTTATTTATGTGTGCAGAATATTTCACTAATAAATCTGTGTGAAATGCAAATGGGTGTGTGAAATATTCAGTGCTATCATGTAACAGTTTAATTTGCTTAAAGGAATAGTTTACACAAAATTACACGTACACGTTTTCAGTGAATAACGACTTCAATTTTGGTCAGCTCCTCACATAAAGCAACCAAATGACTTCAGAAGACTTGGAATATAGAATGTCATAAGGACAACGGTATTATACTTTTATAGTGCATTATGGTAGTTTTGCTGAACATCTCTATTGAGCCCCTAGAGGACAGAACATTTATTTTCGCATTAGCATTATTGTTTATTATAGTAACCATACTGGAACCATGATATTCATAGTAAAACCATAGTAACTAAAACTATTGTAATAAATATAATATCATTATCATTATTATTCCATGAAAAAAAAAAAAACACACAGCTATGAATTTCTTCAGATTGCATAAATATAAATAATATATAAATAAATATATGGTTACTACTGCAGTTTCACTACAAATTCATTTTTGTAAAGGATGGATAATGTAAACAATTCAATCCAATTTAAGGTGAGCTGTACGTCTGCAAGTAGCTAAGAAGTTGTCTTATAAAACATTTTTTATTTTTTTGATTACTTCTTCCAGAAATGCTTGATGCAATACACAGCCATGGACTGAAATGATGAGTACTTGCATTAACTATTAACTATAGGCAACACTGCACATAAACCCACATCTTATTGTGTGTGAGAGTCTTCCAGAAGAGCAGCTTTATGGAGCAGAATCTGATGATGCGTTCCTCATGTCAAGATCACAGCAGAGACAGATGTTAATCACACACTATATGAACACACACACACACACACACACACACACACACACACACACACACACACACACACACACACACACACACACTTATACAGTCAAACACAGAGTTTCATTATTAGTTTGACTGTCAGATTGAAGCAGATTTTATGGGCACATGAGCTTTTAACTGTTTGTACAGATAGACTTTTTAGCTCCACACACATGAGCAGTGCTGCTGTCCACACTCCATCACATGAGCAATGCATCATGGGACAGCAAAACATTAATTTGCTTCTGATTTAGATTAGGATTCAAAAACACAATTTACACATCACTTGGAACACCCAGAAAAATGTAATTCTGTCATAATTTAACTCACCCTCATGTCACTCTAAACCCCCATGACTATCTTCCAAGACTATCAAAAAACAAAAAATATCCTGGCCCCACTGTTACTTATAATAAAGTGAATGGAGAGTCTGTCAAGCTCCGAAATGACAAAATAATGATTTCCATTTCAGTCTGTTCCTCACACAAAGCTATCATATAGCTTCAGAAGACTTGGAATATAGTGCACTATGTACCACTGATGTGCTTATGCTGTGCAATATTTACATTTACAGTTAGCCATTTTGCAGACACTTTTATCCAAAGTTACTTCAAATAACAAACACAGAAAGCAATTTGTCATTAAAAAGTTGACAATATTAGCAATATCGCACTGCCAAGCTCTCCGAGTAGCTGGAATAGTGTAGAAGCTAGCACAGAAGAAAGACAGACAGACAAGGAAAGTTTTTATTGTTTATTTTTATCAGTAAGTACAATTAGTGTGGATTAGTTATGTATTTGCGATGTTTCAGCTAGTATATTTAGTCTTTAGGAATTTTTTACTTCGTACTGTATGTATACTTTTCTCTCTCTTTATTAAAATATTTTGTATTATTTGATTTGCGTAAACCGGTCCTGCTGAATATCCATCCATATGCGACTGCAGGCTCTGACGCTCTGGCACAGAGCACAACAACTCGCCAACAACAAACAACACTAACAAACTACAGCAACTGCTGGCCCTGATCTTCAGCATTGATCTAGTTATGCTGGATTCATGATTATTAGATCGCTTTAATCCTCTGATAAACATCATTGTGAGTGTTGTCAGAGATCTGGCAGTGAAGGCGTGTGTTAGCGAGCTAATGACAGTCGTGTTAGGTGAGGTAACGCACAGGATCATATGTTGAAAGCATTTTTTCCTCCTTTACTTCCCTCTGATGGCATGTTTAGCCTACGGTAACGAATGGCTACGTTTTCACTTCTTGTGAAAAGCAGGGATTAACAAGTTAAAAGGTAATGGCGTAAGTCAACATTTGCCTTTCAGCTCAGCTCAATCACTCAAGACTGTAATTATCTAACACTGTGTGTGACCTCTGGCACTGCACTCGTCTCCTTTCATCCAACTTTGAGAAAATATACCGGAATACCATCTTTTCCCTCTCTCTCCCAATCTGTGTGAAATAAGCCTTGCTTAATGTCATTGTATAGTAAATGTTTTCATAAATTTTTTTAACAGGTCAGTATATCCTGAGCACTCTTTTACTTGACTTCAATGATGAATTGTAAAATGTGAAACCCGAAGAGACACAGAACAGTGACGTAGAGCAGGACTGTTGCGTTCTGATGTCTTGATTAAACTCTACATCACTTCAACACACTGCAAATATTTAGTCAACTTTAAGTTAGGAGACTAGATCAGTTTGCTGAAATAAATAATAATGTACACTACAAGTCAAACATTTGGACATAATTGATGGAATTTATATTTGTCAGGATCATAAAATTCTTTTGACCTTAAAATGGTTGAAATTAGTTTTGTAGACAAATACAAATTGAGCCTACATATGATTTATTTTTTACAAAACTAAAATCAATTAATCTGTTTACCTACTTAGTTATTTAATTATTGTGAAAAGTGTCCAGCATTCATGGGAACCCCTTTATTTCTGTTAAAGCATCTCAGGATGCACCTAATGAAAGTGCTTAAGATAATGTGGATCTGTAATCTAGACAAAGTGTGGCTAATTTGAAGAATTGTATATATAAGATTTTTGGTCACTACTTATTTCCAATACTTGCCTTTGTGTTTTTATGCAGTTTTGATGACTTTAATAGTATTCAGAGATTAAAGTCGAGCAAAAAGATCAAGTGTGCTGATGTTGCTGTGCTAATATTCAGACTAACAGAATGATTGCGAGTGTGATATTGCTTTTTTGCAACAGTTCAACAAGTAAATAAAAAGACTGAAATAATAAATAATAATAATTTTTTCATTTTTATTTTAAGACACTCTCTGCACTGCTGAACTAGTGGTGTTTCGTTCATAAATGACAGTTTTGAGTAAATCTTTTCAAGGAATTAATCATTCTCAATCACTGCCATGAACGGCTCAGCGATTGAAAATAAAAATGATTCAGCGACTCACTCATAACTTAAGATACGCTGATTCATCACCACCTACTGGCGTAAAGATGTAATCTGCAAAAATAGTCCGTTAACAAAATCTAAATTAATGATACAAACAGTGAAGCGACTTTAAATGGTCAATAACTTTTGAGTATTTTATGATTGTCTCTTTATCAACTATGTCTCTTTTCTTTGCTTCTCTGAATATATAAATCTTGTCTTTAACTGGCACGGCTGCTTTATGCCATGTAATTGAAAATATTGCACACAGTATTCACAAGGGCAATTTAACCCTCAGCCGTTCAGCCTTTACATTCAATATGCTAACAGGTCACAATATCAGGCTATCCATATATAAAGAACCCTGCAAATGGAAATGCATGCATTGTAGATAAGAGTTATATTAAATATGTTCCATTTGCTATTGCTTCCTCTGTTTATGACTATAGTGATGAACTACAGTGATGCAATTCAGTTTATTCTCTGAACAGGAAAGTGTGCCACAATATAACGGCAAATTCAATAAATACAATAATTACATTTGAGTGAGGTTGTAAATGAAATCAGTGTCATATTTAGAATAAAGAAAAGAAAAGTTCCTCTTTCAAGGTTAATGAGGGTAATCTGGGACACTAGGTAATGTGGGACAGCTAAGCTTAGTTTTGTAAATGTCTTGGTCCATTACAAGCAAGTCTATGTTACATGAACATATTCTAACTGGGCTGACATGTGATAAAGTCTCTTTAGTTGGGGTGAAAATTACAGATGTTGAAAGTGCATTCATCCACCTGCTAGTGGCCAGAGAGTGACAAACCAGCAAGCACAAAGTGTCATTGGGGTGGAAATGTTTCGGAAAAGTGGCGAAAATGACCAATATTGCTAAATTTGAAAGAACAGATCTGTCAGGGCCAAACTATTTTTATTACTAAATGCTCTAGTTACTTTGTAGCTATGATTTTTGCAGAATTACAAGGAATAGCAAAACAAAATTGGTATATGTCTCCAATTTCATTTCTGTCTGCCATTTTGAGTTTTCCAAAAAGTTTACTTTTTTGAACTCTTCGTAGACCATTAGTCTGATTGACAAAGTCAATGTCAATGTTTTGGCTATGGATCAAATTTACTACAGTATATCTTTTGAGCTATTTGACGAATCAAAATTATGTCGATACATTTTTGTCATGATGGTCTTTAGAAGATATTATGCAACATTTAATGTGAATTGGACCATTAGCTTTAGAGTTTGAAAAACTAGTTTTTTCGAAAAATTCGAAATGACGAAAAAATTTTATAGACAGAAATAACTAAATCGGAGATGTATGTTTTGGTTTGCTCGACACAGGGAACGAATTTCGATTTTAGTCCACACGGTTGCGAAAAATGTGTATTATAGAGTTACCTGGGGGTGAGTATTTGGGACCATCCTGCCAAATTTGGTTTCTCTAAATGCCAGGAATACTTCGTTTTTGCACACTCTGGATTTGCTCTAGCCTGGTCATTAGCAGGAGCGTTGCCTTTGTGAATATACTCTTATGACCGCGAGCGAATACGAAAGTGGTTGATGCATGCCCACAACAACTACTTTGTAATACTTTTTTAGTACCGTCATAAGCAGGAGTGAGCATCAGCAAAGCACACAGCCAAGGACAATCAGTTCAAAAACAATAGTGCTCCAACACCTTTGGTGCTTCGTCCCCAAATAAAAGAATCTCCAACAGAATTACAAACTGACTGCTTTGAAGAATGTTTCTTGAACACTCCCCGCTTTCCATTGATTGACTAACAGACATTTCTCCCCAAACTCACGCCATTGTTTGAGTCATTGTTGTTGTGTTGGGCTGGTTGGGATGCTTAAACAGAACAAAATTTTAGAGCGACACTGATTCAGTGTTTGGACTTTTCAGAGAAATCAACCTTCAGATGGATTTCTTTAAATATACTCATCATACTAAGCTGAAAAAAGATAAATAATTTTAACATCCAAAAAACTGCACACATCACCTATCATGATGTAGAGTAAAAGCATTTTCCTGACTTTGCATATTTGTGCAATCTAGGCATTGGCCTGAGGAAATCACAACAGCTAAAGTTTCAGACAAGGATTGCTTGGTCATGTGCCTGTGACTAGATGTTGAAGTAGCTGCACTGTCTGTCTCTCTGCCCCTGACCACCTGTCCTCTTCCTCCGCTGGGTTTGAGTGGGTCACTCCTTCATACCAGCAGGTAAAAGGGACGTTTCCAGGAGGAGCGACTCTCCATCGCAGGGCAGCTGCTATTGCAATGGTCTGGAGCTCTTGACCCACTTACACTCATATTTTCCTTCAGTTTAAACACAGAGGAATGTCCCTCCATTCAACTGCTGCCCAAACTTGCCTCTCGCCCAGTGAAGATAAATGTTTCAGGCCTGACCCTGCTGGGCAGCTGACTACAGGAGAATAGATGGGTCAGAGGAACCAGGCACGGTGACGGAGAAGGGTTGCTTACCTCAGAGACCCCGGGAGCCGGTGGTATACTTCTCCTGTCAGCTCCCTCAGTGAAGAGAGAACTCCCCATCATAACTCACATTCTTTTAGCCTGACTCCTGAACTTTCTTGCCCAGAGGGCCCACAACGGACTCCTTAGGTACAGATCCAAGTGAGAGAGAGGTCAGAGAGGGGTTCAGTGTGTCAGGTGGAACGACGGTTGTGTTTCAGCATGAATGGGGAGTTTGGGCTCATCAGCAAAGCTGACAAACTTGTTTGCTGATGTTATTTGTGTCTTGGCCTCAGGCGAGTGTTTATAAAGTTCCGTATGGATTTGATGCATATCTACATGTCTGTGATCACCCATTTAGGAGGCTGTTGTTTAATTAATATTTAAGTACTCAGGGTTGTTTGAAATTCGAGATGCTCTGACAAAACAAAGACATTTTAGTTTTCCTTGTTGTAAACTATTCCACATGTGTGCTTTGGATAATAATGCCATCAAACACAGCAACTGAACGGAGGATTCTATCAAACTCTCCATTTTATCTGATCTCCACTTCAGTATAGAAATATGTTTTTAGAAAGAAAATATACATTTACATTTATGCATTTGGCAGACGGTTTTATCCAAAGCGACTTACAGTGCACTTATTACAGGGACAATCCCCCCAGAGCAACCTGGAGTTAAGTGCCTTGCTCAAGGACACAATGGTGGTGGCTGTGGGGATCTAACCAACAACCTTCTGATTACCAGTTTACCAGTTATGTGCTTTAGCCCACTACGCCACCACCACTACCAAAATAATAGGTATTTTAAGTGTAAAGAAATACTACATTCAAGTATCTTCCAATTATTTGAACATCAGTTTAAAATCAAAGTTGTTCTCAATCCCTTTCTTCAACCATGTCGCGAATGGGCTGTATATTTTAAAAACTGCTTGTTTTAGAAAAGGCACATGTGAACAGCATTTTGAGCATCAGCCTCATGGTCATTACATAGACATAGTAGAGGAGCAAGAGCAATTTCACTTACAAATATATTAATTCAATACTAAAAAGTATAAATAACAACTGCCTATATAGACAGTAAACAGTGAGGAAAATCACAAGGTTTTTGAACAGTTATGTAAAATTGTAGAACAGTTCAAAACGTTATTTTTAATACACTCATATTGCTCAACAGCACATAATGTTGGTAAACCTGCATGCTCTTTCAAATGAAGCTGGTTCAGCATGCAAAATACAACACAGCAATTGCTGTGGCAGTGATTTTTAAAGGATATATCCCTTAAGTTCACACAGTTGTCCTAGCAGAGGACCCATATGTGGAGTTCAATGCATTAATATGTTCCACTAACATTCAACAACACTTTTTTCCCCCATTTTGAACACTATATGTATTGTGAAATATGATCGAAAAGCGTGCTTGTGCTATCTTTCCTTAAAAGTATCTATATTTTTTGCTCTTATATATTGTGTGACTTAAGTATCTAATGTTTGGTGTCCAGCAATGCTAGACTTTTCAACAGGGCAAACATACATGTTGAAACAGCACCTGCGTTCGAGACAGAGGTGAACACGCTCTCCAGCAGGACTGTGTCCAAACAGCAGCTGTCAATTGTAGTGATATCATCAGTTATATGTTGGAATGGGATCATTCACACACTCGTGAGGAGCACAGGAATTGTTCAGCAGTAAGACAGAGGGGACGACCCGAGCTGGGAAGCAGCCAGTAGTGCATCCGTCAGGGGCCGACACGCTGGCCTGAAGCACTGACACTACCTCCATATCTCACTCTACATTTCCCTCTCTAACTCTCTCCATGCCGCTCTCCCCGTCTCCCCGCGGCAGCTGCGCATTTTGGCTCCAGCTGCAGGTGTGTGCGTGTGTGCTGGTGAAAAGGAATATGTGTGTGTGTGTGTGATGGCTGGAATCCTCTTCGCCTCTGTTTATGTGTGTGTGATCTGTAAGAGTGCCCAGCAATTACTAAGCTGGCACTACTGTCTGTTTACACACACACACACACATATTCCTACTGGACTTTATTAAAACACCATCTGCTGTAAGTTTACACACACACACACACACACACGCACACACAAACACACACAGAGAGAGAGAGAGAGAGAGAGAGAGAGAGAGAGCGAGAGAGAGAGAAACAAGGTGTACAAACATTTCTTTGCATCTATTGTGTGTTTCTGCTCAAATCCATTTTTATGTCCACACATATAAAATCAAAGAAGTTGGCATATCAGCGTAGCATATTAAGAAAAATCATACAATTCAGAATTTCATTTGATTCCCTTTTAGTGATTTGCACGATTTGAACTTAAAGCAGAATCAGATGCAACTTCACTTGAAATCATGTGTACTGTAAACAGTTTAACTACCTGCTAGTATGTTATAAACTCGACTTTTCAGCACAAAGGTAAACATATATTATAGTCATTTAAGTGTAACTTTACACCATGTGAACACAAGAGTCTATGTTGTTAGTCCAATCCTGAACTCTTTACAAAACTGCATGTGGTGCATGAGTGTTTAGACATTTCAGAAGGAAAATCAGTTGTGAATCACTAATATAATGTTAAATATAGAAAAAAAGAAAACTTGCTATTTAACAATAAATGCATTTAGAATCTTACACCAATTATGCTTATTAAACCGAAATGTGTATAGTGATATAAACAGTGTTTTTTTTTTTTTTTTTTTAATTTTTGTATATGGCTGTCAATTTAATGTGTTAATTCAGTGTGATTAATTATATAAACACCAGACAGCAGACAGCAGAAGATGAGAACAATGTCTTGCGTTCAAGCAAAGCTTGATGGAGTGCAACCAAAGTGAGATGCTCCAAAAGCGTCCGTCTAATGCACGTACATTGATGTGTCCTTTAACAAGCCCTCATAATAACTCTCGGGCAGATTGACAAATGCAGTTGCAAAATAGATTGCTGTGAACTGTATGCCAATGAGAGGCTTATGTTCCATAATATGGAAATAAACAACATATTGGATTCTAAAGCCACTTTTTGTTTTGTCTTATCAATGCAAAAATACATATGAATATGCCACATACATATGCCAAAATAATGTAATGCATTGTAATTATCCAACTTTCTTTTAAATAATGTATATATACATACAGTATATGTATATTATTTATAATTATTTAATCATTATAGATTTAATTATTGTTATTTTTGGGGCTTTCTAAGCAAATATTCATATATGCAATTAATTGCAATTAATTAATCGGCATACCATGTAATTAATTCGATAAATTTTTTTATTGATTTACAGCTAGTTTTTTTTATCGAGGAATGGTCATGAACTGTTTAATCTCCTGATATCCGAGCATGACTGCTATGTTCATTTTCCATTTCCCTTTTTGATTTGTAACTAGTAGCACCATCAACAACAATATTAATAATAATAATAATAATTCTAGAGCAAATTGTTTTCCTAAAAAATATTGTCCAAATATGTTAACATCGGGTCTAAGATCTGACATTTTAAATAATATCTAGCTATAGAAAGACCCTTTTTTTTTTACCAAATTGTTTATTATGTTTCCAGGACTGTTGGTTATTCATGTTTTTGAGACGTTACAGACATTACATCAGCAATTAGCATAATTAATTTTGAATCAAAGTAATGTCCAGCATCATCCAATCACTGTCAACTATGTTAAAATAAAGTGATCCATTATAAATGGTGAATCTATGTACTGATGCTCATTGTCCCATGTGTGTCAAACATGTTGAGTGATCCAAACATCATCTGCAGCCTGAAACTGAACTTTTGACCAGATTTTAGGAGTGAATGCACTTAACTGCATAGAGAGCTATAGGATGCTCTCTTGCTCCCTATTTAGTGAATGACTTAACTTCCAGTGTGCTGTTTGTCTGTACTGGTCTTAGAACAGTTAGAAATGCATATTATTTTCATACTAACACCATATAAAGCCTCTGAAAGCAACATATCTTAGCTTTTGGATAAGCACATTAATTTTCAATGTGACAATGCACAATAAATAACCCTCTTAACTTTAAATGACAGTCTACAGTCTTGTGAACAGTAGTCAGTTGGGTTAAATTAATTTAAATGATGTGTTGTGCATAGCAAAGCCAAAATACAACGTCCATAAATGAGGTTAAGCAAAACCTGATTAACACAAAGAGTTTTGTACATTTCAGTGTGCATGAAAAAACCTATACTGCTATTCTGAAGGCTTTTTCAATGAGTGTAGGTGCTATTTGCATGTCTATATTTTGATGTCAAAACCAAAGAAAAAACAAAACAAATTTTAATTCTCAAGTAAACATGGTTTTCTTGTTGTGTCTGGTTTTTCATATTATTATTATTATTATTATTTTTATCATCAGTATATGTTTTGCATGTAAACACACTCAATAATTTTACAGAAGTTTTATTAATTCAATATAACAGGACACTGGGAACAGTTAGTAATGATCATGGGGTAGAAAAGGGTGAAAATATTTAGTTAGTAAATATTGCCCAGTATATTCTGTAAATTGCTCACTTTCTTTTTAAATAGTAAGTGAAAAAGTAAGCATTACTGCATGCTAAATATTTCAAATGTATGCTTTTTACACGTTCAAATGACATTGGGTGCCATCCAGTTATCAATTTAATAAATGTTAATAATGTTACTTATTACATTTTGGGTAAAAAATGTTTTAAGTCAAGTCGAGTTCTTTATTTTCAGATACAACAAGATTGTTTTTGTACTTCACAAGGTTGCTGTATTAATTTTAAATATACAGTGTAATAGAAAAAAGATTAGTATCAAAAGTATAATACATTTGTTAATGAAAGAATAAACATGTAACAATGACATATCTTTGATCAAATAATCTGTTCAAAAACTAAAAAAAAAAAAAAAACATTTTGACCAAATATGTCCTGTACATTTGCAGAAATATTAAAAGTGGTATATTAGTAGTGAAGAATTAGTGTAAAAATGTCTTAAAGGGTCATATAAACACCCACTATTATGATTGGTTAACATCATGCATATTGGAAGGGCCCAATACAGCCATATTTGAAACACAATCTGAAGAAAATGAACAAACTCCACAAGACCACAACATTTATAAAACACAATTTCAGGATTAACATATAACCCACATCCAACACGTTTCATTTGAATGTATCAAACTGTTCACTCAAGCAGCACCATAAACTATCAAACAGTCATATGAAATATTCATTAATTAAATTGTTTACTGACAATTTTGTGGTCTAATAATGTTTTAACTGCCCCATCATTTAAAAGCAGTTCCTATCCCAAACTTGAATCATATTGTTACTGGTTCACAAGCAATCCACACTGATATGAGCCAAGAACACATACAATCTATGCTGCAATGTTCTGAATGTAATACAATCCACGGTTATGTTGGGAGCTTCAACCAGCTTCAACAGGCTAAAACAGAGATGCTGGTCGTCACATCTCACATCTTCCGTGTTTGTTTACTCACACGAGAGCATGTGTTTCTTCCAGTCAATTGCAGCAGCAGAGTGAGGCGTGTTTTTAAAAGTTGTGCTTTTACTGCTCTTAAAACACAGCACACATCTCCAGAAATGCTGTAAAATGATCAAAGACGTCCATCTAGTGCATATTTACAAAAGACCATCATTTAAAAATAGCACATACGGGTGCAAAAATGGTCCAGGATGCCTTCAAAACATCTCAAACCGCAAGATGAAAAAGAACGGGGGTCTCCTTTGTAGAGTTATAACTTGACATTGCATCTTTTAAAAGCATTGTGAGATGCATGATAACAGTCAAAGCAGTTCATCTAGTGCATGTTTATGTAGAAAAACATTAAAATGCAGACAGGCACATGAAGGTTTACTGTGTAAGTCCCCTTTATTGTAGATAATTTTCCCATGACAGGCCCATCTCTCTCCTCTTAACCTGTGTGAATGAGCACTAGTGGGTGGGGCCAAAGGTGCAGTGATGAAAAATAGGCATTGATGTACACTGATGAGCCTAAACATTATGACCACCTGCCTAATATGCTTTTGCTCCTCCACGTGCCACCAAAACAGCCCTGACTCTTGAAGGTGTCCAGTGGAATCTGGCACTAAGACATTAGTAGTAGATCCTTCAAGTCCTATAAGATGCCAGGTGGAGCTGCAGTGGATAGGACTCGTTGGTGCAGCAAATTCCAGAGATGCTCAATCAGATTGAGATCTTGAGAATTTGGAGGCCAGGGCAACACCTTGAACTCTTCATCATGTTCCACAAACCTTTCCCGTAAAATGGAATGAAAGTTTTGTTAATATACGAAAACAATTGGAAGTAATTTCACGAACACTTCATATTTCCCAGATTTGTTAGTACAACTTGTGTATGTAAGTGAATTCCAGGCATTCACAAATAGAGTGTGCGTCCACATTCATTCACAATTATCATGATTATCCATGCCCATGAAAGTGCCATTTAAGGAAGGCTTCAGATTCGCTAGTAAATGAGAATAGGAAGCTTCTAACCTCTTCTTCCTATATATAACTTCTTACATCAAAATGTAGTCAAGGCCGTTTGCCTGAAAGAACACAACACATTTGGATGTCTTACATACAATTTACACAAGGTCGGGAGCAGGTGTAAATTTTGATCATACCGACTAACGTTTTGAAAATACAAAAACTTTCATGAATCTGAAAAATTACTTCAAACTGGCTTTACGAACGATTAACACAAAAATGAATTCTGCTAGTGTTTCATGAATGAGGCCCAATGTGTGCAGTGTGGCAGGGCACATTATCCTGTTAAAAGAGGCCACTGCAATCAGGGAATATCATTGCCATGAAGGGGTGTACCTGGTCTGCAACGATGTTTAGGTAGGTGGCACATGTCAAACTGACGTCCACATGAATGGCCGGACACAGGGTTTCCAAGCAGAACATTGCCCAGAGCATCACAATCCCTCCACCAGCTTATCGTCTTCCCACAGTGCATCCTGATGCCATCACTACCCCAGATAAATGCTGCACACGTACACAGCCATCAAGGTGATGTAAAAGAAAATGGGACGCATAAGACCAGGCGACCTTGTTCCACTGCTCCAAGGACCAGTTTCAACTGTACATTATACACACTGCACATATAATAAAAGTACAGTGCTATTCCAAACATAGCCTCTCCACTTCATGCAACCGTGCATTCTTGCATGCATAAACACACACATACAGAGAAAGAGAGATAGGGCTGGTATAGAGTCCCGCAGTGCCGCACAGGTGCTGTGTGAGTTTGGCCAGGCGTTGTAATGACACACTGATGGTTATTTCATTAGATATCATGTTCTCAGGGAGATGTCATTTACGATGAGCTCACACACTGATTGGACAGTGGCTATGGGGGCGCAGATAAGATGAGATGAGATTTTGGACAATTATGAACTAACATAACTTTGTTTGTGTGTATAAGTCGAGGGGGAGAGAAACCAGCACAACACAATAACATACAGTATTATCAAGGTTATAGGGAAAGTCAGACTTAAAATGTCTGAATGCTGTTGTATTAGATTAAAAAATATAAAAGCATGCACATTTATTTTAAATAAAGATAGCATGAGCACACTCAAGCAAAACATTTCACAAAAATAAGTTTGTTAGATGCATATAGACAATGGATAAAGTGTTCAAAATGTATTTGAACAATGCCTGGTTGTCAAACATAATGCATTTCAAGCTTACATCAATACATTGGATTTTATGCTGTGAAAATATGGAACAACAATTGAATTAACATTTTCCCACAGAAATCTCTGTCTGGATTTCAAACAAAGACTGAACATGTCAATGTGCATTTGAACTTCGTATGCATGTGTGTGAGCATCTCCCTAATGTTACCATAAGAACACAGTGATTTGTGAAGATGCTGTTCTTACGGTGTTTGTTCTGTGGGATGTTGTATTCGCTGGAGCAGAAGTGGTCGTGATTCTGTATGAATGCATTCAGAAGTCAGTGTGTCCGGCTCTAATTGGACTCACATGTTTTTGAGAGGGTCGGCCTGTTTTATACACCTGATTCAGCAATGTCCGCTCAAGCCCGAGCACTCAAACGGGTTAAAGAGTGGCAACATATGCAAGAAATATACATGGTCACTCCACAAGAGCACATCACGACTCAACAGAAAGGAAATAGTGTGATGGTGCAGAGGGCAGCTGAATTAAGTGCTGACAATATAAGGCTCCTCTGACAAATTAAACAAAGACGCCCAGACCAGACCAGGTTCCAGATTCTTTGGTTCTGGAGTACCCCCAAAACTGCAGAATTTGAAAGTTTTCCTTTATTTAAAACACAATTAATGTCATAAAGTCTCTACTGATTATCCGATGAGTTGAATCAGGTTTGTTCGATTCAGGAGACATTCAAAATGTGTAGTATTTGAAACACTGATCAAGCTACTAAGATCCAGACCAATGCCAAAGCCCTTAATACCCAGACCAATATTAGACTCGAAAGAACAAGACCAGTACCAGACAGTCTATGATCCAGACCAATAACAGAGCACCTACCACCCAGATCAATATCAGAACCTCTATACCCAGACCAATATCAGAACCCTTTAAGATCAAGACCATTACCAGACCCTATATG
Organism: Xyrauchen texanus; assembly: GCF_025860055.1. Taxonomy (NCBI): domain Eukaryota; kingdom Metazoa; phylum Chordata; class Actinopteri; order Cypriniformes; family Catostomidae; genus Xyrauchen; species Xyrauchen texanus. The sequence goes on along the minus strand of NC_068316.1, from coordinate 33,428,834 downwards.
ATCCAGACAACAACCAGAAACCCAACAACACAGAACAATAACATACCCTCTAAGATCCAGACAAATACAAGACCCTCTAAGATCCAAACCAATAACAGAACCACTACAACCCACACCAATTCCAGACTCTCTAAGATCCAGAAAAATACCAGACCCTCTTTGATCCAGACCATTACCAGAAACCCAGCATCACAGACTAATACCAGACCCTCTAAGATCCAGACCAATACCTGGCCCTCTATAATCCACACCAATACCAGTACCCCAACAACACAAACCAATACCAGAACTCCTACAACCCAGACTAATATCAAACGCTCTACTGTAAGATCCAGACCAAAGCCAGAACCTCTACAACCCAGACCAATACCAGAACCCCTATAACCCAGACCAATGTCAGACGCGCTGAGGTCGAGGCCAACCAGAACCTCTACACATACACCAAAAATAGAACCCCTATAACCCAGACTAATACCAGGCCCTCTGAGACCCAGGCCAACAACAGAACCCCTACAACCCTGACCAATACCAGACCCTCTAAGATTCAGACCAATAACAGAACTCTTACAACCTAGACCAATACTAGACCATCTAAGATTATAACCAACACCACACCTTCTAAGACCCAAACCAATAGCAGAACCAATTAGATCCAGAGCAAGAATCAAACTGTCAATATTTTTGAATTTAAATACTGAATTGTAACATTCATTTAAATTTATATACATGGCTACAAAGGGCCCCGTACCAGACATATTGAACACTGGAAAAAAGTTATGATAATGCATTGACCAATGGTTGATTACCACATAATTACCACATTTTACCACCTCCTGCACTAGAAATTGGCTGTTGTCTTGAACGAGACTGAAAACCAGATCCAGCACAATACACTGAGTAAAGAGATTCTAACCAAGACCATAATTATGTGGTCTTGAGAGGTCTCATGGTCAATATGACAAGATTAAGACTCCAATTTTACTGCCCACAGTCCATTCTACAGTCCAGTCTATCTGATGCATATGGTAAACAAATATTAGAAGAGCTTTCTCAATTGGCAAGCTCTAAACTGATTGGTCTAAAAGTGACAGTGTGCACCAGTTTTTACCAGTTTGACAGTTAAAAAAGCTGTGTTCATAAGATACAAATAGGAATAAATAATAACTTTGTTTGACAAAATTTGGTAGGGTAGTTGTATGAAATCTTTTAATTTGTAATCTTTATTTTCTGTGTTACGTCTATGAAATAATCAGTACTTATTACTGTTGGATGGACAGAAGTTCTGATGACAAAGTTTGCACACATTTCTGCTAATTTCTTCTGTGTTTTCTGTACAGCCAGAAACAGACCAACACTGCTGTGCAATTGAGTTTCATCCATGCCTGGTCTATTATTGTGGTATCTTATATTTCATTTAAACCCAAATGTGGTCACTTTATATGTTAGAATGTTTCATCTTGTGTTAGTAGGTGGTTCATGGACAGACAGAAGTGGACCAGACTTTAATGGTGATAGTCAAAATAATAATAATAATAATAACGAGACCTGGCTACATTAGACTAGGGTTAACCTACTCTGAGATATTGGGTTATTGTTATGTAAATTATGTGTGAATTGTCTGTATGTGTGAACTTAAGTAGCTCTATCTACAACCAATCAATTTTCATAGCGCTTATTGACATTATTGACTTATGATTAACATCTTTAAATGAACTAATACCCTAAAGCCATGTCACGGCGAGACAGAAAATCAAATCTCCGGACATTTGGCTCATCTATTCCCATTGATGTGCTGTCAGTTTAATGGATGTAACACACGCAGTGTGAGTCCGTGTGTGAGGAAACTGTGTTATTTTAATGAGAGCTGATCTCCAGTCTTAAACTAACACACACTGTTTTATAAGACTCTATGCAGCACGTTCAAAGCAAGCATCCATTTTATCAACAGGATGTGCACTTTGTTATTTCCTCTCTGGCTTAGCAAACTTCCTCTATTAATCTAATACAAACCATTGCTAGGCAACCATAGCTATAACTCTGGGTCCTAATTGGCTGTGGCAGTAACGCCTGCATTGTGCAGAAGATTTTTCTTCATTGAGGGCGAGCAAATCAAATTCAAACTTGACTCATCTAAAGCCAAACACAAACTACAAGATTGAAGCTTGTCACCTTATGATGTTTTAGATCTGGGACTGGTCTACAATCGTAGTCAACTTGCATTGCGGGCTTGTTGCCAGTGCTTTTCTGGTGTGTATACTTGAGAGACATGCTGCAGCTTCAGACAGGAAGAAAAAGCCAGAGAGCCCTCTACATATTTTTTTTTGGTTGGCTGGGGTTTTCTACCCATCAGCACGTCTCTATCATCCCTTTGACGCGGTGGGCAGCTGAGGAAGGAGTTTTATGGTGTGTGATGTGTTCCAGCAACCACCCCAGCCCCTCCCCAACACTCACCCCTTACAATCAGCTTTTGTCTGGGCTAAATGGGGTTGGATGCACCCCTTTAACTTGGATTTCCATTTCCTATTGTCCTGCATTGATGGGGAGGCTAACTCCATCTGGGCCTGCTTCACATGGTGCCACGCTTTCAAAAGGCATATGCTCTCTGCGTGGAGAGGCACTCCACTGGACAAAGAATAGACTCCCAAAATAATGAAGAGAAATATCACTCTATTCATGGCCGCATTGTGTGGCTCTTACTTATATCTGAGGAGTTGTTTTATGTGTAGTCAAGAGTGCAGAAGTGCTTAGACAAAACCTTGCGCAATGCGCTTAGACAAAACCTTGCGCAATGATGGAGGTTTAAAGCGCATTGGGTCTGTTTGCTTCTTGAACTGCATGTGTGTATTTTACATTTAAAACACAAAGGCCCCTGCTGGTGTAACACAGTGAGACATTACGAGTGTTATCTCTGAGAGCGAGGTCAAAGGTTTTGAGCTGCCATGAAAAGTTGGTTTATTGAAATTCATAAACATTTGTAAACTTGAAATTCCTCATTTCACCATAGGTCATATGGTCAAGCATAAGAGATTTTTTTTGTGAATCATTTAATAGAATTGTGATATTTAATGGATTTGTGATTGGAATGCATTGCACCATAAACTTGATACTCAATGCAAACTTTCATGTACAAAATGTATTTTTTTAAATTTTCATATAATACCATTTCATTCTAAAACTGTGATTTCTGAACTCCCTAAATTTGAACCCTGGTCCAGTGCTTCATTAATAATAATTCCTTCTCTCTTATCCATCAGGGCAGCTCAGTCTAATAAAGGGGCAGTTTTAACAGCCCCAGGCTTACGACACCCCCTGAGGGGTTCTGTCTTGTCCCATCTCAGCCCTCCCCGTACTTCTGCAGAGGGTGTTTAGATGGGTAGCCGTCTGTGGCGGTGGCTGTGCAGGGCAGCCGATGTCGTGGGGGTATTTAAAGGCTCTGAAAGGAGGTGCATCAGATCAAATGGGAGCGAGCAGAAGGGGGTCTCCCAGGAGGGGCAGAAGCCCTGCTCCATTTTATAGACTCCCCTGAAAGAAAGTGATTACAGATCATTATCCAATTGAATGTGATTGATGTGGAGAGGTCAAAGTAATATAGCTCATAGCAATGCGGAGAGGGTCCCTGCATGTGGGGCGTGAGCGGGGGGCACAATGGCCGGATTGTCACCCCAGGAGGATTTTGGGAGGGGCTAGTGGGCGCTTGTTGAACCTTCAGCAGTCACTCTACAGCTACAACAAGTGTGGAGTGAGCCAGCGCTGTTAGCATGGTCTGAAATTAGCCCTGAGAGATAAGAGACCCCTGTGTGTGTGAGAGGGGATTGTTAGAGGACTATGTGCACAGAGGGAATTTGTCAAGCAACATTTAGCAGATTTAGTTGAATTTGAGAGATAGCTAGCATAGATTCATAGCAGGCCCACACATAATCTGCATCCGCTAGTCAATTGGAACACTTGTCATCCACCAAGTTTTTAATATCCTTTGCCTCTTACACGTTGATTTATTAAATATTTTGGCTAATTTGGGTAGGCGTTTGTGTACCTTTGAGACTTTAGTAAACTCAGCTCATCTGAGTTTTACAATTTTACTTGACTTTAACAAGTTTGAATCAACTGAATTCCACAGTTCAAAAACACTTAATCCTCAGATTGCACTTGGGCTTGCATATGAAATAAAATGAGATATTTAGCAACAAGATGCAATTTAGCAATTAAGCTATGTAGTGAAGATTTAGTAATGTAGCCAAATAAATTATTTAAATTCTTGTCAAATAAAAATATTTTTATCTTTGTCATGATTGTAGAAAATATTCACAAAATTCACTTATTTCAGTTTTATAAAACAGTTCGTTTTCACTCGAAGTTTTGATTGGATGAGACTTGTTCGAAGCTGCCGTTAAATGACATTTAAAGCACAAATGTGATCGCACATTCTATAGTGGAAAGCTGATCTATTGCTTGGCAACATAATCAGACTACTTAAGCTAATGAACCATATTACTTGGCAGGATAGTTGTGTATTCAAATTACTGTTATCAATAATTTTATATTTATTTATTGAAAATTGGTGTCTTTTATCATACCACTGTTATAGCCATTTTATAAAAAGCCACTTGAAACCATGCGTTACAGTGATTTTATCACAGCTTGTAACATAGGGAAGCCAGGGCTAGCTGTCACATGCAGAAATTGTTTTTATATATATAATTTGGAGCCAAAAATCCAATTGTGCAAATGAATGTTTTCTCTAGCAGTGAATTTTCACTATAATCATATATTTGTTATAGCTCTTGGGTAAACAGGAGAAAACAATATAAACACAGACATACTTCAAGTCAAGGCTCAACTAAATTATGAAGGCAGATTTTTCTGATTGGTTAAAATGTGTTCTTAGGTCAAAGATATTTTTCATGAAAGTCAGGTTGGGGTGTGTAACGTGTATTTTAAATGTCATAAACTGATACAATTTATCAACTACAATATTTGTAGCCCAAAACAATGTTTTGATGTTTTTGTACAGAACCTTTTCCATTTTTGTTGTTTAATAAATCGGTTAGTACTTCATAATTGTTTTACATTTCCAATTTAGCAAAAAAGCCTATAGGCAGTTTAAAGGGGTCATACAATGGAGAATAAAATTGTCCTTGATATTTAGACATTTAAGAAGTAACTGTACTATAAAAACATACTGTACATTTCAGAAATCAAAACTTCCTCCTCAGTCTAAAAAGAGCATTTATAGTTGCCACCCTGCTGAAACATCTCGTTTTGAAATCTGTCTCTTCGTGACATCACGAGACATTGTTCAAGTGAAGAGAGGAGGCCTCGTGTGTCTAACTATTCCTAACATAACACCAAAAATGTACCTATCCGGACTACTTTGGATTATTTTGTGTATAAACATGAACTACACGGACACTTTGACCACTGCCATTAACCTCGCCTCTTTTAAAAGACGCAGTGTCATGTTGCAACTTTGAAAGGGAGAAACAATTCTTTCATTCAGATGCTGCCTCTTGCTGTTTTGAGCACAAACACATCATGGACATGTTCTTTCGCCCACCTGCCATATTTTAACTGTTGGTGTATGTAATCAGGTCGTCTTTGACATTTCAGTGTGTTTCTGGCGATATGTTTCTCAGTGTGTGTAATTTCATCGTTCTTTGGACTATGATGTGTTCATTTTTTTCAGCTCATGTCAGCATCGATTGTTTGTGAAACAGTCATGATACGATTCAAGCTTTGCAAAGGATGTGGCAGTTAAAACAAAAGTAAAACTTAAATCGTAAGTAAACCATTTCATTCATGAATATTTCAAATGTCATGACTGTTTGAAAGTTTATGGTGCTGAGAGTTTAAGGAATAGTTCACCCAAAAATTAAATTATTTACTCACCCTCATGAGTTTCTTTCTTCATCAAAACACAATTTACGACTTTTACAATGACGTGTAAAAGAAACCCAGATACATCTTTGGTGGCCTGAGGGTGAATAAATTATCAGCAAATTTTCATTTTTGGGTGAACTATTCCTTGAACAGTTGTGCTTAAGAACAGTTTCATATATTCAGATGCAATGTGTTGAATGTGTGTTATGTGTAAGCAATGAAATTTTGTTTTATAATGTTGAAGGGCTTATTCATTCTCTTCCGATTGAGTTTGCTGAATTTGAGCGGCTGCAAGATCTCAGCCAATCATAAAAGTGTCCGTTTACTTTGAAGGAGGCCCTTTTGTTTTATGTCAAAAACAACCATTTCAGACAGAGGGCCGAATACAGGGTGGAAAATGATCATATATTAATAAATTGTGTGCAAAAAAAACTTTTATAACATTATCATTGGGCCTCAGGGAAGATAATAAAATTATAAAAAAATTGCACTTCATGACCCTTTCAATGTACGTGTAGACTGAAAGAGAATCTTAGATTTTGTTTTTGGTGGTTGTGATGAGGGAAGACAGGGTGACGTGTTTCCATTTTTAGGGCAAGTTGATGCAAAAGGTCAATGTGTGTTCATTAAACTGTATCGTTTTTCCAGGGCAATACCGGTGAATATGTTCAATACAATTTTTGTAGAAAAATATATGTGCCAATGTGTGTGCCTATGCATGCATTTTTCTCCTTGATAAATTAGTAATTATTCACAAATGTAAAAAAAAAGAAATGATGATAATAATAATTTCTGATGTTGAGAGCATGTGAATGGATTTACAAAGATCTAATGGATTTACAAAAAACACTCAAAAGTATCTAATACTGCATCTCCAAATCCATGAATGATGAAACACTTGGTGCCACAACAATATCTCGATTCTGTGAAGTGAATAAAAGATATAAATTTAAAATCCTGTTCATGAAAAGATAAGGTGAAGAGAGGAGAAAAGCAGTATCACAACACAATCTAAAGACACAGTATAGTGAATAGCTATACTGTGTCTTCAAGAACATGCATTAATTAATCACATGTCCTGCGGCTCAGAACGATGCACACATACTGAAAGTGAAGGAAGAAGGGGTGGATTCGGTCTGGGTATGTTGGTCCACAGCGCAAGGAGCTTCAACAAGCTGTGATTCTCCCCAGAAGAAGTTCAAGTCTCTCTCTCTCTCTCTCTCTCTCTCTCTCTCTCTCTCTCTATTTGATCTGCTCTGGTAATTTACACTGGATAATACAACCAAACAAATCAAAGGTGCTAATAAATGAATACAAACACAACATACTAAAGTATGCTGACAAAATTTTTTCCAAACATTTTTACTCTTAATCAAATTCACCATTCAGTTTTAGTCAAAAGTCACCACTGACCATAGATAAGAAAAATCACAAGTCAGATCTCGATCTCATGACAAGTCCTAATAATAGTTGGTGAAATCATACAAGTTGGCTCGTACAAAAACATTCAAATTTTACCCCCTAGAGAAAAACAAATTAACCAGTGAACCATGTGATTGTGATATTTCCCCTTAGTGAAGTTTATCCCCTAAACCGAACCATGATATTAATATGAAATTAACTTTTGTGTACCACTGAATAAAGATAATATCAGGGTTTGGAACGAGACAATGGAAGCATATTACAGGTTATTGACATACATCAGTAATTTGTATTGCTTAAATAAATATGGAATGAGTTAAAATTCTGTTTGTTGATTGGTTGGTCTCTATGGGAATAAAAGTTGTACGATATCTCACGATTTTGCCATTATTACGAGTGGTCGTGAAAAATGACTGAGATCTCCATTTAAACAATTAATAGAAAATAATAACATTTCATTTTTAATTCACTTTAAATATGAGTGACATTTACTGAATGTATATTTTCACTCTTTCTGCAACTCATGATTATACTGTAATTATTCTGACTTTTCAGCTTCAAACCAATAGTTCAGAAGTGTTTTAGTTGATCTAAGAAGACAGATTGAAAAAGACAAACACTGTAAAAGAGCAAAGACAATTTCGCCAATGCTCTTCTTGCTAGCGTGCTAAGAATTTCAAAGCTCTGAGAGACTGTTTTGGTCCATGTTTGAGTTGCACAAATAAATGTAACATCAGATCAAAGTTTAACCTGCTTTTTTTTCAACTTTGAAGCATGTACTGTAAGACACTGTGGTCCATCACAAACCCAGACTGTGCATTGTCCTGGCAGGAAATAACAGTCTATGTGGTAAGACGACAACAGTCTAGACTCTGGAACTGACTAAAGACCCCTGATCCTGCGTCCCCCACTGCGCCATGACTGTGTCATCCCAAAGGAATCTGTCTAATGAATGAGAAGCCTATTAAAACCCAGCGGATCTCAGGACCAAACTACAGCTCTTGTCCTCACTTCCTGTCTGTCCAAGACTGACGTTGAGCAGACGAACCCGATGTCACAGCACTCAATGTGGGAGAGGAGACGAAGCCCAGCATGTGAAAAAAATCTACACACCAGGTGCTTTACAACGATGAGCATTATAATGTCCAAATAATAACACTGAGCATTATTCATTAATGTCCTTTATGAAATCTTTAATAAATGTGAAAGTTTCAAGACATTAGTACTATTGCTCATTTATTTTTATTATAAATTACTAAAATGTTTATTAGTAATACATTTAAACAATTATTATAATTGAATGTCACTGGAACACTTTTAGAGTACATCTTTGGTAAGACTAAAAAGCACATTATAAAACATATAGTTATGGTGCTGGATACTGATTGGTCAACAGCCATGTTTTATTCTTGATAAAGCACAGCTCTGACCTCTTCACGAAACTTCTATTTGTATCACTCAGCAGCACCCAAATCTGACAGTTAGGGTGTGTTCACACTTGGCATGTTTGGTTCGATTAAAACGAACTCTGGTACGATTGCTCTGTTAGTGCGGTTCATTTGAACAAGTGTGAACGCTGTCACCCGAACCTTGATGCACACCAAACAAGCAGACTGAGACCGCCTGAGAAGTGGGTCTCGGTCCGCTTCCAAAAACAGGAAGTATTTGCCTAATACTGACCTCAAGCATACCTGGTTCTTCTCATCATAGGAGCTACGTTGCCCTTTATATAGGTTTGGTGTTAAAAAGCCAGTGTGAACGCAAACCAGGATTAAATGTATCATTTTCTTTTTTGGTCTGGATCAAGAGGCTCAAGAGGACCAAGAAAACACACCCTTATTCTTGTTGCCTAGCAATGTTCTGTTTAAGGTTACTGCCAGGGACTATATTTTCTGGTGGAAGGATGGCATTTAATGATTTTACTTACAACATATAGCTTTTTAATGAACATCTGTGTCCTTCATATTTTATTATGTGGTTACCATTTTATAAAAGCAATAAGACACTCAAAACTGTGCCATATTGTATATATATAGTCACTCACCTTCATGTTGTGCCTAACAACACCCTTTAGCTGTGACTATTTTCACAATATATCATGGCCTCTCATGCCTAATTGCTTAAAGAAAAAAACATTGTTTCACTTTGTACAGGACTATGGCCACGAACCGGCCATTTATACAGTAAGGCACAGTTTGACTGACATGTAATGCTACAAACTCCAGATCATTGTTTTCATGTGCTGTTTAGCATCATATTTATTGGAATAACTCATTTACAATTGTATTACAACATAAACATGGTGACTTTAATGCAATACCTTCCAAAAAGTTGGAAGCCATTTTACCATACATGTTATAAAGGATCAATAACACTGATTCATCATTAGTCCATCCATCCATCCATCGTCAACCGCTTATCCTGTGTACAGGGTCGCGGAGGGCTGGAGCCTATCCCAGCTAAAATTGGGCGAAAGGCGTGGGACACCCTGGACAGGTCGCCAGTCCATCGCAGGTCATCATTAGTCATCAATGAAAATTTATTTTCAAGTTACAGATATTAAAGACAAAATTTGAAAACTCACAAAAAGACACAGAGACAGAGAACGGAGTAAAACCAGTGTGGACTTTGGCATCGCATTTACAAGGTGGAGAGCACAAACACCACCACCACCAATGATGAGATCCCTCTGGGAAATGGGATCGCCTATAAGGAGATCACTGTTCCCCCGTCAACAACAACGGTTTCTCCTAGGACGCCAAATTCGTTACGCTTACTGGTTAGCAGAAGATCCATCCTACCTCATGTGCTGGATCCACCATGCACCCAGCTGATTGAAATCAGAACCAAAAATGCTCAAGTATTTCTACTAACAAAATGTGGTATGTGTGGTTGCGAGCAGTTTGCGGCAAGCAATTTCTTCCGTGTCACTCTTGCAGGATAATTGGAAATGGAGGGGCATTAGCTCCAATGGGATTAGAGTGGGGAATTAAATATGTTAATCCCCAAAAAGGTAAATAGCCTTTGCAATACAATAACCAATTTCCAGGATCTCCCCCAAGGACATGCTTGTCTTTGACACAACATGGTCTCGAGTGTTCCAGAAAGTTCCCAGGGTCATCCCTATGGTGCAGACAGCCCTCAAACCCCACGGCCGACTCCTAACCTGTTCTTCAAATGCTTCTGTTTCTCACATCATTATTCGCCATCTCTCCAGAGAGCGCATTCTGCCATGTGTTCATCTGCCTCCTAATTATATCACCCAGCAGAATGCATGAGTTTGAGCCTTTACAATGTGCTGTGACAGCAATGTGAGAATGTGACAGGCGCAGCACAAGTGTGTTTGATCAATGTGCATGTCTGTGTCTTTTTTAGATTCCTGGAAGGAAAAACAGAAGTGACTTCGAAAGTCCGACACAATAATTGAAATGATGTTGTAATGCTTGAAGCGACTCTGTAAGTGAATATGTCTTTCCATTGTATATTGCATTAAACAACATTTCTTCATATTTTGAAAAGACATAAAAGAGAAGTGATGAACTCTGATGTAAATAAAACTCAAAAAGTGAGTCAGAATTGCTTTTGAATCAATTGCCTTACATACATCAAAGTACATCTTATGTACAATTAGTTTACAACAATTTTAACTGTAACTAATCCATTACAGGAAAAGGGAATGTATGTCAGTTTTGCTGAGAAAAAGAAAATCAAGCAACGCTCAAGAGAAATCAGTCACTGAAGAATGCTATCCATGAATAATTTCAGTCAAACTCCATTAAGTAGTTTTCTTGCAAACCTGCAATTTGTAAAACATATTTTCATGGATGCTCTGAAAGACAGCACTATCATAGACTCTATATAGAACAAAACACAGCAGGGGAAACAAGCAAATTTTAAAAAAAGATAATAACTAGGGCTGTCAGTAGATTAAAATGTTTAATCGAATTAATGAAATGATGTGCTGATTAATTAATTGCAATTAATCACATAGATTTTCAAATAATTATTCATATAAGTGGATTTAAATGTAAAATATTGTTTGTTCTATTTTCATATAATTTAACATAACTCTATTATTGGCAAACTTGCATCTGGTCTATTTTTAATAAAGCACAACATTGTGCTCCAACTTTTTCAGCCATCTCAGTTCCAGAAGTATTTTTCCAATTAAAAAAACATTTTGCATAGCCTCTTCAAAAAATCCTTTATTGTGAGCCATGAACAAATGCAAACAACTCTGAGGTGAATCACAACATTAAAACATTTGTTTTTAGGCAAAACAGTCATTGAAAATCAGACAAAAAGACAAAGGTACAAGAATGTGTGCTTACCGTCTTTCACAAGGGCACAAACTACAATTCTATGAAGCATTGTGTATTATATAATAAAATAAATAAAATACTAAAGGAATAAACACTGTTGAGCCAAAACATTATGACCACCTGCCTAATATGCATGCCACTAAAACAGTTTGGACTCAACAAGACCCCTGAAGGTGTCCTGTGGTATCTGGCACCAAGACTTCAAGTCCTATAAGTTGTGAGGTGAAGCCGCCATGGATCAGACTTGTTGGTCCAGCACACCTACAGATGCTAAATCAGATTGAGATCTGGGGAATTTGAAGGCCATGGCACCACCTTGAACTCTTCATTATGATCCACAAACCATTCCTGAACAATGTGTGCAGTGTGACAGGGCACATATTCCTGCTGAGTCCACTACCATCAGGGAATATCATTGCCATGAAGGGATGTACCTGGTCTGCAATGTTGTTTAGGTAGGTGTCACGTGTCAAATTGATGTCCACATGTATGGCTGGACTCAGTGTTTCCCAGCAGAATATTGCCCAGAGTATCACACTCCCTCTACCATCTTGTCCTCTTCCTACAGTACATCCTGATGCCATCACATCCCCAGGTAAACGGTGCACATGTTCATGGCCGTCAAGGTGATGTTAAAGAAAATGGGACACATCGGACAGGCGACCTTCTTCCACTGCTCCAAGGTCCAGCTCTGAAAAGTAGTTTTAAGGTTGTAGTGATGTAGTGTACAGCTGGAGTGGTGACTGCCCCCTACTACATCAAGGTGGTACATTAAGCTTGAATTGTTCATATGATTGGAATATTAATCATTGCAAAATTTATGTTCAGGTTATTTTTCATATAATTAATCGCAGTGAATTCATGCAGTATATTGACAGCCCTAATAATAGCTTGCTTTATAATTCAGGAAATTTAGAACACAATCTGATTAAAGGACAAACAGATAAAAAGAGTGGATCTCATATAATACATATATTCGGTGGTGAAAATTACATTTTTAATGTTTTAATGTAAAAAATGGTTGGCTCCTTTGTCTTTCTAAGGCTAATTGCATAGCTACGATGTGATGTATCTTAAATACACACAACTAAATAAAAGTTTCAAAATTTTTGCATAATTTGGCAAAATGACAGATTTGTTTGATGGCCAATAAAAAATATTCTGTAAAAAAATATACCTTAAATTTTCATTGTTTTCTTAAAATATCACTCTCATATTTCATCTTATGCATCACTGAAACATTTCTCAACTTGGTTAAAAGTTAACTTTTGAAAAAAACATTATTAGGGGCAAAATTGTTTTGTGGGGTGGAAATGACTCTACAAGTGGGCCAGTCATAATTCTGGAAAAATAGATATAAATAATTTTAACACTATAAATTAAGAAATAGTATTAAACATCATAATTTAAACATAATAATATGTTTTTTATATTACAATGTTATAGTGAAATATTAAAAGACTAGGTCTAAAAGACCAGGATAAAACAGTAAAATATGTACAAAAATGCATTTGAAAACTGGCAAAGAAATGATGAAGGCTTGCAAATTGTACCACCAAATCATCAAGAAAAAAATATTTAGTATATATAAAAAATACAAATACTTGAACTCCACTCTTTTTTTTTTAAATCTAGTGATCTTCCTTGCTATCTACTGCCTACATATGATGTTACTTTGTAAGCATCTATGTAAGCATCTAGGGTCATTGGCTATTCGGGGCTTAGCCCAGACCTCTGTTGATACATTTGATGAAATATGGAAATATAATACATTTTATAATAAAAGAAAATAGGTTAAAATAGGTACATGAGGACTATTGTTTTGCTAGATTTGTCGACGTTTGCAAGGCTTATGGCATTGTGTTTTAATAAAAGAGTTTTGCAAAAAATGCAAATGCCCTTGTTTCATGACTTAAAGTTTGCACATCTGTATAGATTACACTTTGTTTGAGGTTTATATATCTAAATATTTGGTACCTACTGAATCTGAATGGACCAACTCAACACAGTTTTCAATATCTCACCAAGACAGGAATGTTGATCACGTTTCGTGAGCACTCGTCTTGCACGCCTGCACAGACACTGGCGGCCAAAAGTTTGAAATAAGATTTTGCTGTTTCAGAAGGGAATTGGTTCTTTAATTCACCAAAGTGGCATTCAACTCATCACAAAGTATAGTCAGGACATGTATAGGACATTACTGATGTAAAAAACAGCATCACTATTTGAAAAAAGACATTTTTGATTAAATCTAGACAGCAGCACAACTCCAACACCTTATCCTTGAGTAATCATGATAAATGGATCGTTTGATACTAGAAAATCACTTGCCATTATATAAACCACAGTTGAAAGCTTTTTGGTTCATTAAATGAAGCTTAACATTGTCTTTGTGTTTGTTTTTGTGTTGCCACAGTATGCAATAGTCTGGCAAGTTCAATATTAGATCACAAATGGCAAAAAAGAAACTCATCTGTCAATCATTGTTTTGAGGAATGAAGGCTTTACAATGCTTGAAATTGCAAAAACACTGGATTTCATACAAAGGTGTTCACTACAGTCTTCAAAGACAAAGGACAACTGTCTCTAACAAGGACAGCAAGAGATGTGGAAGGGCAGATGTACAACTAAACAAGAGGATAAGTACATCAGAGGCTCTAGTTTGAGAAATAGATGTCTCACATGTCCTCAGCTGACAGCTTCATTGAATTCTACCCGCTCAACACCAGTTTCATGTACAACAGTAAAGAGAAGACTCAGGGGTGCAGGCTTTATGGGAAGAATTGCAAAGAAAAATACACTTTTGAAACAGAAAAACAAAAAGAAAATGTTAGAGTGGGCAAAGAAACAGACATTGAACAACAGATAATTGGAAAAGAGTGTTATGGATCTAAACCCCATTGAGCTTTTGTGGGATCATTTAGACTGTAAGGTGTGTGAGAAGTGCCTGACAAGACAGTCACATCTATGGCAAGTGCTACAGGAAGTGTGGGGTGAAATGTCACCTGAGTATCTGGACAAACTGACAGCTTTGTCAAGGATCTGCAAAGCTGTCATTGCTGCACATGGAGCATTTTTTATTATGAGAACTCTTGGAGTTTAAGACGATCTGAAATTCTTTGTATCATTTTTTTTTTTTCAAATTGTAATATTAATTTTTCAAGTTATTAATGTTCTGACTATACATTGTGATCAGTTGAATGCCACTTTGGTGACTAAAAGTACCAATTTCTTTCCAAAAGAGCAAAATCTGTACATTATTCCAAACTTTTGGCCGTCAGTGTACATTATTCAGTGTTATCAGTACTGTAGAAAGACAGGTTTCATTAATTTATACATACAATATAACTTAATATTAAAATATATAATTAAAATATATTGTGACATCACTAAAAGATGATAAAAAATATTTGGGGCTTTACAGAAAACAGTTGTTGCTAAAGCCTTGGTAGCCCAGCCCTAGTGCTGCTTATGATCATCACCCCTTGAAGTTCCTGAAATGTTCCTCATGTGTGACTGGTTTGAAAAACTTTAATAAGCAGGAAACTCCATGTGACACAGAAATAGTGTTGCTCATGTGAAACACACAAGAGATATGACTCACAATTGATTTCAAAAGTTTGCAGGTAGCATGTTGCTAAGCTAAAAACCAGATACTGTGTGTGAAAATATCCAACACACAAATATTGGGTACAAAAAACCATGTGTAACTACATGTGTAACATGTATTCAATATTAACGATAGATGTAATGCTGACATTTGATTTAATATAATAACTTTTGCCAAAAGAAAATATTATAGACGGAAACATAATTATGCTATCTATCTTTTGGAACAACTTTCGCATTGGGAGCACATCTATGATGCCTTAAAATGCTGCCTTAGATTTTGGAACAGATCCATGTTTTTCTATGATGCTTTTTTGACAAAGATATTACTGTATAAAATAATCAACAATTCATATGAGGCAATTAAAAAAATAGATTTTTACCCTTAAAGCAAAAGAGGAGGCAACTTTCTGTCTTAAATAACACCACATTTACCTCATCATATCATCATATCAGTAAAGTCAGGACAAAAATGATCTGTAAAATAATGACAGAAGCAGAGCCATTACACACATTCTTGCCAAACACTCCAGGCCCCTTTTTTCACTTCTGGCCCCCGTTCCTTTCCAAATTTGTGGCGCATTACCAAGTTTTATTAGTTTTGCTGAAACGCAGCTGAGATAGAGATGGCAGAACACAATAATGACAGGAAATGAGGATGAGGTAAATAAAGCCCACCGACACCGCTGGAGGTCCCAACAGGAAGTGAACAAGAGTTAACTGGTATGACAGAAGGAGGAAACCATTCTAGACTAGTTTAATTGTTTCTGACCAGGAAGAAAAACTTCTTACAGTAAGTTTGCTTATTTTATTAACTATATATCACCTAAAACACCACAATTTTGTTCACACTGCACACAAATCTGATTTGGTTTTCAAGTTCATCATTTTGTAATGAAATCTGATCAGTTTGTTCACACAGTGTTGTCACTATATCCGGTGTATCTACATCAGTTGAGACAGTGATGTTCTAAAGAGAGACAGTAAAGAGAGAGATGCTTTCATTGTGGAAAAAGGGGACAAAAAACTGGAAATTTTACTTTAGAGAAATGTAAACAACACAAGCAATGGAGGGATTACTCATTTATAAAACCATATCAAAATCATGATTTACCATAAAATTTGTTTTTTTTATTTCAATCATGGTTACTACAATATTACTATAGTACAACCATAATTATTACAGTATATGGATACTGCAGTGTTAATGTACTTAAGCCACAATGCGGCATTTTGTGAAAATGTAGCGCATAACTTGAAAACTCACAAAATGAGTACACTAGTACGCTATTAATAACGTCTCAACTCTTCCCTAACACTGTCTGACTGTGAAATATTTTATATCCCATGATGCACCATACACAGCTGACATCATCAGATCATTAAAAGATACACACACTGATTAAAGCCAGCGATGGCTCTTTGGTTTGAGCACGTGGAGTGTTAATGGCATATGAGGATAGTGACATGCTAATCGCCACTGGCAGGAGAGAAGAGAAACGTCTCCAAGCGCTAATTTTATTCATTTGGCCGTGTAGCTGTATAATTGTTTCTGTCATCCACTGAGGGCAGGCAAACGGATTTCACACCCCCAAAACAGTTACCACGGTACATCCATACTTGGCTCAGATTCCTCAGAAGGTGATCATGAAAGGTGATATTATTTATCACCTGGTGTAATATTCTCCAGAGTGCAAATTGATTCACACCCCCCACATGCTCTCCATCCGCAGTGTCATTTCCATACCAGATTCAGCTGCAGATGAACTAGATTTAAACTGTCCTGATCTATCAGAAGACTACAAATGACAGTTTGGACTGCTGAGAGGTTTACTGGTTGCCCCCCCACCCTCCCTTCAAGAACTGTACATTTCAAGAGTGAGAAAAAGGGCTGGAAAAATCACCCTGGACCCCACTCTACCAGCCCACTACCTTTTTGAACTGTGGCTATCCATCTCATGAACAGTTAAAACTGCCCCATTGAGCAATACACAATGTGCAATACATAGCTTAATGTATTTATATTTATCCAACATACCACACCTCTTTACATTCCCTTGCACTACCTGTATATATCAGATTTATATTTGTACATAACACACACACACATATATATATATATATATATAGACGGAGGCTTGAGAGTCTTGAGAGGCGGAGCCCTGGAAGACTCGAGAGACTGGAGAAGCGGAGCCCTAGGAGGCTCGGGAGGAGGAGCCCTGGAAGACTGAAGCTCTGAAGGCGGAGCCAAGGGAAGTTCAGGAGGCGCAGCCAAGAGTACCTCTGGAGGCAGAGCCGAGGAAGGCCTAGAAGATGGGGTTGAGGAAGGCAGAGTCGAGGATGGCTCCGGAGGCCCAGGAGGCGGAGCCGTGGGAGGCTCTGGAGGCTGAGCCGAGGAAGGTGGCGCCGTAGGAGGCTTAAGAGGCGGAGACCTGGAAGGCTCTGGAGGCGGAGCCGAGGGAGGTGGCGCCGTAGAAGGTTTCAGAGGCGGAGCCCTAGAAGGCTCTGGAGTCTCTGGGAGCAGAGCCGTAGGGGGCTCGGGAGGCGGAGCCGTAGGAGGCTCGGGAGGCGGAGCCCTGGAAGGCTCGAGAGACTTGAGAGGCGGAGCCCTGGAAGGCTCGAGAGGCTTGAGAGGAGGAGCTCTGTGAGGCTCGAGAGTCTTGAGAGGCGGAGCCCTGGAAGGCTCGGGAGGAGGAGCCCTGGAAGACTTGAGAGACTGGAGAGGCGGAGCCCTAGGAGGCTCGGGAGGAGGAGCCCTGGAAGACTCGAGAGACTGGAGAGGCGGAGCCCTGGAAGGCTCGGGAGGCGGAGCCCTTGAAGGCTCGAGAGGCAGAGCCCTGGGAGGCTCGAGAGACTTGAGAGGCAGAGCCCTGGAAGGCTCGAGAGGCTTGAGAGGAGGAGCCCTGTGAGGCTCGAGAGTCTTGAGAGGCGGAGCCCTGGAAGGCTCGGGAGGAGGAGCCCTGGAAGACTCGAGAGACTGGAGAGGCAGAGCCCTGGAAGGCTCGGGAGGAGGAGCCCTGGGAGGCTCGAGAGACTTGAGAGGCGGAGCCCTGGAAGGCTCGAGGGGCGCTGGCTCTAGGACGGGCACGACCACTGGCGTTGGCTCTTGGACGGTCACGGCTACTGGCGCTGGCTCTTGGATGGTCACGGCTACTGGCGCTGGCTCAGGGACGGTTGAGGCTACAGGCGCTGGCTCAGGGACGATCAAGGCTACAGGCGCTGGCTCAGGGATGGTCGAGGCTACAGGCGCTGGCTCAGGGACGGTCGAGGCTACAGGCACTGGCTCACTGACCTCTGAGGCGACAGGCTCTGGCTCACTGACCTCTGAGGCGACAGGCTCTGGCTGGTTGACCGTGGTATGCGCTGGTACACTGTTCCTGGTCGACGTGGCTTCAGGCTCGCTGGTCATGGCTGGCAAGGGCTCAGGCTCGCTGACCATGGCTGGCGTGGGCTCTGGCTCGCTGACCGTGGCAGGCGTGGGCTCTGGCTCGCTGACCGTGGCAGGCGTGGGCTCTGGCTCACTGACCGTAGCAGGTGCGGGCTCTGGCTCGCTGACTGTGGCAGGCGTGGGCTCTGGCTCGCTGACTGGAGCAGGCGAGGGCCGGGAGGCGGAAGCCCGTCTTCTCTTCCTCCTCCAGGCAGACAAAGTGGACCGTGCAGGCTCATGGGGAACGACAGGCATGGGGGTTGGCTCACTGGCAGGTGGGGCAGGCATGACAGGAAGCGCCACAGACGACTGGGGAGTCACCACAGTGGAAGGAGAGGTCGGGTCCTCCTCGGCCACACCCACAGTGAATGGCGAGCCGCAGACCAGCAAGGTCTCCTCCACGAATGCCTGGAGAGTCTAGCCGCGCGTCGCCGGTGGCAACCGCTCCTTAAGCGAACCGTTCAGATTACCCCTGAAGAAGGCCACAAGGGAGGAGTCAGGGAAGTCCGCGACACTCGCCAGTTCAAAGAAGTCACAGACGTGGTCCTCTATGGGTCGGCCCTCTTGCTTTAGGCTGAGCAGCCAGTAGTTAGCCTGCTGGACCGCTGGATCCATTGTTGGTTCGATCGTTCTGTAATGTTGGTGTGGAAGTAGGAGAAGGCAGACGGGAGTGTGGATCCAAATGCAGCTTTATTGGAACAAAGAACAAAATAAACAAAACACAGGAACAAAAGAAAGTCCTCGATGGGAAAAAGGGAAATTAATACAAGAGGATACGGAGGGCGGAGAACAACAGGGTAACCACGAACGGACAGATGACACGACAGGGTAACCACGGACGGTAGATGATACGACAGGGTAACCACGAGCGGGTAGACAGACTGGCAGGGAACACGAACAGAGAGAGTCAGGATCAGACATAAGCGGAGACATGTAACGTCAATGATCGACAGGGGAAGGAGAAAACAGTGGGGTTTAAATGGACAGACACGGTGATAACAAAATGACAAACAGGTGTGGACAATAAAGCTGTGACGGGGCCGGAAAAGATGGGAAGAAGGGAAGTGTAGTTTTTCACAGAGACAGTGAAACACGGGCGGACAACCAGGAAGACATGACAGGAAGCTTGAGCGGTGAGACAGAAAACACGCAGCGGACAAGGGAGTGTGACGTGGACGTGACTAGTGACGGGTGAAACAGAAAACGTATCGGTTACCTAATGTAACCTCGGTTCTCTCTAGATGAAGGAACGAGTATTGCGTAAGCTAGTTTACGCTATGGAAAGATTAATCTTTTCTGAGATATTGAAGCCAAAAAATTATCCTTAATTTTTGTATCCATTGTCAACGCAGTGCGGCAGCTGCAGACCTTGAGCGGGCTATCTAGCGAGCTCATAGGTTGCTCTGCGGCAACTGCTGCAGCCTATAGACGAGCTTGGGCGAACTCGCATCCAATGAGAGGCGTCCGCGGCTCACTGCATCAAAGCCCGCCAAAATGGGCGTGACTAGAGTGCATATAAGCATAGTTCGTAGGCTGGAACCCTGGTTTTCATTGACTGAAGCGAAAAGTCGCCGTGGCGCTGAAGCACGGCCGGCTACGCAATACTCGTTCCTCATCTAGAGAGAACCGAGGTTACGTTAGGTAACCGATACGTTCTCTTACGAGAGGTTCTCTCATATTGCGTAAGCTAGCTTACGCTACGGGAACCCATTGTCAACGGCGTGCGCGGCAAGCATCCACTGTATGAGCCCCAGGGAATTAAGGGGGGACCCGGGGGAGCCCTTATAAGTGGGGAAATAATATTTGGCTGGCAAGAATGCGGGTCATTGATTGTGTAATACATAAGCACATAGTGGGAAGGGAACGACAGAGCGGCGGTGCCGGTCTGTGTGGAATGTGACCCATCAGTGCAGGTGATCGGCTATTGCACATGCACGAGGAGTTTCCTGATTGTAAGCATTTTGAACGGTCTTTTTGCAAGCACCTTGTTCAAAACCCTGAGATCTAATATGGGTCTGAGGCCGCCGTCTTTCTTGGGAACACGAAAATAACGGCTGTAAAGCCCCGACTCACTCAGAGAGGGTGGCACTTTCTCTATGGCCCTTTTGCACAGAAGGCTTGCTATTTCTGAACGAAGCATGCACGCTGCTTCCGTGTTCACAGTGGTTTCGAGCCGCGCTCTGAAGCGAGGAGGGCGGCGATCGAACTGTAGCAAATAGCCCTGTTGTATTGTGCTTAACACCCACTTGGATATCCCTGGAATAGCTTCCCACGCTTTGAAGCGTAACGCTAGAGGGTGAATGGCCAATTCGCTCTAATTGCCGCACACAGAGCGCTGAACAAAATGTGTGAGCGCGTTTAGTGTGTTCATGCATGATTGCTTGCAGACAGCATGAACAGGCTGTTTTGTGAGTGACTTCCCGATTGGAATGAATGGGGAAAGAGTCACATCTGTTACGTGATGCGCAAGCATAGTCATGGGCACGGGACTTACACACAGAGGAATGTTTGCTGGCCGTGTAACAGAGCGGGCAGAGAATGGCCGCCCTGTCGACACTGAGAAGACTGAGATTGTTGAGCTGGGCACTGTGAAGAGGCTCGGGCAGGAGGCTGATCACGTGAGCGGCCTGCAGAGGAGCTAGCGCAACGAGGCAGAAAGAGATTCATGGCTTGTGTGGCTTTTTGGACCTCTGAAAACCGGTCAATGATACCACTCACCGCGGAGCCGAAGAGATCGGATGGAGAGAGCGGTGCGTTGAGGAACGTAGAGCGCTCTGCTTCTCCCATGTCGGCTAGCGTTAACCAGAGATGTCTCTCGGTCACAGTCAGCCGCCATGCACTTCCCTATAGCTTGGGCTGCAGCTTTGGTAGCGCGGAGGGCGAGGTCCGTAGCACTCCGTATGTCTGCAACCGCCTCTGGATGCCTGCTTTCCTCATCCCACTCCCGCAGATGGTCCGCTTGGAGGATCTGTAGGACGGCCATAGAGTGCAGAGCAGATGCAGCTTGGCCGGCAGCGGAATAGACGCGGCCAACACAGGCGGAAGTTGTTCTGCAGGCCTTAGACTGGAGCACTGGTTTAGACCGCCATCTCGCGGAGGGCGGGCAAAAGGTGTGCTGCTACCGCATCCTCGACCGGAGGGATGGAAGCGTAGCCCTTCTCAGTGGCGCCGTCCACCGAAGCAAGAGAGGTGGAGATGTGGGATCGGTCCCTGGCCGAGAAAGGCGCGTTCCATGATTTGGAAAGCTCGGCGTGGAGTTCCGCAGGAAGGGAGCGGCCCGGTAGCGGGTGCTGACGGGCGGCGGCTCTGTAGAAAGCAGCCGTCAAGTCTGTTGGGTGCCTGCTCAAGGGCGGTGACCACTCGAGCCCGAGGCGGTCGACGGCCTGTGTGAGGAGGCGTGTTAGTTCCCCTTCGACTCGGGCGCTGGTCCTGCTGGATTCCTGGGCCGAGGAGGAGGCGTGTGAGCCTGACCACCTCGCTGTCCGAAGCCATGATGGAACAGCCCTTATCCTCCGCTTCTCGTCCGAGATGGCAGCAGAGCAGCCGCTCGGCGGCAACTGCGCGTCCCGGGTGGGCGGGGAGGGTGAAGGCGATGCTCGAGGGTATGGGCTCCGGCGAGGCAATCGCTTCTACCGCTTGTTTCCGGCAGCCTTTGAGAGCGGCGCTTTTTTCTGCGCGGCTGAACGGAAGGCGGCGCGGCAGCTTCAGTCCTGAGCGCTTCGAGACGAGGCCGCAGGGTCGACATCGGCAGCTCCTCGCAGAGATCGCATCCGCCTTCGGCGAGGGCGAGCTCTGCATGCCCCAGTCCCAGGCAGAGAGCGCAGATGATGTGGCGGTCTCCGGTGCTGAGAGGAGCGCGGCATGAGGCGCAAGTGGAGCGAGGCATCTTAAAAAGACGCTCAGTACTCTTTTGTGAAGTTCTTAAGAACTAGCTTGCTTTTAAAAAGGATACGTCGCCGGATGGCGTAGCTCGCAGGATGGCTGAAGGTGGCGAAGACGGCCGGCTTCTTCGAGCGCTGTCCACGCTTGCTTGATGCCCCTCGAACGGCGACGTGGCTTCCAGTTCAGTGATGCGAAGAGCTTCGCTGAAGAGATGAAAATCAGGGTTCCAGCCTACGAACTACGCTTATATGCACTCTAGTCACACCCATTTTGGCGGTCTTTGATGCAGTGAGCGTGTGGACGCCTCTCATTGGATGCGAGTTCGCCCAAGCTCGTCTATAGGCTGCAGCAGTTGCCGCAGAGCAACCTATGAGCTCGCTAGATAGCCCGCTCAAGGTCTGCAGCTGCCGCACTGCGTTGACAATGGATACAAAAATTAAGGATAATTTTTTGGCTTCAATATCTCAGAAAAGATTAATCTTTCCGTAGCGTAAGCTAGCTTACGCAATACGAGAGAACCTCTCGTAAGAGAACACGGTACGTACGACACAGGATCATTATAATATCAAGCTTTACTGGCAAGTGTACATTGCCAATGCATTACTACAAATACAAAACAAATTCTCTGGCTGCTGTTAAGCCTTCATTGTGCATACACTAGGTCTTTCTTGTCCAGTTTTGCATTTGACACTGGTTCAGATTACCAGTTTGCCCGTATCTCTCCCACACGTGGCTCATCACTTGCGGGTGATGTCTCCATTCTCTGTACAGTAAATCCAATCCTGTGTTTATTATACGGGACATGCTTCGCACATAATGAATAAGCGTGCACAGCTCTGCACAATCAGTGTCTGTTCGTGCAGTCGAGTTGAGTGCGTAACTCCTGGAAATTTGTATATGGCAATTTTAGCCACAGTAAGTGGGGAAATACATTAGTGAACTTTTATGTAGTAAAAAAAAGACACTGCATTAATTGCGTTAATTTCTTTTTAAGGTGTTAAACAGTCAACTATTAATTGCAGAAATGTACTCATTAAATTTCCCAGCAGTAATGTATACATTTCCCTCTGTCCTCAATATGACTTGCCATTCTGATAATCTTGTGTAATATCCCATTTACTAATAAAAGCCATTCCCCTATATCCAGCAGAAAGTGACATATTTGGTGGGAAAACAACAGCCCAAACATCAGAAAGTGTTAGCAATAAATGAATCTTATGGTATTAATTGGTTTGTCTTACTCTAAAACATTACATCCTATTTGATAAAATTACAGAAACAATATCTAGTATCTGGGACAATATCTAAATTTCATATATTGTTTCAAAATGAAAACATCAAGCTACAGTAAGACCCTGTTTCATCTGTATTAAGATGTGTTTCAGGTGATCACATGTGGTCAGCCCTAAATACAAGTCTAAACGGGGTCTAAAATATTTTGTGATAGCATCACAAAAGAAATAAAACACACTAATGTGGTTAAAAACGCATGTGACCACATCACATTTGAGGTGTAAACACTAATCTGTCCTGTATGTGTCTTGGCAGCAGTGAAGCTCCACCCCTCACCTGCCAATCAACCGCTGCCCTAAAACAAGAGTTGAAACTTTTCTGCTTACGAGCAGCTTTTAAAAGGAAATAACCATCAGAATAGAACATTTTAAAAGAGTAGATACTAGGGATGGGCATTTTGGTAATTTTGTCTACTCGAGTACTGTAATTACGCAAGCACTTGTCGAGTACTCAAGCGGCAATAACATGTTCATAACATTATATATAAAACATGTCTTATAAATGTCTTTGGCTGCTGCATTGTGTCTTGTTGTTCCAGTGTATCGTCTGTTCATTATTATAGGCTGTTATAAAATTGCATGTTACAAAATGTAAAGTGTTTGTGTGTATGTGTAAGTGTGCATGTGCATGTGTGTGTGTGTGTGTGTGTGTGTGCATGTGTGTGTGTGTGTGTGTGTGTGTGTCGACCAAAAGTCCGCTCTTGTGAGTAAAGTCGCGATGCTCTGTATTGCTGCTGTAATTCATGAAGTGGAAACCTTCATTCATTTCGTCAAGATGCTGGTGTGTTACGTCATGCTGGGCAGGTTATGTCAGTGACAATCATTCACTTTCATTAAATAATATCCATTAATGAGTCAAAGTTCTTACATGAAATGATAATAAAGCGTGTTTAGCAAATGATTTGCAGAGACGGGTGTTAATTTCACTCTCTATGTTTTGATTATTGTAACGATAGCATTGCAGCATCATATCGGTTTGTTGTCCATGAGAAGTCTCTGATAATTAATGTACCCCTCAAAGTCACAACATAATCAATCTCAAAATTAAAAATAATCTCCCTCTTTGACATGTTTGTGTTTAGTTTTCTGGTAATTGTTTCTGGATTTCAAATTAAGTGAAAAGTCACATCATGCGTGATCACTATCGATCATTGTTTTCATGATCGATCATTGCTGCCACATCTGAGTACCCGAGTCCTCGAATACTCTTGCACATCCCTAGCGGATACATGCACAATCACAAGAGCTTCACAGATCTTCTTTAGTGTGTCTGATATCAACACAGATGACAAGCACAAACACCTGAAGCTCCTTGAATACAATATGGATAATTCTGCCTGACATTTTGCGTTTGTGCTTTGATTCAATTTTAACCTCATCTGGGAGAAACAATGTACCTTTCTTTTTCGTGCTTTCTTTGTCTTTTCTTTGTTGAATTTTATTATCATGCAGTAACACACTGACATAGTGATTGATGTATGTCGACATGAAACAAAGACCCTCCCCTCAAAATCCGAACACAAGTGATCACAGGAGACACATTTAAGCGACCATGTGTAAACAGCCATGTGTCTAACCTGACCACATATGATCGGATCACCCGAGACGCATCAAAATACCATGAGGAAATGGGGACTAACTCTCTTTTCCTCATTGAGAAATGCCTGTCTTTACCTCTTTATTTCCATTATTATTGTTATTATTGTTATTATTGTTATTATCTTGTCATTGCATATATAATCAAGTTATAATTACTCAAATGAAAGTACCTGAGCTTGAACAGAACATCTTTTTGAACACCTGTTAACAGAAATTCTTCCTTAAATTACATTGTGCAAATCTAGAATAAAGTAAGCAAGAATAATTGGTCCTCAAATAGTAAATAGCTGTGGGTGATGCCAGGGTAATTTCTGTATCAGCAAATCTGGTTTTATTTGCATCACTGTGATCTGCTGAAACACTAATGCAACAAGGTGAAATTGCTAAATTAACTGTTAGTAAAACAAGTTTGCCTTACTATGACATCATATAAACTGCAATTCCGTATTTTCCAACATCTTCCCATCACTGTGCAATTCATAATGTTAAAATAATAATTTAACAAATTGGTAAAAATTAGGTCATTTGGAAAACTCAAATTGACTAAAATCAGTAGTGTGATCATTTGTGAGCGTGTCTGTTGGCAGTGTGTTGTATTGAAGGTTTGTTCTGATGATTTGACTGAGCTAATGTCACTCGATGCTACAATTTTTAGAGACTTAAAGGATTCCTTTATGGAAGGATGTTACTGCTAAGATTGTGAGATTGGAAGATTAAACCCAAAGAAAAGAGCAGGAATATAGTGTTCTTAAAAGGAGATTTTAGAAAAGAGAGAAAAGAGATTGTAAACTTTTATTCTAGATAGAAGATTGATTATTTTGTCTCTTCTGTTCAAGTTTTATCCTTTGTAGTCCTTGCAAATGCTTTGGCAATACATTTAATACAGTCTATTGTGCCATCCCAATTTGGGGATTATCCCAATAATTCAATTTGAATTAAATTGAAACGATCATTATAAAACTGATAGTTCTTTCCCTAAATTGGATGAGCTTCTTTCAAAGCTGTTGTAAAGGCCCCACATTCTATATGAATGCACCAAGTTGCCCAACAACTGTAAGTTCCAACAGTTAGTCTTCACACTACTCCACACAAGTACATGAATGCAGATGCTTCTAGTTATACAAGCTGCATTTTGTGCATTGTTGCCAGTATTCTTATTACAAAGTAATTAATTGCTGATTACTGTTACTGACTTTCAGTTAAATTAGTTTCTTAAGGACATTACTTGTGTTATACATACATTTTCTCAAAAATTATATTATTTATGCGAAATAGATTAAAAATGTAAGATGCAAGCTCTGATTACTTTTTCGTTCAGTTACAAATTTTTGTAAATTACACGTTTACGTTAGTAAGTGGCAACACATGAAGGTCTTTTATGTGTTTTGAGTAAGTCGAGTAAGTCATTAAACCATTGACAAACACCTCCTTCACAGCCAAAACAAGTCTAATGATACTTTATTAAATCTGCCTGTCTACTAAGAGACTTCAGCAGAGTGTTTAAGCCTCATAAGCATTTTCATCGCAAATGATGACAAAGCATATCATTTTGTGATCTGCTGTGCAAGACCATCAAGGTATACAACAAAAGACAACATTATTAGCCTATAAGTAATTACAAGCTGTAATTTACATTTTGATATCACTGTAATGTCATTAGTCTCTTGTACTCATAATTCATCTAGCCCCTTTCTCTTCTTGTTAACAAGATTACTGAACTAAAAATCAAAAGATGCTGATCCTTGCTCATTCATGAAGCGAATGAGGAAATGGGGCGTATTCATTCAGTGGGTCAAACCATTGATATGCTCATTCACAGCCCGCAATGCTATTGGCTTCCTATTTAGTCAGTGTTTACAGGTAGGAAACAACACCAAAGCAGTCTTGTGCTTCAAACAAGTGCAGCGTTGTTGCTGCTGCTTTATATAACACTTGGGTGCAATGCCTGCCAAGAAGTGAGACATAACTCACATGTTATGAATGGTTAACAATACTTATTCAACATCAATGACCTATGAAAACACATTCATGTAATTAAAAGCCTATGCACAAAGTTCAGTATGGTTTACTGGCCATCAGGCTTTATTATATGATATACACCGATCAGCCAAAATATTATGACCACCTGCCTAATATGCTTTTGGTCCTCCACGTGCCGCCAAAACAGTGTGGACCCACGAGGCATGGACTCAACAAGACCCCTGAAGGTGTCTTGTGGTATCTAGAACCAAGACATTAGCAGCAGATCCTTCAAGTCCTGTAAGTTGCGAGGTGGAGCCGCCGTGGATTGGACATGTTGGTCCAGCACATCCCACAGATGCTCAATCATATTGAGATCTGGGGAATTTGGAGGCCGGGGCAACACCTTGAACTACTTCATAATGTTCCTCAAACAATCCTGAACAATATGTGCAGTGTGGCAGGGTGCATTATCCTGCTGAAAGAGGCCACTGCCATCAGGGAATACAGTATACCTGGTCTGCAACAATGCAGACCTGGTCGATGCAACATCGATGTGCCTTGGGCGCCCAACACCTTGTCGCCGGTTTGTCCCTCCTTGAACCACTGTTGTTAGGTACTCACCACTGCTGACTGGGAGCACCTCACAACCCTTGCTATTTCAAAGATATTCTGACCCAGTTGTCTGGTCATAAAAATGTGGCCATTGTCAAAGTCGCTCAGGTCTTTACTCCTGCCCATTTCTCCAGCATTAAACATGTTGGCTATGAGAACTGATTGTTCACTTACCATCTAATCTACTCAGACATTGTCATGTGCTTTGTAAAGGAGATTTCAACATGACAAGGAAAGTGAACACAAGTGAGTCAAGACATTACAGTACTGATTATAAACACAAAGCGCACTGTAGCAAAATGACAATTTCATTTCACATTGAATCTCACTATAACCTCCTGAGGGGCGTTCACATGTGTAGACATTATGTTTTGACTTTGCTATAGGCTATGCAGAATTTAATTTAATTTATACCGACTGGCTGGCATTAAAGGGTTAAAGTTTCAATGCGCCAAATCATTTGACAACACAACGTGCTGCCGATCTCAGCTGAATTTGTCTTTGGGAGAAATGGCAACAAAACTACATCTGGGAAGAAACCTCACTACATTTTTACATTAAAACACATTTGAGTAAAAAGTGTAGAGTCTCTAGTTCAGGGTTGGGGAACCCTGCTCCTGGAGGGCCACTGTCCTGCAGAGTTTAGCGCCAACCCTAATCAAACACACCTGCCCTTAAATGTTTTATCCTGAGACCATGATTAGTTTCCTCAGGTTTAGGGTTGGCTGCAGATGATGTTTGGATCACTCAACATGTTTGACACACATGGGACAATGATCATCAGTACATAGATTCACCATTTATAAAGAATAATTTTATTTTAGCATGGTTGACAGTGATTGGATGATGCTGGACATTACTTTGATTCAAAAGGAATTATGCTAATTGCTGATGTAATGTCTGTAACGTCTCAAAAACATGAATAACCAACAGTCCTGGAAACATAATAAACAATTTGGTAAAAAAAATAAAGAAAAATAAAAAAAAATCTTTAGCTTGGTATTATTTAAAATTTCACAACTTAGTACAACTTTCCACATTTGTGGACATAATTCTTTCTTTTATTTATTTATTTTTTTTTTGTTATGTTTCTTAGGGGCTACTAGTTAAAAATGAAAAAGGGGGGAGGAAAATGCCCACAGCAGACTCAGAAGAATAATAATGCACTTTTTGCTGCATTAATGCACAATAATGTGCTCATTTCTAAATTTTTGCTCAATTGTGACAAATGATAAATAAGGGCAATTTATGTTGTATTTTATTTAGTGTATTTGTAACGCATTTATAACATGTAAGTTAAAATGATCTCTATTTGGCAACTATTGCATGAAAGTTGCGCTTTATATTTATTTTGTTACAACTGCATATCAAGTATAAATATAATTGTATTTTTTATATTTATAACATGTAAGTAATTTAAAATGCTCCCTATTTGGCAAGTACTGCATGAAAATCACCCGTTATGTAGTTATATCTGCATACCAATAACTTTTAATGCATTTGTAAATTATTTATTAGTAAATAATGAACCCCTTTATACACATTTAACAAAAGGTAACATTAATGTTAAGTGTTACCTATTTATCTATTTTTATTTGGCATTTTTCATTATTATATTTTAATATTAAAAATATTTTATTCTAGTTATTTTTATTTGTTTATTTTAAATTGAGTGCATTTGTGTGTGTACGTGTATATATATATATAATGTTACTAATGCATAGTAAAGATTCTTGTCTAAAACTTCATGAATCTGAGAGCGAGAGAGAGAGAGAGAGAGAGAGAGAGAGAGAGAGAGAGAGAGAGAGAGATAGGAGAGCTGGGATGGGGTTCAGTTTGGAATGAATGGAATGGGGCAGTGGGCAGTCATGCATGCGAATGTCTATCTCTCTGTCTCTCTCTGGCTGTCTTGTGAGTGGGTGAGGACACTTGCGCGGGCCACGAAGCTCAGAGCAACTGCGGCGTGAAATCACAGAAAAGAGCCACTGAGGCAGAAAGAGCTCGAGCTGAGCATTACACAGCACACTGCTGACTTATCCCCCTTAAACACACACTCTCACACACACTCGGCCAGTACTAGACAGGATATGGTGTGCAGTGGGCCACACTCTCTCTCTCTCTCTCTCTCTCTCTCTCTCTCTCTCTCTCTCTCTCTCTCTCTCTCTCTCTCTCTCTCTCTCTCTCTCTGCTCACTCAGTTCAAGGGGATCGTTCACCTATATAGACAATTATGTGCTTATATTCTATCACTGTTCTGTTTCCTGTCATTTCAACATAGACACAATTTTAACAGTCCTGTATAAGCTGAGACATGACTGGTTCTGTCTGTACAGCTAACTAACACAAATGATGTGAAAACAAACCATTTTGGGCAGCATTTGTGGTTGCTGACACATACATCATATCGTACCAGTGTCTGATCTCTCAAATCAACATTTAAAGTGTGACTTAAATAATAAACATTGCGAAGTAAAGAATAATATGCTTAGCAAATGCATTGCTTAGATGAAGTATTGTGCATATAAGAAATGTCTGAAGTGCAGTGAGTCATATTGAAATGTGTGTCTCTTATAACTGCCATCTGCTGTAGAGTCAAACACTGACCTCCCCCCGCTGCCTCGATCTGCACATGATGACTTCACACTGTTCAAAACTCATAACAAACACACACACACACACAAACACACACACGTCTCAGCATCTGTCACACATATTTCATTAGAGTTTACATATGTATTTCTAATTTCTAAATGTTCCTGTATATTTGAGTTACAGTCTTGCATTGTTTTTCATCTTTCCTGCATTTTCACTGATTACTTGCTGCATGTGACGTTCACTTTGATGTGCTTCAAAGTATGTTCACATATTTTTAACTGTACACATCTACATTACGCAGTAAAAAAAATGATATATATATATATATATATATATAGGATATGTACTGTATGTCATGCTTTTAAATTTATGTTAAATAATTGATATTAAAGCATTTGACATTTATATATATACTGTATATGTTATCTATATATCTATCTATCTATCTATCTATCTGTCTGTCTGTCTGTCTGTCTGTCTGTCTGTCTATACCACAGCAAATCATGTTTATTAAAAAGAAAATGAAAAAAAACTTTAACCCCCAGATACTCCAGTATAAAGGTTGACTATATTATAAGTTTTTTCAACCTTTTGAATTTTTAGGAAGCCATTGATTATTAAAATCTTGATTTTTAATTATTTTATTTTGTTTTGGGGTGAATTTGTTTTGACTTGAGAAAACATGGATCTATGGGAAATATTTGCTTTGAGGTAACAATAGTGTGACTTTAGCAAGCTGTGACAGTCAATATGAATTATTTTATCCACCAAAACTGCTTTAAACTAACATTTTGCAATTCTGCTACACTGGGTCTCTCAGAGTTAAATATATTCATTTTAATATCTAAATATTTTCCTTTATTTGGGGACATCAAGGACATCTTTATTTTGAAAATCGATTTTGAAATAAAACAAATCATGTTTATTATTATTATCATTATTTAAAAAAAGACTTTAAAGACGTATATCAATTTTTGAAATGTAAAGCTTTGAAACAGATATGCATATAAATACTGAAAATTAAATTCCACCAGGTTTCACGCCTAAACAAAACATCTTTTACGCAAGACACTTGAATCTCGAAACCGGCTATATTGACAATGTGAATACAGAGTATTTGTATCAGTGTTAATCACTCACAATATGGCTAAATGGGCTGCGATCCCACTTTAATTAAAATAAACAGAGTTAAACCTGTGTGAAACGTGCAGGGCTCTGTCTGACCCTCAGCTCCTCCATACACTCATACATTGTGAAATACTGCCATCTATTGGGGCTTCATTAGGCCAAAACACACACACACACACACACACACACACACACACACACACACACACATTTTATACATTTATTCATTTAGCAGACACTTTTATCCAAAGTGATTTACAAATGAGGAATACAGCAAAAGTGTTTTGTCAAAAGGAGGCATTATCATGAGAAGTGCTGCAATACAAAGTTTCAAAGTGCTCAGAGAAGTATAAGAAGGGAGGAAGGTGAGAGTCAGTGCTGAAAGAATAAGATAAGAATAAGTATGATAATTTTCTTTATTTATATATTTACACATATATATGTTTATGAAGAAATAATACATCGCGGTGTCATTTTGCTGCCCTCTACATCCAGTGTTTGGCCCTGTTTGTGGCTGGCCCACTGGGAAAAGTCTCGATTGTCCCTATGGCCAGTCCGCCGCTGGGGTCAAGTGCTCACAAAATCCCATTAATGCACACACACACACACACACACACACACACACACACACACACACACACACACACACACACACACACACACGCACACACACACACCCACGCACACACACACACGAACACACACACACGCACACATACACACACCCACACCCACCCAAACACACACACACAAACACACACACACACATACACACACACACCCACACACGAACACACACACACACACACACACGCACCCACACCCACCCACACACAAACACACACACACAATTAACTAGACTGCACAAGAGGTCACGCATCAGTATTCAGTCACATTTGAGAACAGGTAAAGAGATGGTGAATTGAACAGTTGAGTATTGAAATGTCACAGTGACTCTCATGAGGGTGAAATAGTATGAAGGCAAATCATTTGGAGATATTTGTAAGTGAATCTCACAAAACCTTTGAAGAAGAACTCCAGGTCACATTTTGCGCCAAAAACAAAAGAAAGAATAAAAATTATTTTAGGGCTTTTAAGATTTTTTTGCATTGTCATATTATTTTAATTACAATTAAGCATATTTACCTCTAAAATCTCACTTGCATTACTTGCAAGAGTCCAATTATGACATAGAAGATGCATTTACATTTTTTCTCCTTGAATTTGCTTTTAGGAAGCCAGTGATTAGAAAAAAATCTTGATTTTGAAGCATATTTTGTTTGGGGGTGACTTTGGCATGAGTTGAGCAAGCTTTCACATTCAGTATGCATTATCATCTCACCAAACATGCTGTTGTGATACATTTCAGTGTCCGCTACTGTATTTTGCATATTATAATTTATTTTAAAAAAAAATTATTCACTATTGTTTAATTGCTTCAAACTAATTTTGCAATTCTGCTACGTTGGGTCTCTGAGGGCTAAAAATCATAGTATTACAGTATTTTGTATCTATAAAATGAGAATGAGAATCACCAATGAAGATAATGAGAACTAGTAAAGAAAGAAAGAACTGAAAAGTAACATTTCCATCTATTACAGTATTGGGAATTTGTTGGAAAATATTTTCTATTTTCTGTATGTTTCTTAAAGTAGTCTTTATTATCTTAATGCAACATATATTTTCTTATTGTTTTTCTTTCAGTGTGAAATGTGGATGTGTGTGTCGTAACAAAATCCTCATCGTCCAGTAGGCACACCGGGAAGAGGAAAAAGTTGACATATAGTGCCTAATCTCTCTTTATCAAGACCATTTCACATCTTACATGTTCATTTATTTGCCTGTCACATGTTATGTTGCTGCAGTGTCTCTGCTTAGTAAAAATGCCATGTCCCTTCATTTGATTTCATGTGATTTCAGGGGAGCGTTGAATCTGGGTGGACTTCTGTTTGCATTTGAACATCCATTTGGTCGATCCCCAAAGGATTAATTTGTTCCACATAGGTCCAATTACCTTACCCTTCGGAAAACGCAGCTTTTTTTCTGTTGCAATTTAAAATATTTTTCCTGTTTATGCAGCATGAGGGTTACCCGCAGAGGTCACACTTTTAATTAGCCACAATTTAAGACCAATAACAAAGTGATTATTTGCTAAATGACACTTGAAAGCGGAGACGTTTCATGAAAAAAGTCCAAAGCGTATTAAACATCCATTCGCCCCTTATCGCTATGTAAATTGTGCCCAAACTGTGCTGAAACCACAGAATAAATTAACCAGTCCTGCATTGATTAAACATACTGTGAGGAGACTAGAATTCTTCCCACTGACTTGAGCTTTTGAGTATTATCTCAAAAACTAGCACTGAATAGTTTTCATATAGTCCTAACTCTTCAATATTTAGCTGCCATAGGAAAGAAAATTACAAATTAGATTGCCTCAATGGTTTCTCCTAGTCAGCAATGAGATTACTTGGAGAGCAAGTGTGTAAAAAATTATGGTGTACATGTAAATAAGCTATTTTATTTTATATCCATTTGATCTCTGCTGAAGTTGTTACTCCACCCCCTGCATGATGCCATTAATGAACACTATATTGTTGGAAATATGGATGTGCATCATACAACAGTTTCGAGAAAAAGTCGTGACAAGCTTATTTATTTTTCCAATGATGCAACATGCTATGCATGTCGTACATCCATAGTTTGAACCATGTCGGTTCAACAATATAGAGCTGTCACTAATTTACTCATACAACAGAAAGCTGCTTAAGACAGGAAAGCGAGATGCACTGTGTAGATACATGCTGCAATAGATGGGTTTCCCTCTACATCAAACTTCAGGGTCCCCAATGCATTTGAGCACATACACACATGTGCACTCTTCAGAAACATATAAATGCCACTTATGCATTAACATAAACACATACAATCTCTGTAACGGGTAAGGGATGGGCAAGGAGGAGGCGTGACCAGACATAACAGTCAATGTAACTTTAACGACAAACTCAACTTAAAACAACATAAAAAAATAAGACACAAAGCGGCCGTGTGCGTCTCTCTCTCTCTCTCTCGAACTGGCATCTCCGGCTCCCCTTTATCTTGCTCTCCTGCTGATCAGTTGACTGTGCACCAGCTGCGCACCCTCACGGCCCGGCCACACCCTCCTCCTCGTCACAACCCCTAACAGCCATTAATCCCATAAACGGCTGCATTTGTGTTTATGTGACATTTCAGAACAGCACTAATCTGCAAACCCCAGAATAAGCTGTTTTCTTAAATTCTTGTAAACGTGGTCAAAGTGTTCTCAGAATGAAAGACATACTGTATATGGACTAAAAGGTATAGAAGCCTCAAGGATGTCAAATGATGTTCACATAGCAAACGAACAAGGAATTATGCTTCTAACCACAGCTGGAGAGCTGAAGTTCCAACCACACGCGAAGTTGTTTGCAAACTATGGTTTTGGGTAACAACAAATCGTTCAACTGCTTAACGATGGAACTTGTGACCATAGTTGGCTAATGATGCTTTTTGGAAATGCAACCCTGGTCTGTTGCAGTGTCCCAAATAATTTTGCATGCTTAAGTCTAGTGAGTCCAACCCTTTAAGCAACATCCACACTAAAACATTTTTGTGTGTTATTTTGAGTTTCATATCATCATCGTTTTTCAAAGTGTGCAGTTATGGAAAACACTGTTCCATAGTGGATAAGAGGCATGAACGTTGCTAAATCAATGCGTTCAAGCAGAAATGTATTTGTGTAGACTTAGATTTTAAAAATGTTCTTCCTTTTTTTTGTTTTTAAGTTAGGTCAAGAACCTTGCCAATATTACCAATAAATATATTCCCCCACAATATTAGTTTCATAAAGCAGGCTGCTAACCACCTTCAGAGGTGATGAATTAGTAATTAGGACAATAATATATTTTGTCATAAACAAAAAATATTTTATGCAAATACAATTCAGATATTATTCAAATACATTTGATCTCTAACTTTTTGCCTTTGACTGAATTAATTCTACCTTTGAATAACCAACTCCTAAGGTCACATCCACACATTTAATAAATCTTTAGTTGGAAAAAGCATTGAATTAGCTTTTTATGCCTCTCTTCTACACTAGAAAGCCAAGAAAATGTTCTCAATTACATGACACCTTTGGAAAATTATGACAATAGAAAATATAAAATGTATAACATTTGTCAAACAAAAACTCATTAGTGTTCACGTAAAGTTTCTTCTCTCCAAATAGACCCAAATTATTCCTCCATTCCAAAGGCTTCATGAACTACCATTCAAATAACCATTTTAGTTACATTTCTTGGATTTCTGTTCAAAACGTTTATAGGTTGCATATAGGTTACTGGACACTAAATGAAAAGTATTGTTCATAAAATAAATAATATCAGATTTAATTTCTTTTTCAGTGGCTCTCAATGGTGGGTTTCAGGTCAGTTTTGTTGGGGTCAAGGACAGCAGTTGAAAAAGCAATGCTAAATGCAAATTATACAATTCAAATAACCATATAATCAGCTTTAGCTATAATAGAAAAAATAAATATCTTATAAACTTTTAAAATGGAGATGAAAACCTCCACTGCCCACTTTTCCCTTTTACATCTGAAACTGAAAGTGAAGAGTAAAGAGTAAAAAGGGACTTATATTTTGATCTGTTTCTCACACATCTATCATATCACTTCTGAAGATTTAACCACTGGAAATGTTTCCTTTATGTGATTTTTGGAGCTACAAAGGTCTGATCACCATTCACATGCATTGAATGGACCTACAGAGCAGAAATATTCTTCTAAAAATCTCTGTTTGTGTTCTGCTAACGCTAAAAAGTCATACACATCTGGTATAGCATGAGGGTGAGTAAATAATGAGAGAATTGACATTTTTGGGTGAACTATCCCTTTAAAGCAAAACCACTTGAGAAGCACAGCTTTATTCAGTTCTAAAGGTATCTAGTTTAAATAATTAAAGAGATGTGGTAAAACAATAGTGGCATGTAGATTCGTACCTCCTGTAACCAGATCCCAGAGATTCAACAGGAGCTTTATCTAATTGAGGAGGGTCACAACCTCTGTTTGTAATGCTTAAAGAGTCTTTTTCAAGTAATGTGTTTCTGATTCCACCTGTGTGACCCGCCGGTGCTTCAGTGTCTAGAGCAGGAGAGGACCTGATAGAAGACAGACGCATCGACATTACAGGGCCTGTGTCTTTTCAGGAAGTCGAGGTGAGGTGGACTGAAGCGTCTTCCTGTCTGTGCGCTCTCATTGAATACAGCTCATGCTATGTGAGGTTACTCAATCGCTCGCCCAGCCGTGACCAATCCAAGCCAGCTGTCCAAAACATGCCTCAAATTCTGATTAAACCATTGAAGCTTTCCTTTTTTTACTTCTAAGAACAAGTTCTGCATTCAAAACATTGATTTCTGGGTTCTTTTTGTTCTCTTTTATAAAAGGATGTACAGTATGTATAAAATGTCAAGGCGATCATATGAACTGTGAAAATTACTCTCAAAAGGTTTCAGGAGTTCTATGTAATGTCATTTGAATTAACAATAAGTTTTGGTATTATAACTAGGGTTGTCAATCGATTATAATTTTTCTGTAATTACAATTAATTACATGGTATGCTGATTAATTAATTGAATTAATCGCAGTTAATCACATACATAAATATTTGCTGAGAAAGCCCCTAAAATAACAATAATTCAATACAGAGTATAATTATTCAATAATTATAAAATTATATTAAAATAATTATAAATAAAAAAAATATATATATATTAAATATAAAAAGTAGCTTTA
Source organism: Xyrauchen texanus (assembly GCF_025860055.1). Taxonomy (NCBI): domain Eukaryota; kingdom Metazoa; phylum Chordata; class Actinopteri; order Cypriniformes; family Catostomidae; genus Xyrauchen; species Xyrauchen texanus. The sequence goes on along the minus strand of NC_068316.1, from coordinate 33,391,293 downwards.
AAATGCAATATATTGTTTATTTGCATACTATTGAACATATTCTTATCATTGGTCTACAGTTTACAGCAATCCATTTTGCAATTTAAATCGTCAATCAGCCCAAGATTATTATAAGGGCTTTTCTAAGGATGCATTAATGTTCACCAGCATCAGTTGCATTACATCATAAACATATAGTTTTTTGGTTGCTGTGTCAAGTTAAATGAAGTAAAACACGTCTTGAGATCCCTGTCTTCGGATTTGAGCTCAATCAGGCTGTGTTTGTATGCAAGAACATGTTCTCATCTTGTGTTTTCTGCTATCGGTAATGTCTCTTACACACTACACGACTTTCAAAGATGTCGGATCGTGGTACCATTCATATTACACAACTGTCTGTCTTGTCACTGAAGTCGTAGTGTTTTCAAATTACACGACGAATCCGCGAAAGTGGTGAACACATTTACATTAATGCATTTGGCAGACGCATTTATCCAAAGCACAGACACAATGGTGGTGGCTGTAGGGATCGAACTAGGGACCTTCTGATTAACAGTTATGTGATTTAGCCCACTACGCCACCACCACTCCTTGAACACATTACAAAACATTTACTATTGACGCAGCTCTGCCCGGAATCCAAATGACATTTCACATCAGAGTACAAACGAGAAGTGATACAAGATACGAAAACAAATGCATGATCATATGTTATGCATTTCAGAATATGATGTGTATGTTTTAATCACATATTTTATTGGTTACAATATGAAAAAGTACAAAAATGTGTTTACCTGACTGTCCAGGAGAATTGCCAATGTCTCTCCAACTCTTCTCCTCTTCAGTTCAGAGGAAACATCAAATGGTGCTCCTGCCAATGTTCCACACATTTTTATTCCATTTCTTCAGTCCAGTGAGACTTTCTTGATACCACAACCATGCTAGATGATGTTCTGTTGCAGGTACATCAGGACTCCTCCCACTGAAACTTCCCGTGCCCTGTTTCTTGCTCTCTCATTAGCTGTAGGTCAACGCTGCAGTTGTATTCAGCCAAAACATATTTCACACTGCGTGATTTTGAATCTCAGATGGGTCGAGATATTTAACATTCTAGATATCTCGCTGACATTGGTAACGTGCCTGCGCTTCTCATACATTGCGATTGTCGCTCACAGGAGCGAGCTCCGATTTGCCCACGATTTCAGGCTTTTGTAGGCGATCTCCACAAAACTGTCGGCAAGCGAAAATTGGGCTTAAAATCGTGTCTGTTTGAGCTGTGCGTTGCCTATACAGTGAGTTTCACTTACTACCCCCTGGAGAAAACAGGTGGTACTCCATTCTTGTATTGCTTATATGGAAGTAATATTCCTTATTACGGTCCAGGAACATTTAACACATGAATGTTAAAATTTGAAAAAAAAAAAAAAAATCAAATTAATTGCACTGAATTAACACATTAAATCGACAGCCCTAACCATTAACCATTGTTTTATAATGCATTTTTAGTTAAGGCAAGCATCACTACCCAGATAGCAATAAGTCGGCGGGCCGCTGGCGGTGCTCCGGCGGCAGTAGAAGCGGCAGAATGGCGATATCGCAAACACGTTTGACGGCGCACCCGCTTTTTAAAAGCGGCAGCCGCCTTCCTACCGCCTTCGTTCCGCGGCCGGCCCGCTGGCTATCCGCCGTTCCGCCGCCGTTATATCGAAGGCGGACCGTCGGAGGCAAACGCTTTTTTCGAGCGATCTGCCGCCGCTTATTGTATATATATATATATATATATATATATATATATATATATATATATATATATATATATATATATATATTTTATATATATATATATATATATATATTTATAGCGTGCAGTTTATCAAGAATAATGATTGATCAAACCAGACAAATTTCCATTTGGCGTTTTAATTCCACATTTCAAAGTACAGTAACTGTCATTGAAACAAGATGTCAGATCACTGAAATATAAATAACAGAAAAATACAAACATTATATATACACACACACACACTTAAGAACATGCAGGTTTCCAATTCAATTTTGGTCAAAAAAATATTTTTTTTTTTTTTAAAAAAACACTATTGTAACACTTACAATAATTGTTAATAATATAAAGAGGTCAGCTCTGAGATGAAATGAATTACCAGTAAACATAAGCAATGAGGATATTTGGTACCAAATAAAGTGCAGGATACCAAATAAATTGAGGTATAACATCATATTTACAAGTCATTTCTAACAATAGGTTAAGTGGTAATAATTTAGAGTAAAGCTCTGGAGTAGAATATACCATTATAACTGCAATGCTGACCTGTGGCACAAGGATTTACAAGCTATATGTAACAATAGAATAACAGTTAAGCACTGTGACGGAATGAAAGTAGAATTTTTGGTACTAGTTAATGTGCAATATCAAATATCCGGCATGAAATAGGATTTACAAACTATAATAGAATCGTTAAGCACTGACGGATTGAAATAAGCCAATACTAAAGTCACAGTAAGTAGAATATTTGATACCAGATAATGTGCAAATATCAAGTATTAGATGTATAATCTAGGATTTACAAGCTATATTTAAAAATAGAATAGTTAAGCACTGTAACAATGAAATAAGCAGCAAATTGTATATGAAATAATTGAGATCTTTGGTATCAAGGAATGTGCAGGATAACAGGTATAATATACATTTTGACATTCAACCTACACATGACAACAAGTGGGAATAAATATAATTAACAGCAGAAAATCTGGCTGTAGAGAACACAGCCAATCAGAATGTCTGGAGAGGTTGGGGACTGCGTGGCGTAGTGGGCTAAGAATCACCGGTTTTCCCGACCTCCAGAATGAGGCAGTGCAAATTAGCATATCTTCAGTGATTCCTCGTGCGCCTGTATAAAAGCACAAACCATCCCATATTCATCCAAGGAGCTGCCCTCAAAGCAGGGTCACGAGAGAAAAGAAGAAGAAAAAAAAAAAAGCAATTTCCACAGTGAACAGTGTGGATTGGGTGAGTGTAGTCTGACACTTTTAACAGGCTTTTTTAGGGGTCTTGATGTTACTGACTGCAGGATAAAGAAAGGGTTCCAGTTGTCAGTGATGCTGGGGTGTCAGTAGTCAGCCTAGGTTTAAGGGGTCGGCTGTGGGTCCCTCTCAGCTGTGCGGCGCCTTTTTCCTCCTTCATGTTCAGATGCTCCTTTCAGGTAATGCGTAACGTTAACCTGGATCGCCTCATCAGTGGCATCCTTGGTTGCCGGGTTCTTCCGGATGGCTCCTGTAGAAAATAAAGATCTGTCATTCCATTTGAATGGCATAAGGTCATACACATGTACTTAAATATAAAAAAAAATATCCATCTTACTTTGAACAATGGTCTTCAGGAACATGTCTCTAAAACATGCTTTATCCCCTACACCAGTCCAGGTTGTATTGATGGAAAGGTGATTAGAGAAGATACTCTGAATCATTCGCCACACGGTTGTCTTTAGGTCCCTCCAACATTTGATTGCCAAAAACCGAAGCTGAAAATACAAAAAAAAACATGTTACAAATTACATTTCTCTGAAGCTTCTCATAAATTTAAAATGTGACAGGCTGTGGATTCAGACTGTAGAATATGCAGTGTACGATCTTAATTTTACTTTTTAGATTACCCTATACTGTTATAAACGAAATCGGCACACTTACAAATCGTTGCTGGAGCTCTTTATCCTGCCTCAAACTGTTGTCAAGCAACACCAAATCTTCCTGGGTGTCTAGGGGGGAGTAACAGATCCCCTGGCAGGGATAACTCTCCAACAGACACATTGGCACTGAAATGTTGCAGCATAGCATTTTGTTGTCCATGCTACGCACAACATCGGCAAACTCCAAGACGTCGCAGCATTGGAGTCTGATCTGCACCTACAGGGGTTCCCAGAATAAAGTAGTCAGTCCTGGTCCTTCAACTACTAAACTATGACATTTATATCTAGGTCTGCTACATGTACAGGTGGCCCCAGTGGGAATTAAACCAACAACCACAGGTGTTGTTTGCAAGTTGTACCCGATTGCCCAGTGCGAGCAAATGTCTTCAACATTGTCCCAACTTGCTTCACCTGCTCTTGAAGTGAGCCGCTGTCACCTGGGAAGTAACAATATATTGATTAGCAATACACTAAATATAATAGTAATATAATATAACCACAATTATCACACCAGTAAATTTCCCTGTAATTTCTATCCACAGTATGTTATGCATGGCATACAAGTTCATAATGAAGAACCCTTATGATAACATCAATTTCATTTTTTTTCTTTGAAGCAGAATATTTGTTTGTAAAAGGGGAGGAAAAAGAAAATAATGAAATATTGGTATACAGATTTTGGTTGATATGTCATACTGTACAGTGAAATGTGCTATTGTTGTATCCCTACTCACCTGAAGGACGGATAGATCAGGCAAATCTCCAGTCAGGCCTTTGTAGAGTGTGTGCTCCTGCATATCCACAGGTATTTTAATTCAAACATGCAACATATTGTAATAAATCTACAATATTCAGCCTTTACCTTACACCCTCGGTTGTTGCTCTACACTTTTATTATATTAAATACTTATTTATATAGCTTGCTCACTGTATAATCATGATAGCCTAATACTTATAACACAAGATTGCATCTTAACGAATGACTGAGTTGAAAACTTGAATAAGAACGCATTTTACACAGAGGGGACCAGTTAGGGAAACTTACCTGACTACAATAACTGTTTTCATTTGATTTGAGTTACATTAAACACGAATAACCTTAGGTGAGTCCCCAGGAACATCGGGCTATTAAAGTCTAAGCCTGTAACTGCGGTCTTATCAATTCTAGCTTCACCATACACTCAAACTGTGAGGTTTATCTGTTTTCCTCATGGACCTGTAGCACAATGCCCTGACAGTGACTTCACCTGTGCCCTGATCTTTATTAGAAACTGAGAGGAGAGCAAGTTAATATAATTTATATTACAATTATCACAAAAATTAACAAACAGTCTGCTTTAAAACTAAGAAAAAACAAGCTTCTATACTAACGTTACATTAAAAATGAACACGTGGCGAACTAGCTTAGCCGCTATCTGCCGGCACACCACATTAGATTAAAATACTTACCCTTGTAGTTGTGCAGATAACTCGATATGTAGAGTTTAAAGCCCTTGTCCCTCTTGCTTGTCGGAGCAGGGGACCAGGCATCAACAATGCGATGAACATCGCTGACGCGTATTTTCGGAAGATTCTGGAGACATCGAGTAAAAACAGACATTTTGGGCGACGCGCAAGTAAACCGGAAACAGATATGGCGACAGCGGAACTTCACAGTTCAGTCTTTGTAATGTGTTTTAGTAATGTGATTTTTTTTTATTGCCTTTACAGGGACTTTAACACTTTCTTAAACATTTGTACAGGTCATAATTGCAAAACCTGTAAAAGGTCAAATAACAAAAAAAAATCGAGGTTGGAAAAAATGTAGACATAAACGAAATTTCTGCGCAACTGTGAAACCAGAGGATAATTTCGCTTTTTCATTGAGTTTATCCTTCACGTCAAAACAGGGATTTTCATGTTTATGACAGATATCACCATGGTTGCAAATTAATAAAAAAAATTAAAGTATACCCGAGATTTTGGCCATGTTGCCGATGTCTTTCACTGTTCACTGATAGTCAGGCATTCGTGAAAAGTCTAACTTCATCAATTTATTCTGCTAAATTGTTCATACCATGAATTAAATATCTATTTTAAAACCTAATCAGAATCAGAAAGATAGTTATTGCCAAGTAAGTTTTCCAAAAGGAATTATTTTTGGTTTATTGGTGCATGTCTCAAATGCGCAGCAATCAAAGAAATGTAAACAATTTTCAAGTGCATAAAATAATTCAATATATTTTACATATATTACTGTATAATCGCTTCAGAGTTTCAAAGTAATTTAAATGTAATTTCCTAAACCTTACCTTATCATGGAATCAAGAGTCAAGAATCTGTTATAAACCCTAATGGCTTTGGAGCAAAAAATAATAATAGCCAACATGGCTGTGTGGCAGCGGGGGCGTGGTCAAGCGCCCGTCTGGGAGAGAAAAGCGGTAAGGGCGCTCACACCTGAGCTAAATGATAACTAACACCTGTGTCTAATTTCAGTAACGTGAGGAGAGCGGCATAAAAGGGAGGAGCGACGGAGCATGGGGAGAGAGAACCAAGGAAGACTGTCTGATGTGTGATAAAAAACTTAAGAATTAAAAACTTACCCCTTAAGTTGACGTTTGTTTCCGTCCCGTCCTTGAACTATTTCACAGGCTGGTTGTTTTTGAGAGTAGAAATCCTTGTATTTCAAAGCGGCTTACCGCGGCATATTGCAAGAAATGGGAGTGACGAATTCGGCGGCAAACGTTTCATCCCCGCCAGTGGGACGCACCTATAGCCGACAGCTTAGGGACGGCGGCAAAAAGAAGCCGTGCGGATATTTTTTGCTATCTGGGTAGTGATGTGACATTTTTTTTCTCAGCAACCAGACTAATAATTTTCATCAGATGGATGGCAAAACATCTCAAAACATCAAACTTACATTTAGAGTAACCTGAAGCATATCTAGACACCAGAATATAATAGGGACTTATCAACCACCTATCAACCAATCAGCATCAACATCTAAGCAATGCAGCTATCATTTTAAAAACGATATAGCAGTACTCTGGCAACCACCCAAAACACCTTTGCGATGTTATTTCAAGATTTACCAGGGCAAGCGCCGCTCTAGAAACCAAAATAGTTTTTCTTAACAGTTGCTAACTATAAGTCACACAAAGACTGAACACTGGAGCATTTGAGCACTTCAATAAAGGAAGAATGTAAGTGTTTTGCCATCTGACTGGAGGGAAGAGGGTCTCCTAAATCTCACTTCCAAAATATGGGGTGATAGGTGTCGTCATTTTGGCCAAAATGCAGGACGTCTCTGATAATTCAGGGCGGTTCTAGGGTCATTGGAAATTCAGGGCTTGACTCATTTGATTTGTCTGTTTTTTTTAGTTTAGGATGTAAACAGGCTAAATTTGGTGCTTTTAAGAAAACAATTGCTTGAGGATTTGCCAGACACCGTGTGGGTGCCGAATTTCTGTATTTGCTATTGCAGATACTGTTAAAAGACTGGTATCATTAATTATATACACTCATTTAGCACTTTATTAGGAATACTGTGGTCCTAATAAAGTGTCCGATGTGGTCTTCTGCTGTTGTAGCCTATCCGCATCAAAGTTCGACATGTTGTGCATTCTGAGATGCTATTCTGCGAACTACAATTGTACAAAGTGGTTATCTGAGTTACCGTAGCCTTTCTCTCAGCTCGAAACAGTCTGGCCATTCTCTGTTGACTTCTGTCATCAACAAGGCTTTTCCTTCCACAGAACTGCCACTCACTGGATGTTTCTTGTTTTTGGCACCATTCGGAGTTAATTCTAGAGACTGTTGTGCGTGAAAATCCCAGGAGATCAGCAGTTACAGAGATACGTAGACAAACCAGTCCATCTAGCACCAACAATCATGCCTCAGTCCAAATTACTGAGATCACATTTTTTCCCATTTTAATGGTTGATGTGAAAATTAACTGAAGCTCCTGTCCTGTATCTGTATGATTTTATGAATTACACTGCTGCTACGTGATTGTTTGATTAGATTATTGCATGAATAATAGGTGCATAATACAGGTGTTCCTAATAAAGTGAGTCTAGTTAAGTTACAATCACAAACTTCTGGTTTTAGACCTCTATTATTTTTTTTTATATTTTTATAAGTAAAGCAAAAATGATCATTCTTAATGGTTGCAGATGATGTTTGTATGGACTTCACATGGTATTTCAACTCTACGTTTTAAAGATTGACAATCCATCCCTCCATTATAATCATTTCAGTTTGCTGACACATTGAAGGCTTCTCAGAGGAAGACTCTGTTAGATTGATTGCCGGAGAGCTGTTTGGCCTTTGATTAGCTTTTGTTTGAACAAGTTTTCTAATAAACACCCAGTTCTTCTTAATCCATATCTCTCCACCGGCCGGTCCCTGTAGAACTTACCCAAACACGGGCACTGCGAAAACAAATTTCTCTGTCAGGAAAAGGTTACACTTCTAATTAAGGGTCTTGCACTGTGTCCTTAATTTCAAGTCAAGCATCAGCTTCGCCTGATTGGTATAAATCTATTTTCCATCAGAGGTTATGTTAGTAGGTCACAGGTTCAGTGCAGTGGTGATTTTCTTACACGTTTAAAAGGCCATTGATCACAGAATTAAGAAAAGCCGGAGTGTTAAGACTAGAGCAGAACACTCTCTGGAGAATATTAGCCACTGAGGTTATGAGGTATACTACATTTACATCCAGATCATTACCACAACATCTGTACTGTTAAAGGGAGAGTTCATCCAAAAATAAAAAAAAAACCTATCATCACAAACCTGACCCAGTCTGTTAAGCTCCAAAAAGGACACAAAATAAACCATAAAAGTACTCCATAAAACGCAAACTTTATATTTCTAATCTTTTGAATCCATCCAATAGTTCTGTGTGAGCAACAGACCAAATTTAAGTTATATTTCACTTTTAATCTTTCCATCTATTAAAGCACTGAAATCCCATTTGTGAACATTTTAAATCAACAAAACTTACCTCTCTACCATAAACCTTACCAACAGCATCAGAAAAGTAAATGTGAGAAGAAAAACACAACTGCTGAACATCTTTCTCAACAACGTAATTTTGTGGCGCTTCTATGACACTTTTGCTCCCGTGTCGACTTGCGTTCTCTTCAGGACTTGTACCCCTCTCATTTACATCAAGTGCAAGTGCAATTCCCCATCAGTTGAGCTACCACAGAATTTTATCACACTTCAACAAGCTTGTAAATGTAGTTGGTCATGTAGTGCAATGATTAAAAAAGTTATCGTCTTACAAGTCATACGCTAGAGTAAAAGTGTTTAGATGTCATAAAACAGCATTGTGCGAGGAACAGGACTACATTTTTATTTCATGAACTTATAATCTGATTTGTGTGAAAAAGAATGAAACCCATTGTTGTTATAGCACACCTAGTGTTCATTTCACCAGGAAACTGCTGCAATAAGTACAACAAGCCATGTTAAAATAATTTAGCAAAAATTGAGTTATAGTAACGTGATTTTATGAGACCAGGATGACCTTTTGTGTTCTACAGAAGAATAAAAGAAAGAAGAAAAAGTGAACTGAACTATCTGAACTAAGTGAGTGAACTATCCCTTTAAGAAGGCTCTTGTAGGCTAAAAAAATCTATTGTATTAAACTGGACCTCAGAAACATTTGAAATGTATGTGAAATGGTCTCATGGTAAGATCATATCTCCTGGCCTGACTTTGGCAGCTCGATCCGTCTCCCAGGCCGTTATGGATTGTCTGACCAGTGAACGGTCAATGTGCGGAGGCCACATTCACCAAAGCAAAATAAACTGCAGGCAGAGGAAGTGGTCAACATTAGCGGGGGCCCAATAAGAAGATGAAATGTAAAATGGTGCTGGGTAATTGATGTGTTCTTCCTCTTCGGCTGGTAATGTGAGGGGGGAATAATTGTTCCCAGATATCCCGCCATTGCTCCATAGGAACAGCTAATTAGTGTAAGTCTTTACTGTAAATAATTACAACTAATCACCTCAGCTAATGGATATTAGCATATGAGATATACAAACAAGCTGAGGGGAGCTTATGACCTAGCTAAAAAAGACATTGACAGTGCCATAGAAGTAAAAACCTTTTTTTTTTTTTTTGGTCTAGCATACTTGAAAAGACTTTTTGCAAGCCTAAAATCACATTTCATGCTAAGAAATAAAGTTAAATGGAAAATAAAAGCATATACTGTACAGTATATGTGGTCAAGATATATGATATGAAACGTAATAGATACGTAATACTTAAATACGATGGATGCTAATTAAGTTTAGAATGGTTATAAATTACAGATTATTTGTGTGTTTTCTAAAACTTCTAAAAGTGATACGATCTAGTCCTTAGAACAACATTGCATTTTAAGGTGTGAGGGTGCAATACTTTTTTTAACCATTAACCTTTATATTACAAAGAGGTTTATATTCCTTGTTGTTGGTTAACAGTTTTGTGGAGTAGCTACAAACCTTTTTTGTTTTTCAGTACTTAGAACATCCTTTCACACTGAGTGCCTTGCGTAAAAGCGAAACAAATAGCAGACATATGGGCCATTCACACCTAAAGTGATGCGAATACTCACTATTAGGACATTTGCACCTTTACAATAGGTCAAGCTGATTGACAGTCAGTTTTACTCTGGTACAGTAAGTGGGGCAAACACACCTTTCAGCTGATCTGCCCTCTACATGTCATGGATGAGAAAAAGAACAACATGAAAAGTTAGTGCAAAATAGCAATGGCGTCACAATACAAAATAAAATAAAAAACATCCTCAATAGTGGTTTTATGCCTTTAATGTCAGTGGGCAAAACAGTTTTCTGTGCTTTAAGTGTCACCAATTGCGCTGGTTTTGATAACTGCAGAAGCTCATGACACATGATTTTCTTTCAAAATCTTAATTGCATCAATATATTGTGGTAAAAATGTACGTAATTTTAAATGTAAAGGTCTCATTTTCAAAGTAGTGTCGCTTTTGCAGTAGCAAGCCTGTTTTATTTACTGACTAGTGGAATAGTATTACAAAGCGCTACATTGCTGTTTTCTGGAGAGACTGTATTGAACTCACAACTACAGCCGACATAACTTTTTTTTTAATTGTTGCTTGAATGTGGTTTAAATTATAAATAGCTTGTAGCATCTTGGCACTTTCTTCAGACACATATTCGAGTGAAATGAAGAGACTACGCTAACATTTAGCAGTAGATATTTACCTGAGGTTGAGTTTTCTTGTATTAAGGATTATTTTCTCATACATTATGCTTTCCAGGTGTGTGCTGTTGGATTCAAAGATTTCACTTTCCTTTTCGTGAAGGCTAGTCAGGGTTTCTTCATCAAGGACAGTATTGAGTCTTTAAAGAGCCAATCAGATTGGCCTTTAACAATCCTGATGGTTTTCACAAACATGTCACTACTACTCTGAAAATCAATGGCATTGTTAGCTCCTTAAACACTGAAATTTGAAATGGCTTCTTTTTGATGACTGTGAGAAAGCAGAAATAGGGGAAAAAACGAAATCCTACAGAAACTAATAACTAACTAATAAAGGCCAAAGCGACATCATTTAGCCAAACATTTATTTTAATTGTCGATGTCTGTACATTTTCTCTGTGGCACCCCTTTACGGTACAGCAAGCGATGAGGTTATGGATAGTGTTGGAATGTTAATGGTTTTCCGATAATTACTGCTATCTGTCGGATGTAATCGCTTCATTCAGGATGCTATAAACAAGAGATGTATGTCTGTTTCTTGTCAATGTAATTGGGTTGTTTTAGCAGTGGGTTGGGTCAAGGTTTATTTTCATATTTCTTAATAAAGCTCAAACTATCTGTGGTGAGCATTGTGATAGGCGGTCTGAGACTATAGGTCAAGTCAAGTCAAGTGGTTTTTATTGTCGTTTCAACCATATACAGTTAGTACAGTACACAGCAAAACGAGACAACGTTCCTCCAGGACCATGGTGCTACATAAAAACAACAAAGGACAAACATAGGACCACATGAGACTACACAACGAAATAAAATACCTATATAAACTACCTATATAAAGTGCACGTGCAAACATGTGCAAAAAGTACGGGACAGTACAACAAATTACTGACAATGAACAGGACAATACACAGTGCAGCGCCGACCAGTACTCAGTAGTGCAAGAAGATGACAGTTTCTAAAAATGTAAACATAACATACTATGAGATAATGTTCTATGCACATAGCAGTTATTGAGGTAGCAGACGGTTATAAAGTGACAGTTATTAAAGTGCAACTCAGGACACGTGTGTGTCAAACCAGTCTCTGAGTATTGAGAAGTCTGATGGCTTGGGGAAGAAGCTGTTACACAGTCTGGCCGTGAGGGCCCGAATGCTTCGGTACCTCTTGCCAGACGGGAGGAGGGTAAAGAGTTTGTGTGAGGGGTGTGTGGGGTCGTCCACAATGCTGGTTGCTTTATGGATACAGTGTTTTTTGTAAATGTCTTTGATGGAGGGAAGAGAGACCCCAATGATCTTCTCAGCTGTCCTCACTATCCTCTGCAGGGCTTTGCGGTCCGAAACGGTGCAAGTCCCAAACCAGGCAGTGATGCAGCTGCTCAGGATGCTCTCAATAGTCCCTCTATAGAATGTAGTGAGGATGGGGGTGGGAGATGTGCTTTCCTCAGCCTTCGAAGAAAGTAGAGACGCTGCTGGGCTTTCTTGGTGATAGAGCTGGTGTTGAGGGACCAGGTGAGGTTCTCCGCCAGGTGAACACCAAGAAATTTGGTGCTCTTGACGATCTCCACAGAGGAGCCGTCGATGTTCAGCGGAGTGTGTTCACCTTGTGCTCTCCTAAAGTCAACAACCATCTCTTTTGTTTTGTCGACATTCAGGGACAGGTTGTTGGCTCTACACCAGTTCGTCAGCCGCTGCACCTCCTCTCTGTATGCTGACTCATTGTTCTTGCTGATGAGACCCACCACGGTCGTGTCATCGGCGAACTTGATGATGTGATTCGAGCTGTGCATTGCTGCACAGTCGTGAGTCAGCAGAGTGAACAGCAGTGGACTGAGCACACAGCCCTGGGGGCCCCAGTGCTCAGTGTGGTGGTGGTGGAGATGCTGTTCCCGATCCGGACTGACTGAGGTCTCCCAGTCAGGAAGTCCAGGATCCAGTTGCAGAGGGAGGTGTCCAGGCCCAGCAGGTTCAGCTTTCCAATCAGGTGCTGGGGAATGATTGTGTTGAATGCTGAGCTGAAATCTATGAACAGCATTCGAACGTATGAGTCCTTATTGTCTAGGTGGGTGAGGGCCAGATGGAGGGTTGTGGTGATGGCATCGTCCGCTGAACGGTTTGAACGATCACGCAAACTGCAGTGGGTCTAGTGAGGGGGCAGCTGGGTCTTAATCTGCCTCATGACCGAGCCTCTCGAAGCACTTCATGATGATGGGTGTAAGTCGCGACGGGACGGTAGTCGTTGAGGCAGGACACTGAAGACTTCTTTGGCATGGGGATGATGGTGGTGGCCTTGAAGCACGTTGGAACAACGGCGCTGCTCAGAGAGATGTTGAAGATGTCGGTAAGAACATCTGCTAGCTGGTCTGCACATCCTCTGAGCACTCTGCCAGGAATGTTGTCTGGTCCAGCAGCCTTCCGTGGGTTGACTCTACGTAGAGTTTTCCTCACATCTGCCGTGGTACCTGGTCGTTGGGAGGAGGGGTGGACTTCCTCGCCATCACGTCGTTCTGCACTTCAAACCGAGCGTAGAAGTCGTTCAGCGCATCTGGAAGGGAGGCATCTTTGTCACAGGCAACTGATGTTGTCCTGTAGTTGGTGATGGCCTGGATGCCCTGCCACATGCGCGCGTGTCACCGCTGTCCTGGAAGTGACTGTGGATTCTCTGGGCGTAGCGCGCTTTGCCTCTCTGATTGCCCGTGACAGTTTGGCCCTAGCTGTTCTTAGGGCTGCCTTATCGCCTGCTCTGAAGGCGGAGTCTTGGGACCTCAGCAGCGCGCGCACCTCCGCAGTCATCCACGGCTTCTGGTTGGAGCGTGTGGTGATGGTCTTGAGAAAGTGACATCATCAATGCACTTGCTGATGTAGCTGGTCACTGATGCTGTGTATTCCTCCAAGTTGGTAGAATCGCCATATGTTGCAGCCTCCCTGAACATGTGCCAGTCAGTACACTCAAAACAGTCCTGAAGAGCAGAGATGGCTCCTGCTGGCCAGGTTTTCACCTGCTTCTGAAGCGGTTTTGTGCGCCTGACTAGCGGTCTGTATGCTGGAATTAACATAACAGAGATGTGGTCTGAGTAGCCGAGGTGGGGCGGGGCTCCACCTGCACGCCTCGGGATGTTTGTGTAAACAAGATCAAGCTGCTCGCCCTCTCGTTGCAAAGTCCACATACTGATGGAATTTAGGGAGCACTGTCTTGAGATTTGCATGGTTGAAATCTCCGCGACAATAAACAGTCCGGTCGGGGTGAGCGCTCTGCAGTTCGCTCATAGCCCCATACAGTTCACAGAGCTTCCTTAGCTGCTAGCTTGGGGAATGTAAACCCGGTTATGCAAACAGTGGTGAATTCCTGTGGTAGATAAAAAGGTCTGCATCTAACAGTCACAAGCTCCAACAGCGATGAACAGTAACTAGAGACTAACATAGAGTTCTTGCACCATTCGTGTTGATGTAAACACACAAGCCACCACCGCGAGTCTTACCGCGAGAGAGCTGTATTTCTGTTGGCACGAAACAAGGCGAGCCCGCTCTAGCTGAATGGCGGCATCCGAACTCTGTCGCTGAGCCACGCCTCCGTGAAAACAAAGACGCAGCAGTCTCTAAACTCACGCTGCGTAGCCTGCTGGAGTCGGATATAGTCCAGTTTATTGGCCAGGAGCAAACATTTGAGAGCAGGATAGACGGGAGAGCCGGACGGCTAGGGTTTGTTTTTAGCCTAGCATGGACCCCGCCCTCTTTCCGCTCGCTTCGCGACACCGCCACGACGTCCTCTCCTCGGCCACCGGCATCAGGCGACGCCGAGGGCTGGAGGCCTGGTCTCCGCAGCAAGCCGAGTATGCGTAGCGCCTCCTGCAGGTCATCATGCAGCTTGGTTTTTGCATGATTCTTATATTTGAGTAGTGTCTGGCGATGGTAGACACGAACACTGGTTGCTCCAATGTCCATGTGTTGCAAAAGTCGGGCTTTTTTAACAAAAATAGCACCGTTGTGGATCCGAGTGGCCGCTGCGTGCTACCGCGCCGCCATCTTGGATCTAATCCAAGGTATGCCTGATGTGAGATTGACAGAATTAAGAAAGCCCAAATCAAAAGATGAAAAACAATTATTGAAAACAGCGGTAGGTACTGTCAAAGTAAACAGTCCCATGACCCATGTTGGCCGCAACATGGGTCACACTTAAAAACATTGATGGACAGTAGGTTCACTACAAATAGCAAAGCTATTAGCTTAACTACATTTCTGAGTAGCAAGGTGGTAGCTTTGCTAGTTTTTATATCTAGTAGCTTTTCAGCAGCAAAGCTAAATTTTATTAGGTAACATGAAGATTTGACAAAAGCTACACCGCTACATCATACATCACATCGGTGTTTACTATCACCAGTTTTAAATCAGAACTAAAGATGTCTGACTCACAAATGAATTGCTCATCTGTATTGTTTCTTTACAACAAAGTGGTCACATGTTATAGCAAAGCAGTCTAAATCGGTTCGCTATTCAAACTGAATGACTCAGAAAGCTTAGGCACACGCTGCTGAATCATTTGATGCACGCTGTTGCCATCACAGAATATTTAAAAATACAGATGGGTTGCAGTGGATTTACAATTAATGGAAACCAAACCTGAAAATCCGTCCTATCGTTTGCCAATAATTAAAAAGGTTTTTGTCTTTAAATTACCTTGAAGCATGTACATTCAATTGTATATGAATATGGTAATCAGTATATCAAATTACCATGATATTCTTTGAAGTAATTTGAAGCACCATGTAAATACAAAATAGTACATAAATCACAGAATTACAGGATAAGATGAATAGTATATGTACAGAGTTTTTAATGCACAAATGGGCAAAGGAAATTATGTTCAAATGGGTATGGATTTGTTGAGGAAGTAGTATAAATATGAAAAATAAAATGTAAAAATATTTATTTTTCATATTGAACACATGGATTTGTAGAGGTAGTATTGTAAATATGATTTTTTTATGCATATTATATTCGTGTGTAGCTTGTAGTGTCACTTGCTACTTTCTCTGAAGTGTAGCTTTTAGCTTAGCTTAACTATTTTTTCTGTTGAGTAGTTGGTTGCTACATTTTTCAAGTAGGTATAGCTGAAGCCAGAGACCTCCAGATGGAGACAGTTTATTCTCCAAAAGGGGGTCGTGCCAATTCCAAAAGGGGGCATCACTTCCGCTCATGGTTAAGGTAAGAGAAAGGGGCTCCCTATATCTTAAATGGTGATTTGGAGCTCACAACCCTTTTTGGAGTAATGTCTGCAGCTATACCTTTCTCAATTTTTTTAAATAGCTTGCCCAACACTGCTTAAAAATATCTAAATGTTTTGGTATTATAAAATATCATAGTAAATCTCACCTGTAAACAAATGATTCTAGAACTTTTCTGAGATATTTTTCGGTGTCAAAATATATTTTAAGTGGATGTATGAATTCAGTTGCCCTCAAATTCACACAGGTGTCCATGCAGAGTAACCACAGGTGGAGTTCAGCACATTAACTATGAACATGTTCCACTAATGTTTGGCCAACAAAAACAAATACTTTTTGTCTTCATTTTTAAATATCCAGTATATAAACTCAGAAAAAAAAGAATAGTCCCTTTTTCATGACAAGGATTTAAACAATGTTTTCCATGCTTGTTCAATGAAACATAAACAATGAATGAACATGCACCTTTGGAATGGTCGTTAGGACACTAACAGCTTACAGACGGTAGGCAATTAAGGTCACAGTTATAAAAACTTAGGACACTAAAGAGACCTCTCTACTGACTCTAAAAACACCAAAAGAAAGATGCCCAGAGTTCCTGCTCATCTGCGTGAATGTGCCTTAGACATGCTGCATGGAGACGTGAGGACTGCAGATGTGGCCAAGGCAGTAAATTTAAATGTCCGTAATGTGAGAAGCTAAGACAGCGCTACAGGGAGACAGGAAGGACAGCTGATCATCCTCGCAGTGGCAGACCACGTGTAACAACACCTGCACAGGATCAGTACATCCGAATATCACACCTGCGGGACAGGTACAGGATGGCAACAACAACTGCCCGAGTTATACCAGGAACGCACAATCCCTCCATCAGTGCTCAGACTGTCCGCAATAGTCTGAGAGAAGCTGGACTGAGGGCTTGTAGGCCTGTTGTAAGGCAGGTCCTAACCAGACATCACCGGCAACAATGTCACCTATGGGCACAAACCCACCTTCGCTGGACCAGACAAGCCTGGCAAAAAGTGCTCTTCACTGACGAGTCATGGTTTTGTCTCACCAGTGGTGATGGTAAGACTTGCGTTTATTGTCGAAGGAATGAGCGTTACACCGAGGCCTATACTCTGGAGTGGGATCTATTTGGAGGTGGAGGGTCCGTCATGGTCTGGGGCGATGTGTCACAGCATCATCGGACTGAGCTTGTTGTCATTGTTGGCAATCTCAACACTGTGCATTACAGGGAATACATCCTCCTCCCTCATGTGGTACCCTTCCTGCAGGCTCATCCTGACTTGACCAGCAAAGATCTCAATACCACTGAGCACGTCTGGGACCTGTTGGATCAGAGGGTGAGGGCTAGGGCCATTCCCCCCAGGAATTTCTGGGAACTTGCAAGTGCCTTGGTGGAAGAGTGGGTAACATCTCACAGCAAGAACTGGCAAATATGGTGCAGTCCATGAGGAGGAGATACACTGCAGTACTTAATGCAGCTGGTGCCACACCAGATACTGAGTGTTACTTTTGATTTTGACCCTCCTTTTTGTTCAGTGACACATTATTCCATTTCTGTTAGTCACATGTCTGTGAAACTTGTTCAGTTTATGTCTTAGGTTTTTTATCTTTATGTTCATACAAATGTTTACACATGTTATGTTTGCCAAAAATAAAATCAATTGAAAGTGAGAGGACATTTCATTTTTTTGCTGAGTTTATATACATTTATATATATATATTGGATATTTAAAAATGTAAGACTAATAAGAGGATTTAGTTGCTTGGAAAAATGCTTTTCCTATATTTCTTTATATAAAAAAGCCACTTGCTTTGAAATTGTATTATCTAATGTAAAGATATTCAAGAGGGGCTTAGTTTCCAAATACGTATTTGGTCCACGGTATAAAAAATATGTATCACACATATGTACTACATTTATCAAGTAATTATCAATTTATCTAATAAATTATCAATAGATAAATAAATGTAATACATTTTTTGAGAAGTGCTTTTAAAAATAAAACATTTCCAGTTTACAAAGAGTGGTACCTTACAAACCTCCCATTGAGCAGGCCAAAGCAAAGTACCTTGCAAGGCAATTTACTCCATTCGGCGGCCATTTTGGTAATGCTATTTTCTATGGATACAAACACTATGAAAGAACAGCTCCTATCAACTCGAAAGGGGAAAGACCGAAATCTCTAAAACTGTTGGTCAATATTATGGTCAAATAATTTTTTTTAAACCAGCAGTAAAATCTGACAAAAATAGTATAATTGTGCATCTTTCGCTCAGCTCATGCTAAAAAACTGTTTTCCATGGTCTAGCTAATGCCTGTGTGTGGGCATTCTCGAGTTACCCTGGTTACCCTAAACCTAACCCTAACTGTCAGTATCTGAATTGTGATTGGCTCTTTTACCTGTAAGGCGGGACTACCTTTTCTAAGCCCGCTATATTGGGTGTTCCAATTTTTCCCATTGATTTTAATACAAGTGGTCCATCTTGGGCCATATACCTTATTTTTCAAAGTCATTAAGGCACAGCCTTAATGACTCAACCTTGAATGTGGACCTCTTCCGGTACAAGCCACTTGCAACTATTTTTGCGATATAAAAGAGTCTTTAAAGAGCCAATCAGATTGGCCTTTAACAATCCTGATGGTTTTCACAAACATGTCACTACTACTCTGAAAATCAGTGGCATTGTTAGCTCCTTAAACACTGAAATTTGAAATGGCTTCTATTTGATGACTGTGAGAAAGCAGAAATAGGGGAAAAAATTCAATCCTACAGAAACTAATAACTAACTAATAAAGGCCAAAGCGACATCATTTAGTTAAACATTTATTTTAATTGTCGATGTCTGTACATTTTCTCTGTGGCACCCCTTTATGGTACAGCAAGCGATGAGGTTATGGATAGTGTTGGAATGTTAATGGTTTTCCGATAATTACTGCTATCTGTCGGATGTAATCGCTTCATTCAGGATGCTATAAACAAGAGATGTATGTCTGTTTCTTGTCAATGTAATTGGGCTGTTTTAGCAGTGGGTTGGGTCAAGGTTTATTTTCATATTTCTAAATAAAGCTCAAAATATCTGTGGTGAGCATTATGATAGGTGGTCTGAGACTATAGGTATGCCTGATGTGAGGTTGACAGAATAAAGAAAGCCCAAACCAAAGATGAAAAACAATTATTGAAAACAGCGGTAGGTACTGTCAAAGTAAACAGTTCCATGACCCATGTTGGCCGCAACATGGGTCACACTTAAAAACATTGATGGACAGTAGGTTCACTACAAATAGCAAAGCTATTAGCTTAACTACATTTCTGAGTAGCGAGGTGGTAGCTTTGCTAGTTTTTATATCAAGTAGCTTTTCAGAAGCAAAGCTAAATTTTATTAGGTAACATGAAGATTTGACAAAAGCTACACCGCTACATCATACATCACATCGGTGTTTATTATCACCAGTTTTAAATCAGAACTAAAGATGTCTAACTCACAAATGAATCACTCATCTGTATTGTTTCTTTACAACAAAGTGGTCACATGTTATAGCAAAGCAGTCTGTGGAGCGGAGGGGGGCGGGGCCGGGTCAGAATATCACGCGCCCGGTCCCCAATCGGCCTGATGAGGCGCGCAAAGGATAAAGGCGGACGGTGACGATGGTTCGAGAGAGAGAGAATTACGGTCATGTCCGTCATGTGTGTTTATGTTTGTGCTTTTGATTTGAGTTTAATTCAATTATCATTTATATTGACAAGCCGGTTCTCGCCTCCTCCTTGCCCATCCTTTAACTGTGTTACACAGTCTAAATCGGTTCGCTATTCAAACTGAATGACTCAGAAAGCTTAGGCACACGCTCCTGAATCATTTGATGCACGCTGTTGCCTTCACAGAATATTTAAAAATACAGAAAATAAAGTTCCCCTTCTGTCGCTCTCTCCACGTTGTGTCGGAGAAGCGACACTAGGGGTCTCTCTTGAGCGCCGATATCCACCTCTGATCTATGAAAAAAGGCCAATGAGAGTTGGCAGCTGGTATTTGCATGTCCCGCCCCCGGACATACGGGTATTTAAGCGGCGCAAATACGGGAGTTCATTCAGAAACTTTCTTCGGAGCCGATGGTCTGTCTGCAGTTTGCTGCGAGTTACACACCACTAATGTTCCTGTTTCCTCTGACGATCTGCATGCTGTTGGATCTTGACGGCGCACAACAGCGGCTTTCTCCTTCACATTGCACGGCGTTGCCCCTGAGCGCTTCAACAGCGCAGACACACACACACATTGTGTATTTAAAAGAGCAAATTTCTATTAAAAGAGTAATTTCTCTAAAAGAGCTAAACACCGCGGCGTTGAACGTCCTTTTCAGGACACGTCTTTTTCAAGATGCCCTTCCGCCCCTGTGTTGTTCCTGGATGCGGTAGAAGCCTCTCCGCTTCAGACGGCCACAGGCGCTGTCTCGTGTGTTTGGGCCGCGATCACACCGAGGCGGCGTTTGTGGATGGTTCATGTTCTCACTGCGAGAACATGACCATGACCACGTTGCGGTCGCGGCTTGCTTTCAACAGAAAGCAAGCCTCCCCAGCTGCACCCCGCATTGCTCCTTCTTCCCACGGGATTGAGGACGATGCGGTTGGCGCTGGGGGCGATTTGGGGCCGGCAGCGGGTGCAGTTTCGCCGGGTAGCCCCCGCGAACCTCCTGTTCCCCGACACGCTCGCTGGTCCCCGTCCATGCTCGCGGCGATAGCGGCTCGCCTCACGGCCTGGCTGTCTATCCTCCCGAGCCCGAAGCAGATGAGCTCGCCGCTGCATCGGAGAGTGTGATGTCTTGTTAGCTCCTTAAACACTGAAATTTGAAATGGCTTCTATTTGATGACTGTGAGAAAGCAGAAATAGGGGAAAAAATTCAATCCTACAGAAACTAATAACTAACTAATAAAGGCCAAAGCGACATCATTTAGCTAAACATTTATTTTAATTGTCGATGTCTGTACATTTTCTCTGTGGCACCCTTTTACGGTACAGCAAGCGATGAGGGTATGGATAGTGTTGGAATGTTAATGGTTATCCGATAATTACTGTTATCTGTCGGATGTAATCGCTTCATTCAGGATGGTATAAACAAGAGATGTATGTCTGTTTCTTGTCAATGTAATTGGGCTGTTTTAGCAGTGGGTTGGGTCAAGGTTTATTTTCATATTTCTAAATAAAGCTCAAAATATCTGTGGTGAGCATTATGATAGGCGGTCTGAGACTATAGGTATGCCTGATGTGAGATTGACAGAATTAAGAAAGCCCAAATCAAAAGATGAAAAACAATTATTGAAAACAGTGGTAGGTACTGTCCCATGACCCATGTTGGCCGCAACATGGGTCACACTTAAAAACATTGATGGACAGTAGGTTCACTACAAATAGCAAAGCTATTAGCTTAACTACATTTCTGAGTAGCGAGGTGGTAGCTTTGCTAGTTTTTATATCAAGTAGCTTTTCAGAAGCAAAGCTAAATTTTATTAGGTAACATGAAGATTTGACAAAAGCTACACCGCTACATCATACATCACATCGGTGTTTATTATCACCAGTTTTAAATCAGAACTAAAGATGTTTGACTCACAAATGAATCGCTCATCTGTATTGTTTCTTTACAACAAAGTGGTCACATGTTATAGCAAAGCAGTCTGTGGAGCGGAGGGGGGCGGGGCCGGGTCAGAATATCACGTGCCCGGTCCCCAATCGGCCTGGTGAGGCGCGCAAAGGATAAAGGCGGACGGTGACGATGGTTCGAGAGAGAGAGAATTACGGTCATGTCCGTCATGTGTGTTTATGTTTGTGCTTTTGATTTGAGTTTAATTCAATTATCATTTATATTGACAAGCCGGTTCTCGCCTCCTCCTTGCCCATCCTTTAACTGTGTTACACAGTCTAAATCGGTTCGCTATTCAAACTGAATGACTCAGAAAGCTTAGGCACACGCTCCTGAATCATTTGATGCACGCTGTTGCCTTCACAGAATATTTAAAAATACAGAAAATAAAGTTCCCCTTCTGTCGCTCTCTCCACGTTGTGTCGGAGAAGCGACACTAGGGGTCTCTCTTGAGCGCCGATATCCACCTCTGATCTATGAAAAAAGGCCAATGAGAGTTGGCAGTCGGTATTTGCATGTCCCGCCCCCGGACATACGGGTATTTAAGCGGCGCAAATACGGGAGTTCATTCAGAAAATTTCTTCGGAGCCGATGGTCTGTCTGCAGTTTGCTGCGAGTTACACACCACTAACGTTCCTGTTTCCTCTGACGATATGCATGCTGTTGGATCTTGACGGCGCACAACAGCGGCTTTCTCCTTCACATTGCACGGCGTTGCCCCTGAACGCTTCGACAGCGCAGACACACACACACATTGTGTATTTAAAAGAGCAAATTTCTATTAAAAGAGTAATTTCTCTAAAAGAGCAAAACACAGCGGTGTTGAACGTCCTTTTCAGGACGCGTCTTTTTCAAGATGCCCTTCCGCCCCTGTGTTGTTCCTGGATGTGGTAGAAGCCTCTCCGCTTCAGACGGCCACAGGCGCTGTCTCGTGTGTTTGGGCGCGATCACACCGAGGCGGCGTTTGTGGATGGTTCATGTTCTCACTGCGAGAACATGATCATGACCACGTTACGGTCGCGGCTTGCTTTCAACAGAAAGCAAGCCTCCCCAGCTGCACCCGCATTGCTCCTTCTTCCCACGGGATTGAGGGCGATGCGGTTGGCGCTGAGGCGATTTGGGGCCGGCAGCGGGTGCAGTTTCGCCGGGTAGCCCCGGGAACCTCCCGTTCCCGACACGCTCGCTGGTCCCGTCCATGCTCAGCGCCGATAGCGGCTCGCCTCACGGCCTGGCTGTCTATCCTCCCGAGCCCGAAGCAGATGAGCTCGCCGCTGCATCGGAGAGTGTGATGTCTGATGCCGAGGACTCCCCTGGACTGCCGCCTTCGGGCCAGCAGGCCCAGGCTGAGGCCGACGCTCAGATGTCTGACATGCTTTCCCGGGCCGCCGTGAGCGTGGGGTTGGATTGGAACCCTCCATCCTCCCCACAGCCTTCACGGTTGGATGACTGGTTCCTGGGGGCAGTGCACCGTTCGCGGCCTCGCATCCCCCCGGTCCCATTTTTCCCGGAGGTGCATGAGGAGCTGATGTCTACGTGGAGAACCCCGCTCTCCGCTCGTCTAGGTACCACCCGCTCCACTCTCACCACCCTCGACGGCGGAGAGCGCCACGGATACGGGGCGATTCCCCAGGTCGATAGGGCAGTTGCGTACCATCTATGCCCCGGTAGCCCTACCTTCTGGCGTGGCCACCCCGTACTCCCATCCAAGCCCTGTAGGACAACATCCTCGCTCAATGCGAAGGCCTACAGCGCGGCTGGACGCGCTGCCTCCGCCCTGCATGCGATGGCCCTCCTGCAAGTCCACCAGGCCAAAGCACTCAGAAGCAGGCACGGGGGTGGACCTGATCCTGATGTGCTGCAGGAACTGCGCTCAGCAACCGACCTCGCCCTGAGAGCGACGAAGGCCACAGCGCAGGCACTCGGACAGGCGATGGTCACCCTAGTGGTCCAGGAATCTGGTCGAGATGCGTGAGGCTGACAAGAACCGCTTCCTGGATGCACCTGTCTCCCAGATTGGCCTTTTCGGCGACACCGTCGAGGACTTCGCCCAACAGTTCTCCGCGGTGAAGAAGCAGACGGAGGCCATCTCTCACATCATGCCCCGCCGCACACCTGCCGCTACGGGCCCTGCCCCGTCTGCTCGCCGTGGGCGTCCCCCTGCGTCGAAGAAACCAGCTCCTGCTCCGCCCCAACCCGGGCCCAGCTCTCAGCCCCAGCGTCGAGCACCCCACAGGCGGCGTATGCCCCCTGTCTCACGAACCCCCTCTAGGACCCGGAAGGCTCCCAAGCGTTCCTGAGACCCAGAGCCGAAGACGTTAGCTCCGGAGGTGGTAAGACCGCCAGGTGGAGAATCCTTTGTTTTTTCATTTGCCACACATTCTCAATAAAAGAGCTATTTCCTTTGCCTCTGGATCACCTGTCCCACAAATGCCGTTCTCACGGAAATGTGCTTTCAGATTACGACAGTCCCGGTACACCGGACGCGGCGATCCCGCCTTCCGCCTGCCCACGACTGTCCCCCGGCCGGCCGGTTCAGATGAGTCCAGAGGACGCCAACATCAGACCTCCTCCTCAGTCACGAACCCGTCCCCTGCCGGGTGCGCGGAGCAAAGTAAGTGCTTTGAGTCTATTCTCAGCACCTCAGCCTCAGGCCGCAACGAAGCCGCCCGACGCTGCATTACCTGTTCCGCCCCGCTGCGAGGCCCCGCCAGGTACATCCAAAATACTCGTCCCTTTGGTGCCCCTAGCGCAGAGCTGGGAAGCGTGGCTTTTGCTTCCCAATGCATCACACTGGCTGCACCGGACCATTCAACTCGGTTACGCAATTCAGTTTGCCCGGCTCCGGCCCCCCTTCAGGGGCGTCCGCTTTTCCGCAGTACACGGCGAGCATGCCAGTTCCCTGCACACGGAAATCGCGACCCTCTTAGCCAAGGGCGCGGTAGAGCCCGTCCCTCCAACCGAAATGAGGAAGGGTTTATACAGCCCTTACTTCATTGTACCCAAGAAAGGCGGCGGCTTACGACCAATCCTGGATCTGCGAGTTTTCAATCGGGCCTTGTTAAAACTCCCGTTCAAAATGCTCACGCAGAGAAATATTCTGGCTGGTGTTAATATTCCAGCATCTAGATTGGTTCGCAGCGGTAGACCTGAAGGACGCGTACTTCCACGTCTCAATTCTGCCATGACACTGACCCTTCTTACGGTTCGTGTTCGACGGCCAGGCGTTTCAGTACAAAGTCCTCCCCTTCGGCCTGTCTCTGTCCCCTCGCGTCTTCACGAAGGTCGCAGAGGCGGCCCTTGCCCCGCTACGAGTAGCCGGCATCCACATTCTCAACTACCTCGACGACTGGCTCATCCTAGCACACTCTCGAGAGTTACTATGCACACACAGAGACCAGGTGCTCCGGCACCTCAGCCGCTTGGGGCTTCAGGTCAACTGGGAAAAGAGCAAGCTCACTCCGGTTCAGAGCATCTCTTTTCTCGGGTTGGAGTTAGACTCAGTCTCAATGACAGCACGTCTCACGAGCGAGCGTGCTCAGTCGGTGCTGGACTGCCTCGCTTCCTTCAAGGCAGGCACAGTGGTCCCTCTAAAACTTTTCCTGAGGCTCCTGGGGCATATGGCATCCTCCGCGGCGGTCACACTGCTGGGGTTGATGCATATGAGACCACTCAGCACTGGCTCCAGACTCGAGTCCAAGACAAGCATGGCACCACGGCACGCATCGGGTAAGGATCACCCTCGCCTGCCTCAAAACTCTCCGACCCTGGACATACCTCTGCTTTTTACGGGCAGGAGTGCCCGTAAAAAGGGCCCCGCTGCGTTGGCACATCAATTGCCTGGAGTTGCTGACCGTCCTTCTTGCTCTCAGGAAGTTCCTCCCGTTAGTTCGGGACAAACATGTCCTCGTGAGATCAGACAGCGTACGCTCCCGCCACATGTCACAACTCAGCCGCCGTCTCCTCCTATGGAGCCAGCAGCGACTCAAGTCACAACGCCTGCCCAGCGGGGAGTGGAGGCTTCACCCCCAGTCGGTCCAGCTGATTTGGGAACGGTTTGGCAAGGCCCAGGTAGACCTGTTTGCCTCCCAGGAAACCTCCCACTGCCCGCTCTGGTACGCCCTAACAGAGGCTCCCCTCGGGACAGACGCACTGGCACACAGCTGGCCCTTGGGGCTGCGCAAGTATGCATTTCCCCAGTGAGCCTTCTTGCACCGGTGCTGTGCAAGGTCAGGGAGGACGAGGAGCAAGTCACGTTAGTGGCCCCCTACTGGCCCACTCGGACTTGGTTCTTGGAACTCAGACTTCTCGCGACAGCTCCTCCCTGGCGAATTCCCCTGAGAAAGGACCTCCTCTCTCAGGGACGGGGCACACTCTGGCACCCGTGCCCAGACCTCTGGAACCTCCACGTCTGGTCTGGTTCCGTAGGGATGCGGAAGAGCTAGCCGGCTTACCGGCGACCGTTGTGAATACAATCAACCAAGCCAGAGCCCCCTCTACCAGGCACCTTTACGCCCTAAAGTGGCGCTTGTTCGCAGATTGGTGTTCTTCCTGAACTGAAGACCACGAGAGATCTGCTGATCAAGTCAGTGCTCCTGTTCCTACAGGAGAGGCTGGACAGGAGGCTGGCCTCGTCCACCCTCAAGGTGTATGTTGCCGCCATTGCCGCCCACCACGATCCTGTAGACGGCAAGTCTTTGGGTAAGCACGACCTGATCCTCAGGTTCCCGAGAGGCGCCCGGAGGTTGAATCCCTCCCGGCCAGGCCTAGTTCCCTCCTGAGATCTCTCGGTAGTCTTGGCAGGACTCCAGAGACCTCCCTTCGAGCCGCTTGAATCAACTGGACTCAGGGCCCTCTCTCTTAAGACGGCCCTGCTGATCGCGCTCACCTCTATCAAGAGGGTCGGGGACCTGCAAGCGTTCTCTGTCAGCGACACTTGCCTGGAGTTCGGTCCGGCAGATACGTCTGTGATCCTAAGACCGCGACCGGGCTATGTGCCCAAGGTTCCTACCACACCCTTCCAAGATCAGGTAGTGAACCTGCAAGCGCTGCCCCGGGAGGAGGCAGACCCAGCCCTTTCATTGCTATGTCCAGTGCGCGCCCTGCGCATTTACCTGGACCGCACACAGAGCACCAGACACTCTGAGCAGCTCTTTGTCTGCTTTGGGGGACGGCAGAAAGGGAATGGAGGCTCCAAACAGAGGCTCGCCCACTGGGTTGTCGACGCCATCACACTGGCTTATCACACCCAGGCCGTGCCCCTACCCTTGCGGGTCCGAGCTCACTCAACAAGGGTTGTTGCGTCCTCGTGGGCACTGGCCAAGGGCACCTCCCTAGCAGACATCTGTAGAGCCGCGGGTTGGGCAACACCCAACACCTTCCCGAGGTTTTACAACCTCCGCGTCGAGTCGGTTGCGTCTTGTGTTTTCTCAGGTCCGAGCCCGTAGAACTCGGTAACATGTAGACCGAACGGCCGGGTGGATCGCTTGCGCCCAGCACCCTTTTCCTGATGTCAAGGTAAAGTAGTGCGCCTTCTTCCCAGGGTGCCCCACTCCGAGTCGGGACCCTGGTCTATTCCTCCCCAGCCCTCCGGGTCCGCGGTTCAGCGGAGGAACTCGCCGACCCAAGCCACTGCGGGTACCCTGATGGCTACCCTGTACTGGTATAGGTGCTCCACAGGTAAGGCCTCCTGCTCGGACTCCCCCTGTGTGTAATTCCACGGTTCTGTCCCCTTACGAGTGGACCTCCGTGTCTCCCTTAGGCAGTTACAGCTGCCCTGGTCGCTGTGCTGTAGCAACTCCCCCCTTTCGAGGCTGGATCTACCACCGCACCATACTTTCCACAGGAGCCCTAAGACGGCCGTGTGACGTGTCTACCACTTTTCCTCCCCAAGAAAAAGGGCAGGTGTGGTCTCCGCTGGGACTGGGTAAGACCCCCTTCCCTACATGCGTGAAAGGGCCCCGGCAGCGATTGCTCTATGCGAGAAACATAGAGAGAAAAGAGGCCCAGCCAGGCTGGCCCGTTCCCATGTTGGCAAACATCGCCTTGTTCCCCTTCCAGGGTAACTAGAAGGATTCTGATGTTCTTATGGGGCATTGGGGAAGGGTACGTGCAGCCAGGTACAGACGATGGTCGGCACTGGATGAAATCCCTGCCCGCCTCTGTATCGGGCGGTTCACGCATTACCGGTTCAGCGCATGGCAAGATTGGAATGGGTCCCCTAGTGTCGCTTCTCTGACACAACGTGGAGAGAGCGACAGAAGGAGAACGTTTGGTTACGTATGTAACCTCCGTTCCCGAGGGAGGGAACGACACGTTGTGTCTTTCCTCCGCCATGTCACTGAACCGAGCCACTGTTGTGGCCGGACCATTTCCAGCTCCTCAGAAAAATCCTGAATGAACTCCCGTATTTGCGCCGCTTAAATACCCGTATGTCCGGGGGCGGGACATGGAAATACCGGCTGCCAACTCTCATTGGCCTTTTTTCATAGATCAGAGGTGGATATCGGCGCTCAAGAGAGACCCCTAGTGTCGCTTCTCCGACACAACGTGTCGTTCCCTCCCTCGGCTGGTTGCAGTGGATTTACAATTAATGGAAACCAAACCTGAAAATCCGTCCTATCATTTGCCAATGATGAAGAAGGTTTTTATGCAGTTCAACACGTGTACAGCTTGAATGGCACTGCAGGTAAATACATATTACCACCAAAACAGTATCAAAAGTAGCCTACATGAAAACACGTAAAAAGTGCCATGGCATTACCAGGTTTTTTGGACATGTACCATTACCTGAGAGCACCATGTTACACCATGTATACAATAAGGTAGTCATATAGTGAAATACCATAGTAGTTCCGTAGTATTCTTTGAATTACCTTGAAGCATGTACATTCAATTGTATTTAAATATATGAATCAGTATATCAAATTACCATGATATTCTTTGAAGTACTTTGAAGCACCGTGTAAATACAGAATAGTACATAAATATGGTAATTGTATCTCAAAGTACCATGGTATTACCATCTGATACCATCATCTGATCACATTGTTATTACTCAGATGTGCTTAAACACACAAGGAGTTTGGCCTCTGATTAGAAGCTTCTAGTACATACATAAATAAAACAGCAAGACACAGAATTACAGGATAAGATGAATAGTATATGTACAGAGTTTTTAATGCACAAATGGGCAAAGGAAATTATGTTGAAATGGGTATGGATTTGTTGAGGAAGAAGTATAAATATGAAAAATAAGATGTAAAAATAGTTATTTTTCATATTGAACACATGGATTTGTAGAGGTAGTATTGTAAATAAGATTTTTTATGCATATTATATTCATGTGTAGCTTGTAGTGTAACTTGCTACTTTCTCTGAAATGTAGCTTTTAGCTTAGCTTAACTATTTTTTCTGTTGAGTAGTTGGTTGCTACATTTTCAAGTAGGTATAGCTGAAGGCCAGAGACCTCCAGATGGGGGTGGAATCTCCAAAAGAGGGTTGAGTCACTCTAAAAAAGGGGCCAGTTTTCTCCAAAGGGTGTTGTGCTGACTCCAAAAGGGGGCATCACTTACATTTACATTTACATTTACATTTATTCATTTGGCAGACGCTTTTATCCAAAGCGACTTACAAAAGAGGAGGAACATCAGCGAATCATCTTAGGGAGACAGTGGTACAAAAAGTGCCATATTACAAAGTTTCACTATCATCATAATAGTATACAAAACAGATTTAAGTGCAACAAGAAATGTAAATAATTTTTTTTGTTTTTGTTTTTTTTGTTTTTTTTTAGTGACCGGTTAAGTGCTTTTGGAAAAGATGTGTTTTTAGCCGTTTTTTGAAGATAGAGAGTGAGTTAGCTTCCCGGATTGAGTTGGGAAGGTCATTCCACCACCGTGATATGATGAAACTGAAAGTCCGGGAAAGTGTTTTGGTGCCTCTTTGTTTTGGTACAAGGCGACGTTCCTTAGCCGACCGCAGGCTTCTGGTGGGAACGTAGCTCTGCATAAATGTTTTTAGGTATGCTGGAGCAGACCCAGTGACTGTTTTATATGCCAGCATTAGGGCCTTGAATTTAATACGTGCATGAACCGGCAGCCAGTGGAGAGAGACAAAGAGTGGTGTAACGTGCTCTCTTAGGTTCATTAAGGACCAGACGTGCTGCTGCATTCTGGATCATTTGGAGAGGTCTAATAGCACATGCAGGAAGGCCTGCAATGAGAGCGTTACAGTAGTCCAGTCTAGTTATGACAAGGGAATGAACGAGCAGTTGTGTGGCATGTACGGAGAGGAAGGGTCTTATCTTCCTGATATTGTAGAGTGTAAATCTACAAGATCTTGCAGTTTTTGAAATGTGGTCTGTGAAATTTAGCACATTGTCAATGGTTACCCCTAGATTTCTGACCCAGAAGTTGGACCCAGCTGCACGGTGATGTTGTGTTCAACAGCCGGGTTGGCTGGAAAGACAAGGAGTTCGGTCTTGTCAGGGTTGAGTTGAAGGTGGTGTTCCTTCATCCAGGCTGAGATGTCTGCCAGACAGGCAGCGATTCGCGCGGTCATTGTGGTGTCGTTGGGCTGGAAAGACAGGTA
Organism: Xyrauchen texanus; assembly: GCF_025860055.1. NCBI lineage: Eukaryota > Metazoa > Chordata > Actinopteri > Cypriniformes > Catostomidae > Xyrauchen > Xyrauchen texanus. The sequence continues at coordinate 33,360,947 of NC_068316.1, read as the reverse complement.
GAGTTTCGTGTCATCAGCGTAGCAATGGTAAGAGAAACCATGTGACTGGATGATGGGTCCCAGTGATGTTGTGTATATGGAGAAGAGAAGTGGCCCAAGCACTGATCCCTGAGGTACCCCAGTAAGTAACTGGTGTGGCTTGGATACTTCCCCTCTCCATGCTACCTCAAAGGACCTTTCTGAGAGACAAGAGTTGAACCAGTCAAGCACAGTTCCAGTGATACCCAGTTTAGAGAGGGTGGAGAGAAGGATCTGATGGTTGACTGTGTCAAAGGCAGCAGAAAGGTCCAGCAGAATCAGAACGGATGATTTCGATTCAGCTTTCGCCTGTCTCAACGTCTCAATGACAGAAAGCAGGGCAGTCTCAGTGGAGTGTCCACTTTTGAAGCCTGACTGATTGTCATCCAGCAGCTTGTTCTGTGAGAGATAGGCGGAGATCTGATTGAAAACTGCCCTTTCAAGTGTTTTTGCCATGAATGGGATGAGATAGACTGGTCTGTAGTGTTCTATCTGTGTGGGGTTAAGTGCAGGTTTTTTCAGCAGTGGGGTTACTCGAGCCTGCTTATATGTAGTGGGAAAAGTGCCTGCAAGAAGGGATATGCTAATTATGTGTGTAAGTGCCGGTAGGATGGACGGAGAGATGGCCTGGAGAAGGTGTGATGGAATGGGGTCAAGGGAACAGGTTGTGGGGTGGTTGGAGTGGAGGAGTTTAGGGACCTCAGTGTCAGTTAAAGGAGAGAACATAGGGAAAGAAGGGTTGCATACAGGAGCCAGGTGTTTGACAGGGTGTGGTGCTGTGAATGTATTGCTGATGGCTGTAACCTTATCAGTAAAAAATGTGGCGAATATATCTGCTGTCAGTGATGTGTCAGGTGGTGGAGGGGGAGGGCAGAGAAGTGTGTTAAATGTTCTAAACAAGCTACGAGTGTCAGTGGTGCTGTTGATCTTGGTCGGGTAATATGAAGTTTTTGCAGTTTTAACGTTATTTGAAAAAGTTGCGAGCAGAAGCTGATATTTACCTAGATCAGCTGGATCTTTAGATTTCCACCATCTCCTCTCAGCTGCCCTGAGATCAGTCCGATGTTCACGAAGGACGTCAGACAGCCAGGGGCTGGGTGGTGTAGTCCGTGCTGGTCTAGAGGAGAGAGGACTTCCACTCATGGTTAAGGAAAGGGAAAGGAACAATTCCTGTAGCTACAACCTTCTCACATTTTTTAAAGTAGCTTGCCCAACACTGCTTAAAAATATCTAAAAGTTGTGGTATTACAAAATATCAAAGCAAATGTCATCTGCAAACAAATGATTCTATAAATTTCTGAGATATTTTTCGGTGTCAAAATATATTTTAAGTGGATATATGAATTCAGTTCCCCTCAAATTCACACAGGTGTCCATGCAGAGTAACCACAGGTGGAGTTCAGCACATTAACTATGAACATGTTCCACTAATGTTTGGCCAACAAAAAGTTCCAAATACTTTTTGTCTTCATTTTTAAATATCCAGTATATAAACTCAACAAAAAAAGAATTGTCCCTTTTTCATGACACTGTATTTTAAAGATAATTTTGTAAAAATCCAAATAACTTTACAGATCTTTACTGTAAAGGGTTTAAACTATGTTCCCTTTACAAAAAGCTTCACTATGATGCTGCGCTGTGAAAAGCGTTATGGGAACAATCCTACGTGTGTGACCAGCTGTGAATATGTGTGTAACACGTCAGTGACCATTGACCGGAATTTATAGTCTCGGTTGGTGTAATCATTAGATGCACCTGTGGCCAGGCTATAAATGGACGCGTCACCAGTGTGTCGTCAGATCCTTTTTCTTTAGAGCAATTCTCTGTGTGTGTGTGTGTGTGTGTGTGTGTGTGTGTGTGTGTGTGTGTGTGTGTGTGTCTCACAAGCCTGTCACAAACTTTCTTTCCTCTGCTAGTAGTTAGAATTTGGTTAGGCAGTGCGCAGTGAACCTTTTCTCCTTTCTCTGCTTTCTAAATATATATATATATATATATGTAAAAATTGAGAGAGAATGACCGAAAGTCAGAGCAAACGATGCGTGTTCCCTTGTTTACGCTCTATGGCCGAGAGGGACATGCATCAGTTTTGCTTTGTTTGTTTGGGGGAAGAGCATGCTGCTCTCGCGTTGGAGTGGGGCGGGTGCGAGCATAGCGATCTGCTTTCGGGCAAAATGCGGGTTCATCCCTTTCCCTCGCTCTCTACCCAGACCCAGCTGGTCCTTCCCATGATCTCGAAGCACGTTCTGGCACCTCTTCGGTACATGAAGTGGACCTTGAATCTATTCCCGCATCCGAGCGTTCCATCCGTGATAAGAAATCGGCAGAGGAATTGCTCGACGTGGTTACTTGTGCGGTGGCCAGACTTCAGTTAGACTGGCCATGCCAACAAGAGACCCCCAAACCCTCCAAGTTGGAGGATAGATTTCTGTCTGGTGCCCGGGGGAAGAGAACGCCTCATCAGTCCCTTCCCTTCTTTGATAACCTCCATGAAGAGCTTTCTCGCTCATGGAGGAACCCGTATACTTCCCGTGTCCACGTACCCTCGACGTCTTTATACTCGACTACCTTGGGTGCTGAGACACGGGGGTATTCAATGATGCCGCCGGTCAAAGAGACGCTTGCGGGCTATCTCTCGCCGGGTTTGGCATCGTCATTTAAAAAGCCATTGAAGGATGACCTCCACTTTAGTGGGGAGGGCTTATCAGGCAGCACGTCAGATTGGTGCTGCTCTGCACACAATGGCTATATTACAGGCTTACCTGCTGGAGGACCTGAGTGCGGGTACTGCGCTCAACGAGCAAGCTTTTTCTGAGCTTCGTCGAGCCACAGATCTTTCTCTCCGCACGACCAAGCAAACAGCCCATGATATTGGCCAGTCTATGTCTGCCTTGGTCTGTGCGGAGAGGCACCTTTGGCTCAACCTATCGGTTGGCTCAACCTAACCTACCTACTGATGGCCCGATTTCGCCTTTTGGCCTATTTTGGGATGCTATGAGCACGGTGATCTCCAGGTTCCAGGAGGTGAAAAGCCACGAGGAAGCCTTCGGCAGTTCTTTCCTCGCCGCACTCAGGGGGGGGTCCGCCCAGACCCGCCCCGGTGCTGTTAGAAGGGAGGCTCAGAAGCAAAGCGTGGCGAGTCGTGCTCCCCCTCGCAGGGACTGGGGACAGTCTCATCGCCCTCAGCAGCCCCCAAAGCATGATCTCAGGAACCTAATTTCTAAAAGAAGGAAACCATGATGGTCTTGTGCCTAGTCTTGTGGGGGTAAATGGTAATGGTAAATGGTCTGCACTTATATGGCACCTTTTAAAGCCTTAAAGGTATTCAAAGCGATTTACACTGCGTCTCATTCACCCATTCACACACACATTCATACACCAATGGCGGCAAAGCTGCTATGTAAGGTGCTATCCTGCCATCGGGAGCAACTTGGGGTTCAGTGTATTGCCCAAGGACACTTTGGCATGTGGAGTCGTGTGGGCCGGGCTTCGAACCACCAACCCTGCGAATAGTGGCCGACCCGCTCTACCAACTGAGCCACAGCCGCCCAAGGGTAGCGCCCCTCGGGACAGGGCACGTGCCCCACTTCGACCCTCCCGGTACCCCCACGAAACCTCTCCATTCCTGCCACCTCCGGTGATTCAGGAGGTAGAGGCTCCCATCAAATAGTTGGGTGTTTCGCTGCTTCCTGCATTTATCCAGGATGTGGAACACTCGACACCCCCTCAACAGGAAGTGTTAAAAGATTAATACCTATCTCAGAGAACCTGGCAGCATAGAAACTTCTGCCAGATATTTTTACGTGGAGCCTAAGAACAGTAGAAAAGGGCTATAGAATTTAATTCTCTCGCTGCCCTCCGTGTTTCAACTACATGGTCCCCACTACCGTAAACCGGATCAGTCATGTCTACTGTGGAGAGAACTGCAATATCTCCTGGATAAAGGGGCCATAGAACGTGTTCCCCTTCCAGAGAGTGAGAGTCAGGTTATTACAGCAAATACTTCCTGGTTCCCAAGGAGGGTGGGGGGTTGAGTCTGACCTTAGATCTTAAGGCTTGAACTGCCCCGTCAGGGTGTTCTTGATGCTGCCTATCAAGACGATCGTGTCACAAGGCCAACATCACGTTTGGCTGGTCACCATTGATCTCATGACACACTTCTTCACTTAGAAATTCTGCCACAACACAGGAAGTTCCTGAGGTTTTCTTTCAGGGGCGAAGCCTTCCAGTGTCGTGTTCTTCCATTCGGCCTAGCCCTTTTAACCCGCACATTCACAAAATGAACGATGCAGCGGTGGCTCCTTTGCAACCCAGGGGCATCCGCATTCTGAATGACATAGACGACTGGCTGATCTTAGCGCAGTTCCAAGAACTGGCAGTTCAGAACAGGGATATCGTCTTAGCTCATCTAGTTTCTCTGGAGCTGCGGCTCAACGCCAAGAAAAGCGTGCTCTCTCCCACTAAGAACACTGTCTATCGGAGGATCGTATGGAGCTCGATCAAAATGCGGGCACAACTGTCTCCCGCTAGAATCCAGTCCATTCAGAACACCCTGAACAAAGTCAGGCTAGGTCAAGGTTGTACTGTTATTAGTATCAACGATTTCTAGGTCTCAGGGCGACTGCATCCTCGGTAATCCCTCTGGACCTTCTGCACTTGAGACCGTTTTAGTTGTGGCTCAAAGCCAGGGGATTTCTTCCTTGGGTCAATCCCCTAGAATGATAAGGGTTATGCGCTGCAGGCTTTGTTCCCTTTCTATGTGGTTCAGACCCCGGTTTATTACCTTGGATCCCACTCTAGGTGCGTCTCGTCATCGCAGGCTGCTAACGACAGACGCCTCCCTGACGGGCTTGGTAGTGGTCTTAAGTGGTCATCCAGCTCAAAGGGAATAGGAGGGTCTTCAGCTCGGTTGTCGCAGTAACTGTCTCGAGTTGATGGCTGTATTTCTGGCCCTGAAATACTTACTCCTGAGCCTGCCATGTCTTGGTGCAGGTGTGCAATACAGCAGTAGTCTCTTACATAGACCATCAAGGAGGTCCACGTTCATGTCAGCTGAATCTCTAGCATGTCGAATTCTCCTTGGGGCCCGGGGCAAATCCTGTCACTCAGGGCAGTTTATATCCCTGGATGCCCGTATACACGAGCAGATGTACTGTCCAGACAGAAAATACCGACGGGGGAGTGGAAACTCCACCCTGAGGTAGTGGATCAAATCTGGGTGAGATTTTTCCCGAGCAGAAGAGAACCTCTTCGCCTCTAAGAACAGCTCAATGTCTCATCTACTTCTCCCCGAGTCACCCAGCCCCCTTGGGTCTGGACGCGATGGCGTATACACGATCTGGAATGCATCTGTATGCGTTTTTTCCCCAGTTTCTCTGCTCCCGGGTGTCTTGGCCAAAGTTCGCCAGCAAGGGTCTTGCCTCCTACTGGTATCGCCACACTGGCCGAACAGGGTATGGTTCTCGGAATAAAATTCTCCCCTTGACGGCTCGCCTCGGCCGATTCCGATCAGGAAGAACCTTCTTTCTCAGGCACAGGGGACAATTCATCCATGGCCCGAATTGTGGAACCATTCATGCTTGGCCCCTGAAGGGTTCCAACCAGGTACACAGGGTTTTCTCCTGAGGTTATTGAGAAAATTTTAAGTGCTAGGGCTCCCTCCACTTGGAACAAATCTGGGTGATATTTTACAGGGCAGAAGAGGACCTCTTCGCCTCTTTGAACAGCGCAATGTCACCTCTACTACTCCCTGAGTCACCCAACCCAACCAAGATGGTTTTTCTTATGGCGATTACATCTCTAAAGAGAATTGGGGACCTACAGGCTCTGTCTGTTTTGCCAGCCTGTTTAGAGTTTGCCCCAGGAATGACCAAAGCAAATTTGCACCCTCATCCTGACCGCCTGTCTAAGGTGCCTTTCTTGACCTTGCATCCATTCACTCTCCAAGCCTTCTGCTCCCCACCATTTACAATGCTGGAGCAGCAAAGACTTCTCAGACTGTGCCCAGTCTGTGCCCTTCAGAGTTATGTCCACCGCACTAGCCAGTGGCGTAAGTCAGGGCAACAACGCGTTGCCATGGGAGCCGCAATGGCGGCCATCCCCAAAGCAGACTATGTCACATTGGGTGAGGGACGCTACTGCTCTGGCCTTCGAGGCGCGGTCAAGCTTCGCCAGTAGGTATCAGGGCTCACTCTACCAGAGGGCTCACCTCCTCTAAAGCCTTGGCTAGAAGTCTACCTCTGCAGCAGGTTTGTGATGCGGCAGGTTGGTCCTCTCCACACACATTCAAAAGACTTTTCTAATGTGGATGTTCTTGCCACTCTTATGCCCTTGGGTCGACATCTCGAGCTCATGTCTGAGACCTCTCGAGTTCTTGTAGCATACTACACAACCGTATGGGGTCCGGACAACCACAGTGCGGCGGAGTGGGTATTCTTGTTCCCATAGCGCTTTTCTCAGCGCAGCATCAAAGTGAAGCTTTTTGTAAAGGGAACGTCTCGGGCTACATAATGTAACCCTTGTTCCCTGAAAAAAGCGGAACGAAATGCTGCGCTTCTTTGCCACACTGGGATGCCCCAGGACTACTCTTCAGAAAAAATATCTGATGACACACTGGTGACGCGTCCATTTATAGCCCGGCCACAGGTGCATCTAATGACTACACCAACCGAGACTATAAATTCTGGTCAATGTTCATTGACGTGTTACACACATATTCACAGCTGGTCACACACGTAGGATTGTTCCCATAGTGCTTTTCTCAGCGCAGCATCTCGTTCCGCTTCTTTCAGGGAACAAGGGTTACACTACGTAACCCGAGACGTTTTCCATGCATGTTCAATGAACCATAAACAATTCATGAACATGCACCTGTGGAACGGTCGTTAAAATAGTAACAGCTTACAGATGATGGCAATTAAGGAGGGTGTGGTCATGTGTCGTCTGCGGGAGAGAGAGAGAGAGAGAGAGAGAGAGAGTGGTAATGCTCGTCACGTGGTTCACAATGATCTTTATCACCTGTCTCTCATTACAGTTATGATGGAGGGAGACTTAAGAACCACGCCACAGCATCAGAGGGAGAGACACGAGAGCACCGCACCAAGAGTGTTCTTAACATTTATTATATAGATGCTTATTTATACCGATGATTCCCGTCGTTCCTGGAGAGGAAAATGAATAATAAAGAACTGACTTTGAAATTGCTTCGTTGTCTCCTGACTCCTCCATTGCCCGAACTAAAGACTTTGTTACACAGACCTCTCTACTGACTCTAAAAAACACCAAAAGAAAGATGCCCAGCATCCCTGATCATCTGCGTGAATGTGCCTTAGACATGCTGCATGGAGGCATGAGGACTGCAGATGTGGCCAGGGCAGTAAATTGCAATGTCAGTACTGTGAGACACCTAAGACAGCACTACATGGACAGGAAGGACAGCTGATCATCCTTGCAGTGGCAGGCCACGTGAAACAACACCTGCAAAGGACCGGTGCATCTGAATATCACACCTGCGGGACAGGTACAGGATGGTAACAACAACTGAACGAGTTATACCAGCAATGCACAATCCCTCCATCAGTGCTCAGATTGTATGCAATAGGCTTAGAGAGGCTGGACTGAGGGCTTGTAGGCCTGTTGTAAGGCAGGTCCTTACCAGACATAACTGGCAACAACGTCACATACGGGAACAAACCCACGTTTGCTGGACCAGACAGGACAGTCATGATTTTGCTCACCTGGGGTGATGGTAAGACTTGCGTTTATCGTCAAAGGAAAGAGCGTTACAGCGAGGCCTATACTCTGGAGCGGGATCGATTTGGAGGTGGAGGGTCCGTCATGGTCTGGGGCAGTGTGTTACAGCATGATTGGACTAAGCTTGCTGTTATTGCAGGCAATCTCAATGCTGTGCATTACAGGGAAGACATCTCATGTGGTACCCTTCCTGAAGTCTTATCCTGACATTACCCTCCGGCATGACAATGCCACCAACCATTCTGCTCGTTCTGTGCGTGATTTCCTGCAAGACAGGAATGTCAGTGTTCTACCATGGCCAGCGAAGAGCTCGGATCTCAATCCCACGTTTGGGACCTGTTGGATCGGAGGGTGAGGGCTAGGGCCATTCTCCCCAGAATTTACCGGAAACTTGCAAGTGCCTTGGTGGAAGAGTGGGTAACATCTCACAGCAAAAACTGGCAAATATGGTGCAGTCCATGAGGAGATGCACTGCAGTACTTAATGCAGCTTGTGTCCACACCAGATACTGTGTTACTTTTGATTTTGACCCCCCTCCCCCCCTGCTTTGTTCAGTGACACCTTATTCCATTTCTGTTAGTCACATGTCTGTGAAACTTGTTCAGTATATGTCTGTCAATCTTTTATTTTCATACAAATATTTACACATCTTAAGTTTGCTGAAAATAAAATCAATTGAAAGTAAGAGGACATTTCTTTTTTTCCTTTAAAAAAGGATTTAGTGTTAAATGTTCCCCATCTGTCGCTCACTTTGACGTTATGTCGAAGAAGCGACACTAGGGGTCTCTCTTGAGAGCCTTTTGCATCTATGAGAAAAGTACAATGAGAAATTGGCAGACTCCTCCCTAGCCCTCTGGGCCGTGAATTCAGTGGAAGAATTTGCCGACCAAGACCAATGCGGGTACTCAATTTACTCCGTACTGGATTAGGTGCTCCACAGGACAGGCTCACACGTGGACTTTTCCCCCTGTGCGTATTTTCCGTGTTATGGTCCCCTTGATAGCGGACCTGCGTCTCCCTTGGGCAGTCCTCACGGACCCCTGGTCGCCTTGTTTGTAGCAACTCCTCCCTCCCAATGAGGTAGGATCTACCACCGCGCCATTCTACACATGTGACCTAAAAGCCCATGTGATCCTCTACGGCTCACCTAGAGAAGTAATCTACTTTTCTAGTGTGGATGTTCTTGCCAATCTGGGCTCTTATGCCCTTGGGTCGACATCTCAAGCTCATGTCTGAGGCCTCTCAGGCTCTTGTGAGCACACTACACAACCGTAGGGGGTCCGGACAGCCACAGTGCGGCGGCGTGGGTATTCTCATTCCCAAAGCGCTTCCAGCGCAGCATCAGTAGTGTAGCTTTTTGTAAAGGGAACGTCTCTGGGTTACTTAAATGTAACCCTTGTTCCCTGATAAAAGCGGAACGAGATGCTGCGCTTCCGCACTGGGATGCCCCGGGACTGCTCTTCAGACAAAATACCTGACGATGCTCCGGTGACGCATCTATTTATAGCCAATGATTACACCGACAGAGGCTATATATTCCGGTCAATGTTCATTGACGTGTTACACACATATTCACAGCTGGTCACACACATGAAGTTGTTCCCAAAGCGCTTCTAGCGCAGCATCCCATTCCGCTTTTATCAGGGAATAAGAGTTACATTTAAGTAACCCGAGATGTTTTTTTACAACAAAGTGGTCACACGTTATAGAAAAGCAGTCTAAATCGGTTTGCGATTCAACCTGAATGACTGAGAAAGCTTAGGCACATGCTGCTTAATCATTTGAAGCACGCTTTTGCCATCACAGAATATTTAAAAATACAGAAAATAAAGATAATGCTGGTTGCAGTAGATTTACAATCTATGAAAACCAAACCTGAAAATGCGTACATGTATCAAGTAATTATCAATTTATCAAGTAAATGATCAAGTAATTATCAATAGATAACAATCCATTTGCAGAGGGCTTTTCAAAATAAAACATTTCCAGTTTACAAAGAGTGGTGCCTTACAAACCTCCCATTGAGCAGGCCAAAGCAAAGTACCTTGCAAGGCAAGTTATTCCATTCGGCGGCCATTTAATGCTATTTTCTATGGATACAAACACTATGAAAGAACAGATCCTATATACTTGAAAGGGGAAAGACAGAAATCTCTAAAATAATATATTACAATATTTGGTCAATGTTATGGTCAAATAACATATTTAAAATCAGCAGTAAAATCTGACAAAAATAGTGTAATAGATTGTGCATCTTTAGCTCAGATCATGCGTGGTCTGTCTTGGGCCAAATACATTATTTTTTCAAAGTAACTAAGGCACAGCCATCATCAACCTTGAAAGTGGACCTCTTCCAGTAAAGTCACCACCAACTAATTTTAGCGATACAAAAATTCTAAATTATACTGCTTTGTATTGCAGACTGGCAATAATACTGTATGTCATCATATTTTTATCATTAATTATTATTTCCATAAACACTCAACCAGTCATTTGTTGCACTGGCAGACGACTGCAAGACCTTGGGTACTATCAATCAATGAGAGATCAGGCACTGAAATGGACAGTCTATAGCTCTGTCTGTCACAACTACAACAAACTTTACACAACCAGAAGAGAAAGATAGTAGCAGAATGCAGCTAAAAAAGCTGCTCGACTCGCAAGGAAAATCTTCCTAAAGGCTTGGTCATATGTACCTTTGCACAGTGAAATTCCATACGCAAAATAGAGTCATCTCAATGGGAATCCGAGCGATCAGGAGTTTTGCCTGATGGACCCCCGAGTAAATTTCCAGTAGTATAAAGGTTTGTTTTTGTAATTTCATATATTAATTTAATAGTGTCTTGAGAAACATTTTGATTTTAGATCTTTTATTAACAGCAACATTGCAAGTTTTGTACTGCAGTGCACTGCAGCTATTGCAACACAAGCACTAACCTCAAGCAATTAGTGTTAAGCATATCAGTTAATGATATTAACTGTGAACATGTTCATTTAAGTGTCTGTTGTCAACAATACTTTAACCCTAAACTGGCTTTGTCAGCTCATCTAACATGCTTAACCTTTAGCATTTTCCTGCCTTTCCATTCTCTCATTCTCCATTGGAGCATTCAGATGGTGGCATTGCTTTCACAATAAAGAGGACAGCAAATCTATAGGCTGCCACTGAGGGACTATGGTATAGACAGAGAGCTAATGAGTGTTGAGAGCAGATGCAACATTTCACACTGAATATAGATATCCTGCTGAGCAAATCACAGCATCACCATCTGACATTTATAGCATTATTGATGCACTGATTTTATTGATCTTTGTTTGAGTCTAAATTTGTTGAACACAAATTATCTATATGGTGCACTTACAGGTTTTGGTGGTGAGCTGATGCTCGACTCCATAAAGATAATGTTATATTTCAATTTCTGCTGCAGAACAATGATATACACATTTTTTAATTATGTATAGTTCCCTGATCTCAGCTTAGAGATGCTAAATGTTTAAACTGTTTTACTGACTATGTGGCATTATCAAACCGTTGCTCTATGTGTTTGAGCATCCTAAACAGCGCAATACTGCAAAATTGGCTTAATGAATAGTTTAGGAGTGGAATATCAGTTTAACGCTTTGCTTTATTATATTGTTATTTAAATTATATCAAGACTTTAACGTGGGCATGTATTCACAAAATGTAAACTGAAATTTCACAAAATGGCATACAATAATGTGTACACAACACAACACACCACACAGTTAATGTGTTTGCTTGGGGAAAACATTTGAAAATGGGTAGGACTAATCACTACAAATTTGATTCTTAGTTGTGTTCTTAATAAACATTAAGTTATTTATCTGTATTATTGCACGTTTCAATCATCAGCTTTTTTGTCTGTAATTGTTAATGCATTGTGTTTTGTGTCTTGGGAAATATATGTTAATGGTTACAGATATTTCATAATGATGGTATTAAGCGAATAAACTAATAATCATTGCTGAAACACTCTTATATTCTGTATTGTTTTAGAGCTGGAAAACTGTTTGTTCTAAAACCTAGTGTACACATATATTTTTAGTCCATTGCCTCGGCTAATTTCCTTAAATCCTCCATGATAAGTCCCATGGTCACACCTATGTCACAGCAGGACATGCTGTACATTAGTCAATTAATAGTCTGTTAAATGACAACAGTTTCAGTCAATTGATTTACTAAAGGGAATATCGGCAGGTCCCCACATGAAACCATACACAGAGACTCAAACAGAATCTTACAGAAGTCCTAAAGGAAGTCAACAGCAATAGAAAAATACAACATTCATTATTGTCTTCATTATGTTGCTTGGAGTGTTTTCCTTACATGGATACTGGTTACCCATTTGAGTCAGAAACTTCTATTTCATACACATCACAGAAAAAACCTGTATGAATTTTCTAATATTAACTTTAATATTTACAGTAGGCTAGTTATGGACTGTTCGTATTGTCATTATTGTTTACCACAGAACCATTTACCAGCTGCAGAAAACATTTGCCAAGTTGTGGCAAATGTTTAGAAAAAGTTTGCCACATAACCATTTATCAGTAGCGGCAAATATTCAGCAAGTAGTTGAAAACTTTTAACAATGGTTTGCCACAGAACCGTTAACCAATAGCTCCAAATTTTGCCAAGTAGCAGCAAACATTCAACAAAGGTTTACCACAGAACCATTTACTAGTAGTGGTAAATATTCACCAAGTAGTGGCAAAATTCAACAAATGTTTGCCACAGAACCGTTTACCAGTAGAGGCAAATGTTTGCCAAGTAAGAAAAACATTCAGAAAAAGTTTGCTACAGAAACATTCACCAGTAGTAGCAGATATTCACCAAGTACCGGCACACATTCAAAAAAGGTTTGCCACAGAACTGTTTACCAGTAGAGGCAAATATTTGCAAATTACCTTCAAACATTCAACAAATGTTTTCCACAGAACCGTGCACTAGTAGTGGTAAATATTTGTCAAGAGGTGACAAACATTCAACAATAATTTGTCACAGAATCGTTCACCAATAGCCGCAAACATTCCACAAAGATTTGGCACATAACCATTTAAAATGAATGTCAAATATTTGCCAATTAGCGACAAATATTTAACAAAGGTTTGCCACAGAATCATTTACCAGTAGCAGCCAGTGTTATGGTTACACTTTATCACTTTCATTTAACTTTCATTAACAAATATTATATAATGTTTAACAGATCATTAATGTACTGTATATTCAAACAGTAAGAAATATGAGATTAGGCATTTGTTAATGTTAACTAAGGAATTTAACTAACATTACATAACAAAACGTATTACCTTCTAACATATTTATTGCTTAACAAAGCATTTGCCAAGAGATATTAAGCTTTCATTCATATATAGCTTTGGACTTTTTAACATCTATAAATGATTTTAACAAATGTTATGCACACAGGAGAGCTCCTTGATGCAAACATCCATAATGGTAAAATAAATTATATTATATTTATATATTATTGTAATGTCAACTGTAGAGCAAGAGAAGCGGGTTGGGGTGTTATTATAATAAATTGTTTTCGTTTCCATTTCGGACATGTGCCAGGTAAAAGGAGATAACGTAGTAGACAGGCAGTGCTATGGTTAATATATGTTAGGAGCTGAAAAAAGGAGAAAAATGCACCAGGAAAGTGAAACAATCAAGCAAGAAGAAGGTATTATCATATTTACTTATACTTATCATATTTAAAATTTGTGTTTGGTTTTTACATTATCATAAAAAGCCTGTCTGTCGCTCACTTCGACGTTGTGTTGAAGAAGTGACACTAGGGGGTCTCTCTTGAGAGCTTCTTCGACACAACGTCTTGTTCCCTCCATCAGGGAATGGAGGTTACTACAGTAACCGAGACGTTCCCCGTCTGTCGCTCACTTCGATGTTGTGTCGAAGAAGCGACACTAGGGCTCTCAAGAGAGACCCCTAGTGTCGCTTCTTCAACACAATGTCGTGTTCCCTCCATCAGGGAATGGAGGTTACAACAGTAACTTTGATGTTCTTCAGCGGTATTAGACCACTGTTTTTTTTAACAGAAATACCCCATCCAAAGTAATTTCTTAATTTGTGTCATTAGACTTAAAAGCATCAAAATCAAAATGCACCATATGTAATTTAATAAACAATATAATAATAACTTGGCTGTTCAATCACGCAAGATATGCCGAATAGGCTGTCAATCACCCGGGTAACCGAGTTCAGGTTTACATTTCTTTTCTGTTCATCACAGTATTTGCATGCCTGAGTGTTCTCCCATTGGGGAATAAGGCTCCAATATTCATGCACGTTATTATGCATAAGTACTTCAGTGTATGGGGTCTGACTCTGATTGCATCCATTAAGATGATGCTTCTCATGTTCTGTTGGTGCTCACATTAAATCACAAAGCGTTTTCTCGACTTCAGTGTCTACATCGGATGTACCGCTTAAAGGGAAAGTATCATCTGTTGCTGTATGCCCTCTGACACCTAGTGGTAGGTATTGCTCATTACATTTCTGTATTTCATTAATAGCACAATGCATTTGCTGTAATCTATAACTAATCACACCAAAACAAGAGGGTACTAATTCCTTTATCACAATTATGTTACGTGTTTAATTTTATTAGAGTCACCAGGCATATTACAGTGTAGAGATTTGAAATATCATGGATTACTGTAAACTTAATTATTTTTATTAGTGATAGGACTTAAAGTTATTGTTTACTTTTCATAATATATTGTAGTTAATTGACATGATTTCCCCCCCGTTCTGGAACACCACTCTGTGCTACACCACAACCACAGTGCTCCAACTATTGGCACAATCCATCTCCTAAGCAGCACAAATGTGCTGTCCAGGTGCCGCAACTGTGGTGTGTTTTCTGCTATCGGTTCTGTACATCTCCTAATCAGCGTAAATGTGCTGTCCAGGTGCCGCAACTGGCATGTCTTTCAGGCCATGCTTCTAAGCATCCCATGACACTGCAAATTTCACCTTATCGATGGGCTCAAATGCAAATGTTGTTTGTCCTCTTGCAGGGGTTTTGCACAAGCAGCGTCATCCTTATTGTAGGGCTCAAAAGCAAAATGTTGTAGGTTATTCTGCAGGGGTATAGAACAAATAATATTGCCATTATCGTAGGGCTCAACACAAACATTGTTTGTCCTTTTGCAGGGGTATTACATAAACTATGCACGTCTTTTTCGCAAGGGCTCGATCACAAGCATTGTTTACCCTTCTGCAAGATATTGCACTTACAAGGCTCACCCATTGACAGAGGCCCTGAAAATGTTTTCATAAAATAGCCTACCCTTCTGCAGGGTATTGGACATAAGTGGTATGTTTGTACAGTCAAATACAGGCTTATGTTTACATTAGTTATATTTCTTCTTTCAGATTTGTCCTTCAACTTCAAAAGACCTGGTTGTTGTCCTGAGTCTAATTTATTGGTATTCTATTTTCTTTTTGGGGGCATAGGTTTTAAATTAGGTTCTAATTCCTTTTGGGGTAAGCTCCTCTCCCCTGTTGTCATCAAATTCCTACATGATCTGAAGGTCAAAGCAAGTATCTAAGCACTGGACTGTAGGACGGGGCTTATGCCGAGTGATCTAAACATCGCTACATTTGTATTAATTCCAATCATCTTGAGTCTTTTCTGATTGAACTCCAATAAATATTTATCATAATGAATTTGATAACTTAAACCAAAGGCTACATTTTACACTGTAAGTACTGAGACTTTGTTAGTCAGCACATGGATCAGTAAGTATTGACGGTCTTTTGGTAAAGATTTCACCTATAGTGCAAGAAAAATCTTGGTTCTAATCACACCTAATATAACTTTTTAATTTAATAAACAAAGATTTATTACTGTTTATTGTTATTTACACAGACACCCAATGCTAATTTTGCTCAATATTTAACGAAAGGCTAGTGAAAGAATATTTCTTATTTGTTTTGTTAAATCGACATACAATATACTAACTTATTTATACCTAAATTATTTGTTAAATTTGTACAGTTATTTTAGAAAAATTCTCCATGCACATACACGCAGTGATTGACGAGGTTTTGGGTCTGGTCTCAAGTACTTTAACACTGCTCTGTACATTGCTAATCAGCATGGCTCATACTCTCTAGAACTGCAAGACCAGTCTTGCACTACCCAACAAAATCTCACTTTTACTCCTGATTTCTCACAATACTGGGAAAGGAGAGTTGCGTAACATATTTATAAGAGTAACTCCGATATTATGGTCTAAAATATTTTTTAAATATTATGTTACTTTACACTGCGATGGACTGGCGACCTGTCCAGGGTGTCCCCCGCCTTTCGCCCAATGTTAGCTGGGATAGGCTCCAGCCCCCCGCGACCCTGTACACAGGATAAGCGGTTGACGATGGATGGATGGATGGATGTTACTTTACAGGCTACTCATAACATGTATTTTCAGAGGTCTATGTTTGTGATCAGATATAGGGTGTAGCTGTGAATGAGATGAATGGAGCTAGTTTCAGTCCTGTGCTATATAAATGCTAGCAGACTAGCTGCTGTTGTCCACAGGCCACATATCAAAAGGCTCCACTTTAGTGCAAAGCATTCCCAGTGGACAGAGGCAAAATGTGCCACCATTATGTGGGCCTCTCTCATGGCTCTACCTCTAAAATGGATATTAAAATCAAAGAAATCAGCCATTAAGCCAGTGGTTCTCAAATAGTGGGGCGCGCCCCCCTGAGGGGGCTCGGAGCGATGCCAGGGGGGGCGCGTGTGACCCCGGGGAACATGCTTTTTTTGCAACGAAGAAGAACACACAGCACAGAGCAGGAGATATGAAGTGCAGATAACAAACCCGTGAGACACCATGGAAAAATATTTAACGGGGATGAAAAGAAAGGCGGAGAAAGACGGAGATAATGAGACAAACGTAAGTCTCCCGAGAGCTAAGACGAGGAAATATGACGAAGCGTATGTAGCGCTTGGCTTCACTGTGAATACGGTGGGAGACGAGGAAAGACCGGTATGTTTACTGTGTCTAAAAATGTTGGCAGCGGACAGCATGAAGCCAAATAAATTAAAGCGTCACTTAAAGACATTACACCCCAATCACGCTGATAAGCGGCTTGAGTTTTTTCTGCAAAGCGTGCGAATATTTTCAACAATCGTCCCGCTTTGTGAATGCTACTTCAGCAAACCAGCGAGCACTGTTAGCGTCATATAAGGTGGCGTACCAAATTGCTCAGTGCAAAAAAACCCACTCCATAGCAGAGGAGCTGATACTGCCTGCAGCATTAGAAATGGTCTCTGTCATGCTGGAAGTGCTGCAAAAATAAAAACTATCCCTCTGTCCAATGACACTGTCGCCAGACATATAAATGACATTGCTAACGATCTTAAAGAACAGCTGGTAGATAAACTCAAAGACAAATGTTTTGCCTTACAGTTCGATGAAGCAACTGACAGCAACAAAGACTGTTTGTTTATTGCTTATGTGCGTTTTGACATGACAAACTCCCTGTGTGAGGATCTACTTTTTTGTAAATATGTCAGAGACAGAGCCACAGCTGAAGAGCTATTCAAAATGCTGGACTGCTTCCTGACTGAGAATGGGCTAAAGTGGGAGAACTGCATTGGTGTTTGCAGTGATGGTGCACAGACCATGGCAGGGATGAGAAAAGGACTTCGGGCACTTATCAAGAAGGAATCACCTAATGCTGAGTGGACACACTGTGTTATACACAGAGAAGCACTGGCATCAAGGCACCTTTCCTCTGAATTAAGTGAGGTTATGACTGACATTGTAGGTGTAGTCAATTTTATAAAGACCAGACCACTGAAAACAAGAGTCTTCTCTGCTATCTGTGAGGAGATGGGAGCTGAACATCAAGCTCTGCTGTTTCACAGTGAAGCAAGGTGGCTGTCACGAGGAAAAGTCTTGTCCCGAGTTTTTGAGCTCAGAGAGCAGATAAGAATGTTTTTGGAGCAGGAGAACAAGTATGACCTCGCAGAGAAAAATTTTGTGGTGAGAACTTCCTGGCAAAACTGGCCTACCTGAGTGACATATTTGGAAAGCTAAATTAACTAAATTTACAGCTTCAAGGGAAAGATAAACACCTCCCTCAGGTCACAGACAAGATCAGCTCTTTCACTCGAAAGCTTGCAATGTGGGGCAGGCTGACTCGATGAAGGAAATACTGATTCATTCGAGAACCTGCATGAATTTGTTGACACTACTGACTATGATGCCACCTCAGTGATTCCACATATCAAGGAGCATATTTCATCACTGATGGGATTCTTTAAAAAGTACTTCCCTGAAAACAGTTCCCAATATGATTGGGTGAGAGATCCTTTCAATGCACCAGCTCCAACTGGTTTCAGCTCTGCAGAGGAGGACCAGTTCATTGAAATGACGTCTGACTCCACATTGAGACTGAGGTTCACATCACAGACACTGAGTGAATTCTGGCTGACTGTAGAGAGGCAGTATCCACTCTTAGGGCAGAGGGCCATGGGCATTCTTCTTCCTTTTGCAACATCTTATCTTTGTGAGATTGGCTTCTCTGCTGTTGCTGCACTGAAGACCAAGTACAGGTCCAAGCTAAACATTGAGCAGGAGCTGAGAGTTGCAGTATCATGCTTCAAACCCCGCTTCGAAAAGCTGTGCACTGCAAAACGTGCTCATAGTAGCCATTAATCCTGACTTTCTCATTTTGATAAAAAGAAAAAATCAGCACAAATTGTTTTATTCATTTTTGTTTTATAGGTCAAAGTGTTTTATATATTGTGCTCCTGAGTTAATGTTGCTGATCAATTTGAATTTATTATTATTTATTGATTATATAAAAAAAAAAAATTAGTATCAAATGGTCAAAAAATGTTTACAGTTTAAATAAGGATTGAATTTTTTTTTTCAATTTCAGGCAAATTGATGCACTTTAAGTCTTTTCTGTTACAAAATAAAAAACAATGTTAATAATGTTATTCTTTGTTGTAAGTTGATCTATATTTCTTTTTTTATGTTAATAAGGATACAATGTTATGCAGAGGTGTACTTCTAACAATTTTATAGACAAATGATACTATTTACAGTCGCGGCAGAGAGTTGGGGGTCGTGAAATGTTCCTAGGGGGGGCGTAACAGAAAATAATTGAGAAGCACTGCATTAAGCTCAGGCTATAGCAATTGAAATGCTATTAATACCTGAACTGAAAGCCGAGTGAAGACTTGTAGATATGATAATCATGCACCACAGCTCTCTTATACTGTCGAGCATTTCAGTGGCTTTCTTATGAAAGGTTACAGTGCCTAACTCAATGTCCTTGCATTTCTGTTCATTAATTCAGTGTGAGGGATAAACTGAGCAGCCATTTTAATTGAATCCCATGTCCACGCACGGCAGGTTTGATGTTACCATTTTATCGCTTACCTTAGTCCTTTCATACAGGCTATTAAATGTCCATTAGAGTGATACTTGCCAGTCCAGCTTGGTACAATTTACTTGATGTATGAGTGTAATTTTTTCAGAGGGTGAAGAGGTGTTATACTATCATGTAACAATTGCAAAAATACATTCAAACTCTCTAAATCTCAGACTATGAGATGACCATAACGAAAAGTGTTGTTGTTACATAGCAGAAAACAGCGTTTTAAGATTTTAAGATTCCCACAATTTTTTTTTAATGACATTTCCATGACCTGGCTTGGGGAGTAACAGATTACTTTTAACGGTGTTAGGTAATCAGTATACACAAAATAGGTACATGTAATCCATTACAGTTACTTAAAACCATTGTAATCAGATTACAGTTACATTTGAAAATGGGATTACTGTCAGGATACAATTTTTAATTTCTGACATTAGAAATAGTGAATTCTCCTGACATAGAGTGATACAGACAGCTGTTTGTTTAGAGTAAGAAATGTTTAGATGCAGGTTCTCTTCAGGTTCTCTCTCATGACTCACTTGAGTCAGGAGTGCCTCCTACTGTCGCATGCGCAAATAACACCTGTCTAACATCAGCACTGCTCTCGAGGCAAACAGCTGCTTCATCGTGATGGCCACTGAAGAACATTCATTATATTCTTGGAAATGTCAACTTTATTCACTCTTTAAAAGAGAAAAGCGAAACAACATTAAAGTTCAGTGGAATTTATGCCTTCCAGCTGTGAAGATACTCTCATTATCCAAGGACCTGAGAATCTGAAGGTAATAAGAGCTGCACAGAAATCACATTAGCTAGGTTAGCTAAAAGTAGTTAATATTAAAACGTTAAAATCAGTTAGCCTTAGTGCTCAAAGAAATCTCATCATTTGGCGGGAGCAGGAATAGCTGCCAGTACTGACACGATTAGAACATTTTTAAAATCCTCCTTAAACATAAACATAAACATAGAAATCAGCCATAAACTGTTAGCTGGTGATGTATTTATATAATGTTTTTGAATTGGAAGTATGTCCTGTCAGATTTAGTTTAATGCTAATCAAGACATAATTCAGTGCATCTGTTCTGATTATATTTGCTTTTTCTGTAGCAGACAGAGAACTCACCTGATTTCTTTGAGTTGAGTTATTCTACATTAACAGCTGATTTTCTGTTTACTTAGTAGGGTGCAGTGTACATGTTTCTTTTCTTTAGATATAATAACAGCTACAACAGCACTCTTAATATTACTCAAACATGTTCTGTTTGCATTCAAGGCAAATTGTGTCAAATGTTTATCTTGACTTTATTTACATTTGCGCCCTTGTGGTAATCCATAAATAATAAAAAGTAATCTGTTTACATTACTTTCATATTGATTTATCGTAATTGTCGTAAAAACACAAGAGCAATATTTAGAAGTCAAAATCTCGATATATTGATTATTGATCGGCATGTTATTTTATCAATTTATTTTTAAAATGAAAAATTTCTAATTTTGAGGCATCAATATATTAAAGCCAACATTTAAATATGGCAGCCCAATTATCGTGCTTTCCACTTCACTCAGTTGGCCTCTGTTGTAAGTCTGGTGTAATAGCTTTGGGAGAACACAAGAGGGCGATACCATTTACTGAAGCCGGTCATGGGCACAATCACACACACACACACACACACACACACACACACACACTACAAGCTGAATTGGTGCAGATTGCAGTCCAAAGTTACAAAGGTTTTTGTACTTCAAGAATGAACAAAGTGACCCTGATGAGTTTGCAGGTTAGTGAAACTTGTGTAACTGCGCAAACTGAACAATGTGTGTACCTTTGTAGAAAATATATCACTGTTTTAGATGTCATCTGCCAGATGCGTCCAGTGTGCGACCCCCTGTAATTAACCCTGCCACTCACAGTTTACCAAAGTTGTGTTGAGAAATATGTCTGAAAAGACAAAGAATATTGTGCAACGAGCATCCCTATATATCTGAAAAAAATAATCTGGAAAATCCTCTGATTATCGATGCATGAAAAGGAATCAATACCAAGCCAAGTAGTTTTACAATATAAAACACAACTTTAAAATTCCCAGATATTTCCAGGTTTTCCATGTCCATGAGGCCACGGGATTCCTGTAAATGTCATGTTTTACATTAGGTATAATACAATCCTAAAGTTAAACACAAGGCTGATATGTATTCCGGAAAGTTAAAATAAAATGGAATTGCTCATGGCGGAGTAATTATTGCAAAGTAAAATTCATTGTGGCAGGTAGAGCTAAAACAAATGGAGCAACCTCAAGACGAGTTTGTGCTTATTTGAAATTTCACAGAGGTACTTTTTCATCTGTCACAGGTTATTGATATATTCATTAAAGGAACCTGTTCTCTCTTATCAATTTCTTTTTGTCAGTAGCATGTTGTCACCCTCAGTTGACAATGAATCAATTTACAATTATGATTGTTGATGGCCCATGACACAAACAGTGAGGGAATGTCATTAGATGAACATTAAAATGATGCACAGTGTGTTGAGACCCTGACTGCTGCTGTTTACTATAGCCCACCCTATATTGTGGGTGCCACTGGCCTGTAAGCTCACAAACAGTGTACAAACACACAGAAATGTAACTAATCCTTGTCACATTTTTTGTTGTTTACTTTAGGGTTGGGGAGTGAATATATTTATACTAAATATTAACAAAACATGTTCAAATAGAATTATTTTTACAATATATGAAATATATTATTGAGATAATCCGATTATAATAAGAATCATTTGAATGTTAACTGTCATAAAACCTTGTTATTCAGAAAACGGGTCTAAAGTTTCCATTTGCGCATCCACACAGAGATTTTGCATACTCTGTCACCGAAGCAGTTAAATACTCGGAAATGAGTTGCATCTTTTGTTGCATCTGTGACAGTGAGTGTATTTACATTTTTAGCCATTTTTTCTTCTCTACAGCTTTTCATTTTTTCAATCTAACTAATTATGGACATTAGATAACATTCTTTTGGTAAACATAGGCAACAGTTAGGTGAAAGTTGTTGATATCTTTGACGTTTTCCCACATTTGAAACCCTGATTCGCAGATTATATTAGAGATGATCAGTTCAGCCAGTTGCATTGTATCTTTCAAGATCCCATCTGGTTCATGCATTCATGTGTATTTCTTGCTATATTTTGTAGTAAAGAGGAAGGCTGATCAGAGGAGAGACCATCAGAGAAGAGGCACAGTGTTCCTATTTGAATTTACAGCAGCTTAAGTGATTTGACACACCACATTAAAGAGCATAAAAACAACATTTATACTTTGTATTTCATAATAACAACTGACACTTTACAATAAAAAAAAAACAACAGAAACAAAAATACATTTTTGACCAAGTTTAACGTTTTTCCCTTTACGACTTCCGACTCATTTTCATTGGTGTCATGTGATCAGACCTAATGCATTCGGCATGATGTCAAACCTGCCATGATATGCCTTCGTATGGCAAATTTGCATTTAAATATATTTACATTTTTGGGGGAACTTTTCCATTTCTGTTCATCACACAAATATATCTTATGGGTCAATATATAATTGTGGGAGATTTTGAGTTTGAATAATTCTGGGAAAAAATATATTTATTTACAAAATATTATTATCTTCCCTGATAAATCATCCCTGAAATATTTTGTTTTTAGTCATTGCCAAGCTCAGGCATAACTGATTTCAGATATTTAGTTTTAAAAACAAGAAGTTTACTCATTATTTGGTCAACTATGTTACGGACAAAACCTATAAGTTTTAATTTTAAGTAAATGGCAGACATTTAAAAAAATCATTACTCTTGGAAGAATATGTGTCTATTTACCTACCTTTTCAATTAAAATACCCAATTAATTAAGAAAATACACATTTTGTTCAATTGAAACCCCAAATTTCAAGTACTGAAGTAACCGGTCTGTATATTTTGTTTCCAAACTGCTTGATTCATGATAATTTTCTTGATGAAATTATGCTGTGGTATATATTTGACAGCTACTCAGTTTCTAAATATTTACTTGGAGATTAGGGAACCATTGAAATACATATATATTTTTTAAAAACATAATGGTAACTTAATTGACAGCCCAGTATCATAGTTGACAAAAGTAACATAGTTGACTGGACATGACAAAGTGGGATGACGTATTTAACAAAAACAATCCTAAACTATATCAATTATTATATGTTAGCTAACCTTTTATTGCATTTAATCAAGTCCTGTTGAATATTTCATGACATAAAGGAGAAATACAGACGCACATCAGTTTACAAGGATCAATCACAACTTTATTAACAAGCACATATATCATAAGCAAGAGATCCTAACATAGAAAACAACAACAACAAAAGTATCAAAAACAGCACTTACACAAAAATTCCACCATGTAAACATTTTGAAAATCTTGTTTGTGGAATGAAATACAGTAGTGCACTGTATTGAACAAAAAATAATAGTGCACTGCAATAAGTAACAATAACCAAATAGTGTTTTATTCTGTTGGTTAACAGAATAAGTGTGCTGCATTGGATCAAAAATTTAATAGTGCAAACAGTTGTATCTCAAAAACATTCATATGTCAGAACCCAAGTAAAACATTGGCATACCCTCCAACTTCCAGGCACCCATGAAACCGGCGGAGACAGAACATACTCCCCATTTTCTAACCCAAGAACATGGCCAATTATGGTTTGTTTTTCAATGACTTTGTCAAGCTCAATCAAGTACACATATTTGTACTTTGAGTGTGTGTGTGTGTGTGTGTGTGTGTGTGTGTGTGTGTGTGTGTGTGTGTGTGTGTGTGTGTGTGTGTGTCTCTTTATCTGTGCGTGTGTGTATATCAGAGGTGTATAGTCCAGGTGCCAGAAAGTAGAAATCCTGTCCAGCAGCTGTTCCAATCATCACTAAACCAGCTCCTCTACCAGGTAGATGAGCTCGTTAGTGAAAACACCTGTTCTAGATGTAGAGGCAGATCCAAAAACATGGCAGGATTTTTACTTTCTGGCACCTGGACTATACACGTCTGGTGTCTATATGTGTGTGTGCTTGACCGTGTACTTGTGCCACGTGTTTGTTAGCGTGTGTGTGCATGTCCTTAGCCATGAAGATATGATTTGGCAATATCTTCCCACACATCTCTTTTTATTTCAACATGACGTGCTGTCACGTGCTGTGGGGCAGGAATCAACCTGAGCACATCCTCAAATGGATACCAGAGCGCATCCTCTCGCATTGGCCAGAAGTAACGATTGTGTCCCACTCTGTGCATGCACTTAACATGAACATGTGTCTCACTCACTTCAACAATGGTTCCAGGGTAAACCTCATCGTCATATCTGATGACACACCACTGACCAACAATGTCATCTCTATCCCACTGTACTTCAAGTTCTGGTTGTTCTTGGTGCAATGCAGGAACAGCAGAGTTGACTTTGAAGTCGAAGGCCTGAGCTTGGTAACACTGACATTGCAGAATCTGCAAGTATGCCTCCCTTTTTGCAGGATCAGCATCTCGCCATGCACGGTAACGGCGCTGCTTTTCTGCAGCAGATAATCGTGGCATTTGCCTGAAAACAAGTTTTTCTTTTATAATATTTATTGCAAAGTATTTTATAGTTACTGTACAATTATAATATTAAATGAACTCCTGAAAACTATAAGAACATGTCATGAATGTCAACTATGTTACTCTTGGTCAACTAAGTTACCTTTGCAGAGTAACATAGGTGACTGGTAACCTAGTTGACATTTTTGCTGTTTTTAGGGATAAAATCAAAATGGTTGCCTAGCACCAGACACCACATGGCATTTTACGGAGAGGTTCTTCTGAATATTATATGTACAACTGAGTAAAATTGAAATTCAAAGTTATTTATGAATTCATTGTAGTAACATTGTTGACATATGATAAGTACACATTTGCCCCAAGCACTACTTTAGGTGAAATAACTGAAAATGTGGAGGGAGAACATACCTTGGAGTCTTGCTAGTTTTCTCTTCAGGAGGAAATGACATCATGTGGAGCAGGTCATGTGATTTGAAAAACACACTCTTCCTTGAGGGGTGTATTTGCTATGGGTAACTTAGATGACAGCAACTTCTCAGACACATATTCAATTTGTCAATTTCTATTGAAAATGTAACATATTGCCCAAAAAGACACATTGTTCACAATTACCTCAACTTAATGTAAATAATATAATTAAAACTGTTTTATGAATAAGTTTTTAAAATGTTTTTTTAGGTAATGAGATTGTGGTTGTTATTCATTTCGGACGGTTATTTAGTTGACATTTTAGGGATATCTAGTAAATGTTTATAAATAAATGATTATTTCCATAATAATTAACTATGGAATTTGTAAAGACAAGATCATGAATAACACTGAAGACTTTTAAAATTTTATTTTAATAAGCATGTTTGCGAGATAAATCTCATGGACATGAAAACTCCCTCAATTATATATTGACCCTTATGGCTTCAGAAGGCTAGTTTTTTGGAGCTTGGTATTCAAAACAATGTCTGTCTTCATTGTTTGGAAAAGAGCAGCATTATTATTATTTTTCTTTCCAAAATAATATATATTTTTTTTTCTTGTTACACAAAAGAAACAAAGTCTTATTCGGCCAGAACAACACAAGGCTAAGTACATGATAACAGATTTTTCATTATGAGCTTAACTACTCCTTTAAGGTCCTTGAGGTGTGATGGATAAACACCTTTATGATTTCTCTAAGACAGAGGGACATAGCAAAGAGTGAAAACTGTTTTTGTCTCCCTGTGGCTCCTCATTGTCTCTCTGACCTTGTTGCCATGGCAGATTAACGTGACAGCAGTGGAGATTTGATTGCTTGGTCCAGCTGAAGAGAAGGGAAGAGACAGACTAAATGAAACCCCATTCATCTTAATGAAATACAATTATTTTCCACTTATTAATCATTGAGAAATCAATATGTCTCTTCTCGGGTGAGTCTCGGCTGGATTTGTCATCCAGTGCTGCCCGTCAATGTATCATCCCCGTACTAAGACATTTCCAGGTTCTGTCAACTGTGTCCTTTCTCTGAGAGAGACAGTCTGAGACTAAAGTCTAGTGAGACATTAAAAATGGTCTTGTGTTGCACAGAGATGGATTAATGCTCATTAAGTCAGACTCCTGATAATTGTGTGTTTCACACCGATCAATTCACTAAACATATTGCAGAATGGGACATTATTAAAGTCTAAGTGACACAACTGACATTGAACGAGGGAGGTGTCAGTAAAAATGGAGTATCCTCACATTTTATTGGATCTTTGAAGCTCAGTCTGATGTATTATACCAGTTTCGAAGAGTTTCACATAATGAGATAACTGCAT
Source organism: Xyrauchen texanus (assembly GCF_025860055.1). Classification (NCBI taxonomy): domain Eukaryota; kingdom Metazoa; phylum Chordata; class Actinopteri; order Cypriniformes; family Catostomidae; genus Xyrauchen; species Xyrauchen texanus. Next base: position 33,334,345 of record NC_068316.1, on the reverse strand, counting down.
TCTTTGGATGCAAGCTAATGCATATTCATGCTAATGTGCAATAATCAAGACAAGACGTGTAAATAACTCACACCTGGCTAGTTAAGTAAAATAAGGACCGTTGATGGTTGGGGAGCAGCACACTGTTGTCTTTACACCTCTCTAATCTCTGTGGACCCCAAAAGAAAAGCTTGTGGAGCTTTGTGAAAACTCATGAGAGAAAGTAATGATTTGGAAGGCTCAACGCTTTGTTTTCCCTCTCAATAAAGAGAATGATGTGAGGGCTGCCGTGATGAATGGCTGTTTAGTGGCACTTCCACACAGCCCGGCGTATAAGCAAAGCCATGTTTCATTGCAAAGAGCTCATACTTCACAACATTTTGTGTCTCTGATGAGAATATAATGTTCTACTGCGTCTAAATGCTTCAGGTCAGGACTTGATTTGCTCCAGTGTGTGGGCAGAGTGAGTTTGGGGACCAGCGCTACATCTGGGGCCTCTGCCATGGCCTGAGTTTAGGGCCTTGACTTGGTCCCTAGCTTCTTTAAACAATAGCAGTCATGCAGGGCCAGGCAATGGGACGCTCAGGGGTCGGTGATGGAAGGCAGGTGTGATGGTTTCCACTTTAACCTGGTGTGAGAAAGCTGATTAGATCCTGCAAATGCAGCAGGGACCCACCATGCAGCAAATGAGTTATGCTCTCAACAGGGAAAGCAGAAGTTTGTAGTACTACACAAGCACAGAGTTAAAAAAAAAAATTGTCTTTGATATATACTAATGTGCAGGACTGGCAGATATCAGAAAAAACAGCTCCTTAAAATAGACATATTTAATACTGCTTTTGATAGATTTTGGAGACCTACTACAGTCCTACATCCAGACTGTAAAAGCTTTGCCTAAATCATGTTTTTAACTATGCTCCTGATTTTTCCTTTTTATATATTACAGACATTAAAAAAATCACTAAATAAAAGTTTAAAGCTGTTACCGTCGGAGCGCATTGTCTTGATGCAGCGATGCGGCCATGTTTTATGACGTAAAAAACTAGTCAGTCCATTCGATCCTTCTCACATTCTGTCCGTCACTCATTTATACCACTTCCGGTGCTGGGAAAGTGGAAGGTCTAGGCTTGTTTAGAACCTTTCATGCTTCTACCACAGTCCCTTGTTGCATTGCATGTAAACAATACGGTGCATTCGCGATCGCATCTTATCTATCATAATCAATCATTATAAACATCTAAAAACCACATTATATGTTTGATAATATATAATCTAACATTCAGTGCACCTGCTGTGAAATAATCTGTCCTGTAGTGCTTCTGCTGTTAAGTGTAATGTAAGATTTTTTTAATTACAGCACGCATTAAAGAACTCATGCTGGGGGTCCATCAGTAAAGGAGAAAATCACATGTGAAAAGTACATTAATATACAGTGATTAAAATATATTAATTTATATATACAGTTGTGGCCAAAAATATTGGCACCCTTGGTAAATATGAGCAAAGAAGGCAGTGAAAAATATGACTTTATTGTTTATTCTTTTGATTTTTCATTCAAAATATTCACAAAAATCTATCGTCTAATGATATAAAAAAAAATTGTAAACACAAAACAAGTTTGTGCAAACTTTTATTCAATACATTGTGCAACCTCCTTTTGCCAAGATAACATCTCTGAGTCTTCTCCAATAATCCCTAATGAGATTAGAGAACACATGGAAATGGATCTGAGACCATTCATCCATACAGAATATCTCCAGATCCTTCAAATATCGAGGTCCTCTTCAGTTCACCCTGCAGGTTTTCTATGGGGTTCATGTCAGGGGACTGGGATGGCCATGGCAGAACTTTGGTTTTGTGGTCACTGAACCCTTTGTGTTGATTTTGTTGTTTGTTTTGGTCATTGTTCTTCTAGACAGGACCATTTTAAGCTTTCTGGCAGAGGTAGTCATGTTTTGATTTTTATCTGTTGATATGTGATAGAGTCCATGATGCCATGTATCCGAACAAGATATCCAGGACCTCTGGTATAAAAACAGTCCCACAACAAGAGGAGAGAGAAAGTGTGAACTTGCATGCATGTTTGCCAGACTGAATAAATTAAATATGACATAAGGCAAAATATGTTTTATTTCTGCATGTATAAATCTCTGATTGGGGTGTTGCATCTATTATCTGGCAAACCTGAGCATATTAAAAGCTTGTGGATGCGCGATAGATCCCAAAGCCAGATAAATAAAATATCTAATAAAAAACGTTCATGATAAATCAACCCGTGGGCAGTAGTTTGCCCTGGTCTGCAATTGATGCTGCTCTAAGATTCGTTTGAGGGTTCTTAGCATGAATGCTTTAGATTACATTCCTAATCATGGTCTCTTTTAAAAGAAGACACTTAGGAGTTTTTTGGTGAAGTGAAAGTAAGCAACAATATAACTGAAATTAAAACAACATTATAGAAGGTTAAGTTTATTTGAAAGAAAAAACACTGCATTTACCTTGCACTAAACTTAAATAAAACAAGCCAAAATTACACAGTGTCCATGCCAGTTAAGAGGTTCTAAATAAGTTATTTAAAAGTAGTAAATTAACATCAATGGCTGACATGAACAATTGTTACCGTTAAATTGCCCTTTTTTCTTCTACTCTTCTTTGTGCCACTTCCTGCCTTGTGCACCTGATAATTTGGTTCTTTTCTCACTCATTTTGTCCACATATGATAAGGATTAATTTCTAATATAATTGCATAGTGCTAGTGCTCAATATATGGGTAGAGGGATGCACAGTCATCACAAGAGGGTGCACTTACAAAAAGAAAAGGCGACTGTCTGTCATTTTGAACCCTAGGCAACCGCCTTTGTCGCCTATCCCACGGGCTGGCCCTGTGTGACGTCCCTGATGTACCCGCTCGGTATAGGACTCAAACCAGTATCTCCAGCTTGAGAAGTGGGTGCGCTAACAAGGAGGCTAAAGGCTTCAGCCCCTAGCATCAGTCGTTAGTGCACCTCTTTAGGTCAGGGGAGTGAGGTTTGTACACATTGCACAGCTATCTATCAGCTGGCTACCATTACACCTGCAAGCCGCAATTGATGTCAAGACACGTGAGAGACAATGAGCATTTGACATCACTGCTGTAAAATCTGAGTAGTAACACTTTTTGAGGCAGCAATTTTTTTTAAAATTATCATCAGTGTGTGAGTAGACAGTTAAGGGTTTTCTGGGGCACTACGGCGAATGGATACGCAAGAATAAAAAGCTTGAATTTGGGTCTATTCCTCACACAGAGCTATTTGAAGACTTAAATTATAGTGAACAAATCAAATTGATAACTTTTATGATTGTTTTATGGTGATTTGTTGGTTTATTTTATGGATTTTTTTTTTATCTACAGCATTTTCTGAAAAACTCCTTGTGTCCCATGGCAAACAAAATAAAAATTAAATGATTAATAAATTATCAAATTATTACAGAATTTTTATTAATTTTAATATTTGAAAGTTTATTGGTTAAAGTGATGTAGTCTTATGAAACCAGTATAATTTCATAATAGGTAAACACATCAAATAAATGGGATGACATTTAACTAATCTAACTGATTATAAATGTTATAAAATGAACTGATAATTTTTACAAATTAAATTTTGAATTCAATCAGTATATGTAGACATTTGGCTTTTTAAAGTAAAATTGAATTAGTTGACTTAGATTTGTCAAGGCAATCAGTTTGCATGTTTTTGTAAAAGTAAATGTAAATTTTCTGGCTTAAGTAAACTGAACGTCACGGTTATTGTTGTAACCTCCGTTCCCTTAGGTAGGGAACAAGACATTGTGTCGAATGTAGTGACACAAGGGGCTTCCTTGGGAGCCTTACGTACCTCTGAACTTGAGAAAAGGCCAATGAGAAAATGGCAGACAGAAATTGTTTGTCCCACCCCCGGACATATGGGTATAAAGGGAAGTGGGCGTGCGTCTGTCAGTCAGGTTTTTACACCGAGGAGCCGAGAATAAGTTACGGCCTTTTAAAGTGGTAGGTCTAGTGTCGTGGCAGAATGGACACAACGTCTCGTTCCCTCCCTCAGGGAACAACAGTAACCGTGACGTTCCCCTTCTGTCACTCACGAGACGTTCTGTCGAATGTAGTGACACAAGATGTCCTATTCTAAAGCGCCATGCACTAAACCGTGTTACGTGAACTGCTGACACAGCTGTGGATTGCGTGCTAGAAGCAACTGTAGGATGCCACACTTCTCTTGGAGTGTGCTCGAACCCGCAAGAGGGCTGGCACGGCCTATGGTCTGGTAGGTCAGAGAGATTCGCTTCAACTGAGTCAAGCAGCTCGAAGGGGGGTCTCTGAAGGCCCGAGAGGACCACAGAGAAATCCCAGGAGGGGAACAGGCTTGGCTGGGGAGGATTCAGCCACCGGGCACCTCTAAGGAACCTGATAATCAAGTTGTGCTTGCCCAAGGACTTGCTGTCCACTGCGTCGTGGTGGGCCACGATAGTGGCTACATACAAATTCAAGGTGGAGGGGGACAGCCTCCCCTCCAACGTCTCTTGCAGGAATGAGAGCACTGACCAAACTGCGCATCTCTGCGGGTGTTCAGATCGGGAAGAACACCAATTCGCGAACAAGTGCCACTTCAGGGCGTAAAGTTGCCTGCTGGAGGGAGCTCTTGCTTGGTTGATTGTTTCTACGACTGTAGGTGGTAGGTCACTCAGATCTTCTGCATCCATCCAGGGGCCAGATGTGTAGGTTACAGAGGTCTGGGCGCGGATGCCAAAGGGTGCCCCGTCCCTGGGAAAGAAGGTCCGAGAACCAAGTCTGAGTGGGCCAGTAAGGAACCACTAAGGTTCCTTGTCCTCCCTGATCTTGCACAGCACCGGTGAAAGTAGGCTCACTGGGGGAAATGCGTACATGCACAGCCCCCGGGGCCAGCTGTGTGCCAGCGCATCTGTCCCCAGAGTACTTGGGGGACTCTTCTGTCAGGGAGTACCAGAACGGGCAGTGAGAATTGTCTTGGGTGGTAAAGAGGTCTACCTGTGCCATGTCGAATTACCATCGCAGTGCTGTCTGAACGCATCAAGACATGCTTGCCCCGAATCAGCAGGACAAACCTCCGTAGGGCAAGGAATACAGCCAGCTACTCTAGGCAGTTGATGTGCCAATGCAGCCGGGGCCCAATCCAGTTGAGAGGCGTCTGTGGTGACCATGTGGAAACCTGCTGTAGGGGGACTCCGGCCAGCAGAAAACAGAGGTCTGTCCAAGGGTTGAAAGTCTGAAGGCAGGAAGGGGTGATTAACACATGTGCCGTGGTGCCATGCCCACTATGATTTCAGTCTGAAGCCAGTGTTAAAGCGGTCTCATATGCATCAACCCGAGCGACGTCACCACGGCCGAGGATGCCATATGCCCCAGGAGCCTTTGGAACTACAGGTACACGGTGGTCCCCCAGGTGGACCCCAAGAATGCCCTGTGCTACCCTCCAAGGCCTTCACTGACCTCCAAATCCTACAGCGCCACTGGACAGGCCGCTTCCGCCCTGCATGCCATGGCCCTCCTGCAAGTCCACCAGGCCAAGGCTCTTAAAGATCTGCACTTGGGTAGTCCTGATGCTAGAGGAACTGTGTTCAGCTACCGACTTCACCCTCAGGGCCTCAAAGATCACAGCGCGATCACTCGGGCAGGCGATGGCCACTCTCGTGGTTCAGGAACGTCATCTGTGGCTGAACATGTTCGAGATGCACAAAGTGGACAAAACACGCTTCCTCGACGCACCTGCCCCGTCTGCCCGCCAAGGGCGTCCTCCTGCGGCACCTAAGAAACATACAGCTGTGACTCAACCCGGGCCCAGCTCTCAACCCCATTATCGAGCACCCTGCAGGAGGCGCACGCCCCCTGTCTCACGAACCCCTTCAAGGACCTGGAAGGCTCCCAAGCGTTCCTGCAATGGATGATCCAGGGACCAAGACATTTGCTCCGGAGCTGGAAAACAGACCACTCTGTCCCCCGGTGGAGGGCTGGGAGGAGAATCTTCAGTTGTTTTTTTTTACTTTGCCGCACCCCCTTCGGACTGCGGTACTCACATTCTCAATAAAAGAGCAATTCCCTTTGTCTCACGGCACTCTGCTGCCAGACCTCAACAGTCCTGGCACATTGGACGCAGACCTCTCGCCTCCAGCCCCATGACTGTTGTCCCCCGGCCGGCCAGTTCTGACGAGTCTAGAGAATGCCTCCACAGTCACTAACCCACCCCCCGCCGGATGTGCGGAGGTAGGTAAGTGCTTCGAGTCTTCTCTCAGCACCAGAGCCTCGGGACACATTTTTGCCTCCTGGCGCTGCATTACCTACTCCGCCCCGCTGCGAAGCCCCACCGGGTATGTCAAAAATAAACGTCCCCTTAGTGCCGCTAGCATGGAGCTTGGACGCGTGGCTCTCACTTCCCGATCCGTCATGATGACTGGCCAGAACCATTCGACTCGGTTATGCAATTCAGTTTGCCAGAAGACACCCCCCCCCCCCACCCCTTCGGGGGCATCCGCTTCCCTGATGCATATGATAGCGTTAAGATGGCCCCAGCCACTTTAACTCTATGCGAGAAACACAGAGAAAGAAAAGGCGTGGCTGGTATGGCCTGCTCCCATGCTTGGCACGTTACCTTGTTCCACCCTGTTGGGGGTAAAGAACCAGAAGGCTTTGACGATTTTATGGTGTGTTGGGAAAGGGTACGTACAGCCTGGCACAGCCGGTCACTTTGGCGTGTAAAATACCTGCCCGCTCCTGTGTCAGCAGTACACGTACACGGCTCAGCGCATGTCGTGATTTAAATTGGACCCCTAGTGTCGCTTCTTCGACACAACGTCGAAGTGAGTGACAGAAGGAGAACGTCTAGGTTGTCCTCCCGGCCATGTCATTGAACCGAGCCAGTGTTTTCGACTCCTCAGAAAAATCCTGAATGAAACAGACGCATTTCCCTCCCTTTATACCCGTATGTCCGGGGGCGGGACATGCAAATTCTGTCTGCCAATTTCTCATTGGAATTTTCTCATAGATCAGAGATGCAAAAGGCTCTCAAGAGAGACCCCTAGTGTTGCTTCTTCGACACAATGTCTCATTCCCTCCATCAGGGAACGAAAGTTACATCCGTAACCTAGACGTTAGTAGTACTCAAAGCCAAATTCTAAAGAACATACAACCCCTATTCCGAATAATTTGGGACAGTATGAAGAATGCTAATAAAAACAAAATGAGTGATTTTTAAAGTATATTCCCAACCCGTCACGCTGGCCAGGACCATCCGACTCGGTTATATCCCCCCTTCGGGGCATCCACTTTACCACTTTACACATGTCAAATCCCTGCGTATGGAAATCGCGACCCTCTTACTCAAAGACGCGATAGAGCCTGTCCCTCCAACCGAGAAGAAAAAGGGTTTCTACAGCCCTTACTTCATCGTACCCAAGAACGGCGGCTTACGACCGATTTTGAACTTGCGAGTTTTCAACCGGGCTTTGCACAAACTCCCTTTCAAAATGCTCACGCTAAAACACATCTTAACTTGCATCCGGCATCTAGATTGGTTCACAGCGGTAGACCTGCAGGACGCGTATTTCCACGTCTCAATACATTTACATTTACATTTATGTATTTGTCAGACTCTTTTATCCAAAGCAATTTACAGTGCAATTATTACAGGGACAATCCCCCCGGAACAACCTGGAGTTAAGTGCCTTGCTCAAGGACACAATGGTGGAGGCCGTGAGGTTCGAACCAACAACCTTCTGATTAACAGCCTTGTGCTTTAGCCACTACGCCACCACCTATTGGTCAATATTGTCTCGACATCAACCCTTTCTATGGTTTAGTTCGACGGCCAGGCGTATTAGTACAAGGTTCTCCCCTTCGGCATGTCCCTGTCCCCTCGCGTCTTTAAGAAGGTCGCAGAGGCAGCCCTTGCCCCTGTACTCACATGTCCTCAGCTGACAGCTTCAATGAACGCTACCTGCTCAACATCAGTTTCATGCACAACAGTAAAGAGAAGACTCAGGGGTGCAGGACTTATGGAAGAATTGCAAAGAAAATGCCACTTTTGAAACAGAAATTAAAAAGAAAAGGTTAGAGTGAGTAAAGAAACACAGACATTGGACAACAGATAATTGGAAAAGAGTGTTATGGATCTAAACCCCATTGAGCTTTTGTGGGATCAGCTAGACTGTATGGTGCGTGAGAAGTGCCCGACAAGACAGTCACATCTATGGCAAGTGCTACAGGAAGTGTGGGCTGAAATGTCACCTGAGTATCTGGACAAACTGACAGCTAGAATGTCAAGGATCTGCAAAGCTGTTATTGCTGCACATGGAGGATTTTTTTATGAGAACTCTTTGAAGTAGTTAAAGTTCTGATTTTTTTCTCCAAAATGTAATAATAATATTTCAAGTTATTAATGTCCTGACTATACTTGGTGATCCGTTGAATGCCACTTTGGTGAATAAAAGTACCAATTTATTTCCATAAGAGCAAAATCTGTACATTATTCCAAACTTTTGGCAGACAGTGTACATATTTGGAACAATAATGTAAATATTGAAAATTAAAAGTTTTCATTTTCAGGTAAAATATTCCTTTATTGCCTCCCATTAATCATTGAACAAAAATATTCCAACCAAGTAGATCACATTATCTCACTTTTTTATCTATGGATGTATGAAGACTGGTGTGTGGCCAAACGTATATGATGCATGTATGCTCAGGTACTGTTGTTAGCTGCTGTATGCTAAACTTATAGGACTTTCTTGTGCAAGTTTCCCTTCCACTGGAAACAATGAATGAGGCAGAGGCTTTAATGACTTTAATGTTTGTTTCTGTGGCTGAAAGAGCTTCTTAAAAGCTCAGTGTGGGATCACTTTTATCAGGGTGTTAATCCAGTAATGGGCAGCGGACCCCAGGTACCGTACCACACTGACCAGATGAAAGACTTCCATCTACATTTATGGCTTGTGAAAGTGGTTAGAAGCTAGCAGATCCCAGCCACAGACAGAAAATTTGGCTGTAAACTCCCAAGAGGGTTACTCTCTTCAAATGCTAGAAGCTACAAGCGGATGGAAATCACTAGACCATAAATGGAGTGTGTGGCTGTTTAAAAAAAAAAAAAGAGAGAGAAACAAGATGGTGAAGTTTTTTTTTTTTTTTTTCACAGACAGGACTACAACTGTTAATCGGCGGGAGGCTAAACTATGTAGCAGCTTAGCATGGATCTAAAAAATGGCGGCACGTGAATGCCAAAAAAACTCACCACAGGGAGTTTGCAGGAAAACAGTGAAGATAATACTGTTTCACGCAGTGCGTCAAATAAGTCTGGCTGCAGCCATGACCTCACAGGCCAGATGGCAGGAGTTTGGCATCTATGTTGGAGGTTTGAACCGTTCTGTGACCTGTGTGATCCTGAAGAGACCGTCCGCTCAACAGCGGTACACGAGATGAGGGCCATCTGCTGCCCTACTTGCATTCGCACTCACAGAAACACTCAAAGACATCCACAAAATAACTTCCCTATGCTAAGGTTGTAGAGATAACATTGTCTTCAGCCACAGTCTTGAAAAAGTGTTGCTAATATACCAGGTAATACATCACATAAAAATGTACTGTTATGAGAATGAGGGTGTGGCTGGGCCGTGATGATGCACGGCCGGTGCTGAATCAGCTGATCAGTGGGAGAGCGAGATAAAGGGGAGCCGGAGCACCATTTAGAAAGAGAGAAACACACGGCAGCTTTGCATGCGTGTCTGTGTTAGTTTATTTTAGTTTTTATGTTGAGTTTCTTATTAAACTTTATGTGTACTGTTCAGCCGGTTCCCGCCTCCTCCTTGCTCATCCTTATACTGTTACATTAACATCTGTTGTTTTTTTAATCTCGCTTATTTTGTTCTCAATTTGTATGCTCTTTTTTTTTCCATAGAAAGTACATTTACGCATTTAGCAGACACTTTTGTACAAAATACATACAGAGCATTCAAGACATAATATTTTTTTTTTAATCAGCTTGTGTGTTCCTTGGGAATCGAACCCCTGACCCTGGCATTGCTAACGCAATGCTCTACCAGTTACAGAAAATTTAAAAAACAGACTTGGACTTGGAAGACTTGGAATACAGCATTAACAAGTAGTATTAGTCTACTGTTATGGTGCTTTAATGGTATATTTTGTCCTTTTTGGAGATTGTCATTGTATGGAAAGATCTCTGTTCGTTTTTTTTTGGGGGGTTAATTGTTTGGAATGACATCAGGGGGAGTAAATAATGGGAGAAATGTCATTTTTGGGTGAACTATTCTTTTGATAAATGCATTCTTCTCCAGGGATTGAGGCAATTACAATACAGGAGCATTCTTGAATCTTGAATCCAGTCCAATTAAAGTCCAGTGCTAACCGAATGTGAGAAAAGTGGCCGGTCATGACCCAATCTGCTTGAAACAAACGTCTGTTTATTGGGTTAAGCACAAAGCAATGTGTCTTGTCACTTGGCAGAGACAAGGCCAATAGAAGCCAGTGAATGGAATTAGATTGTCATTGATGTGTCAGGCAGAGACAGAACAACAGATCGATGGCAAATTACCAAGCATACTGGGCGTGTGGAGATCATGAAAGAGGTGTAGACTCCATCCCATCGTATGGGGCAAGTTCTGCCCTTCTTGCTTGGAGCAATCGCTACAGTGAGGAAAAGAGAAAAAGCAGGAAAAAAAAAAACTCAAGCAATTCCAATAGAGCACTAATGGGCCACATCGTGCCAATATAATAAAAAATGGCTCTTTTGGTTCAGTCGATAGAGAGTAAATGAAAATTTAACCTTTCATTAAATGCACTGCTATTATGTCTCTTCTACTTGTTTGCTGTTCTATTTCACTGTGCTACTTTTATTCTTTTCTCAATTTAATGCTAAATGTGCATGTTAATGTTCCTGATGGGTGACACACTTTCAAGTAACGTTCCCTGTAAAATATATTCAACAAACATGAGCACTAGGAAAGGGAACTGTAAGGAGGTCTTGTTTGAATTCTGATTCCATTAAGGGTTCAAGAATAATTGGTGCTAACTATGAAATATATAACAACATTTAACAAATATTCTACACACAAACAATGCTATTTTGGTATCATAATTTATTGAAGAAATAAAAACTATACTATTTATTACAAAAAAACTGTTCTGAATGTGTATCTACGACTATAAGTTGTCATGAAATACAGTCAGAAATGACACTGATTTAAGTGCCACGAGCCTTAAGTACACATCACACAGTAACAGTTCTCACTTTATTTAGAGTTAGACATGACAAAAACATGAACTGCTCTCAAACCAATGAGTCATTAATTTAATTATTTTAAACCGATTTATTAAAAGAACCGGCTCTTATGAAAATAGTAAGTCACAGGAAGTATTTACCACAGGTGAGGGGTGTTCATAATAATAATAATAAATGAAACTTTGTATTGAACATTGGGATTTTTATGATATTGATGCCATTTTTTAAAAGCAATAAGCCACAAGAGGCTGTGAATTACAGTGATTGTACTACTGATTTTAGTGGGTTAAGGTAAGAAAACCCGTGTTAAATCTGTGCTAAAAACCCCTAACGCACAGTGGCTTAATTCTTTTTAATAAAATGGATAGTTACAGTGCTGGATACTGATTGGTCAACAGCCGTGTTTTATTCTTGATAAAGCACAGCTCTGACCTCTTCACGGAAATTCTATTTGTATCACTCCACAGCACCCATATCTGACAGTTATTCTTGTTGCTTAGCAACGTTCTGTTTACTGTTTACTTCCAGGGACTATATTTTCTGGCAGAAGGATGGCATTTAATGATTTTACTTACATAAATGTAAATTTTTATGAACATTTGTGTCCTTAATATGTTTACAATGTGGTAACTGTTTTATAAACGCAATAAGGCACTCGATGCCATGCCACATTCTGAATATAGGCATGGCTGCACTCCAGAGATTCCAAATTAGCTTTATTGATACCTACACTCCAGAGATTCCAAATTAGCTTTATTGATACCTACATCATGCAGAAATGGTTGTCAAAAACAACAACAGCAAAATAGCACCCTCAACTGACAACTGTTATGTGCAACATGGCATAAAAATGGCATAAAGCCTCAATAATTAGCTTCAACTACAATACTATAAGAACTTGCTAAATGATTGACAGGCAGAAAGCATCAGAGACCACAGCCCTCTGATAACTTTTGCTGTTTACAGAGTCTAGAGCTGTCACAGAGACCGGTGAAATATCTCACGACACTTAATTCATTAATATCTTGCAGGGAAACGTCAATTGCTTTAATAGTAGGTGTTCCTAAAACAGTTATAAACACATTATTTAACCATAAATATATATACAATGTATTTTTGCCTTCTTAATGTTCTAATAAAAATGGACTAGTTTGCATCAACTGACATACATTATGTATGGTTAACGACTTGTTTTATAAGGAAGAAAAACATTATATATGTAAGTAATTAAACAATAATACATTTGTTTGCTACAGTGAGCATAAATGAAAACATACTCTGTATATAGTCTATTAATGAATAAACAATGTGTGAACAATAATCTATAAATGATCTATACTATATGAACTATAAACGAATACTTTATACTGTGTTGTTATTATTACGTAATACCTATAAACTTATTACTACTCTAAAATTGTTATCAGATTACTTTACTGATTATTTTATTATTACATGTTATTATTACTGTTAATACATTACTAATTACTTAATTTTTAAGTTACATTCTAAAACACTTTTAACACACACACACATATATATATATATATATATATATATATATATATATATATATATATATATATATATATATATCACTCAACAAATTCAAAATAATGTCTGTATTTCCTCCTTGTTGGACATCATGCACCACAATTTTTCCCTTGAGCTGTTAGGGGGCGCAAACTCCTTATAAGTCACAGAAACACAATTTATAAATTAACATTGTCCAGACATTTCTGTACACATATTTTTGTTGCTTCATCACATTGAAGTCTTTTTTTATCACATTTGAGTCAAACTATTAACATTCAAGAACCATCAACAGAACCAAAAGGCATGAAAATATTCAATACCAGTATTTAAAAAAATAAATTAAAAAAACATGGCGCATATAATCATTTGACAAAAAAAGATGCACTGTTCTCTGTTTTGTCTGTCTGTGGAGAAAGATGGCTGTGGAATATTGCTTGTGTTTGGAATGACAAAAAGATGAAAAGAGACTGAGAGAGGAAGAGAAGTCGAAGTGATAAATCTACACATCCTGTGAGTGAGATGAAAAGGCTCAGGGCTCCGGTTCCACTGCGGCCTACCTGACCTCTTAATTAATTAGCACTGGCAGGACGTGCCGCCCATGGGGAAGACGGCCCCTCTGTGTACTGCCAAGGTGACAATGTCCGAATGCTAAAAGCAGTGAGGCAGGCCCCTGCAGATCTGGACGCAATAGTCCATCCCTCTATTATTGCATGTGCAAATCAACACGCAACTGACCCTACCCCAGCCCGCTCTGTGCTCCATGAAATCAGCATTCATATGAAGAATGAGACAGTGGAGCCACGTTTAATATTAATAGAGCCATATGCACGATGGGAAGAGCTATATTGACCTTACCTGTACACTCACCCTTCACTTGATTCTTCTATTGGCACCTCTACCATTCTCCCCCAGGCTAAACGACGTAGATCCAAAACCAAAGCCTTCACAATATCTTATACATATATACATATATCTGCTCATATACTCAAAGGCAAACCTGCGTTGGGCTCAAGCTATTTGCTGTTAAGGTGGCATGTGACCCTATCTTCGGGTATGTGCATGCACGGGTGAAAATGGGGCCTTGTTGTGGTGAGGAAAAAAGAGAAAGAATCGAAGGCCAGAGAAAGTTTTTTCTGTTTCAAGTAATGAGCGACTGCACCTTTAGTGCCTTAGGCCTTCATACACAATTTAGCCAGAAAGCCAGTGCTGATCATGATTTAGCTTTTGACACCACCGGTGCCCGAGGCGGCCGCAGACTAATACAGATATCTGACTCGCAGCCCACCACACGATGCAAGGAGATACAGAGAGAGAGCCCTTATATTGACTAAATGATAAAGGACTTTGTAATGATAAATAACAGTCATTTTATTGTGGAATTCCCAGAAAAAACACATACTACACAATATATAAAGAGAAAATACTAGTGGGTTGCTGGCCTCTGTGTAGCTGAACAGTAATAGCTGATGGCTTCAAATCTACTTAAAGCACCTCTACATGCATGTGATCTTTGATTAAAATGTCTGTCTGTACCATTATAGCAAACAACAGCAATATGTTTATGTCTGTTTTAATAACACCATGGTGTTGACAGGTTACTGTCTAACAGTTACTATCGCAAAATAAATAAATACATAAATAAATGTATAATTTATACATTTAAAAATGTGTATATACTGTGTGTATATATATATATATATATATATATATATACATACATACATACATACATACACACACACACACACACACACACACACAGACACACACACACGCACAGACACTTGCAGCCAAAACTTAGGAATAATGTACAGATTTTGGGAGGAAATTTTATTCAGTTTAATTCACCAAATGGCATTCAACTGATAACAAAGTATAGTCAGGACATTACTGATGTAAAAAAACAGCATCATCACTATTTAAAAAAAGTCATAGAAGCCTCTGCTGACAGCATCATTGAATTCTACCCGCTCAACACCAGTTTCATGTACAACAGTAAAGAGAAGACTCAGGGGTGCAGGCCTTATGGGAAGAATTCCAAAGAAAAAGCCACATTTGAAACAGAAAATCTAAAGAAAAGGTTAGAGTGAGTAAATAAACACAGACATTGTAGAACAGATAATTGGAAAAGAGTGTTATGGATCTTAACCCCATTGAGATTTTGTGTTTTTTTGCTAGACGGTAATGTGCGTGAGAAGTGCCCGACAATACAGTCACATCTATGGCAAGTGCTACAGGAAGTGTGGGGTGAAATGTCACCTGAGTATCTGGACAAACTGACAGCTAGAATGTCAAGGATCTGCAAAGCTGTCATTTACATTGAGAATTTTTTGATGAGAACACTTTGAAGTAGTTTAACAAGTTCTGAATATTGTTTTCAAATTTTAATGGTAATTTTTCACATTGTTAATGTTCTGATTATACATTGTGATCCGTTGAATGCCACTTTGGTGAATAAAATACCAATTTCTTTCCATAAGAGCAAAATCTGTACATTATTCCAAACTTTTGGCCGCCAGATACACAGCATACTGTACATATATATATTCAGAAAATATTCAATACATATTTCAATTTCATTAAACTTTTCCATCACTATTATTTAAATTAAGTTATTAATAAAATTTATATATATATACACACATACATACATACATACATACACATATATATATATATATATATATATATATATATATATATATATATATATATATATATGTGTATATGTATATATATATATAAATATATGTAAATATATTTTATTTTATTCATATAATTATCATATTATATGAATGAATTTAAACATATTATATGTTTTATTAGAGTTGACATTTTAGCATTTATTTTATATTATTTATCAATATAGAAATATTATTATTATTATTATACTTATATTATACTTTTTACTATGATTTATTATTGAATCAATTGTATTAATTAATAAATGATTTACTACTTAGTAATAATATACTAAATAATAAGTTAAATTGTATGGAAATGTGAAAAGAAATTAAAATAGGCTAAAATATAAATACGCTGGGGGCCAAACGTTTGGAATATTGTAAAACGTTTGCTCTTATTGAAAGAAATTAGTACTTTAATTCACCAAATTGGCATTCAACTGATTACAATGTATAGTCAGGACAATAATAATGAGAAAAATTACTATAAAAATTTGAGGAAAAAAAAACTACTTACTTAAACTACTTCAAAGAGTTCTCATGAAAAAATCCTCCACGTGCAGCAATGACAGCTTTGCAAATCCTTGACATTCTAGTTGTCAGTTTTTCCAGATACTCAGGTGACGTTTCAGCCCACACTTCCTGGAGCACTTGCCATAGATGTGACTGTCTTGTCAGGCACTTCTCACTCACCTTACAGTCTAAATGATCCCACAAAAGCTCAATGGGGTTTAGATCCATAACACTCTTTTCCAATTCTCTGTTGTCCAATGTCTGTTTCTTTGCTCACTCTAACCTTTCCTTTTTGTTTTTCTGTTCCAAAGTGGCTTTCCTTTGCAATTCTTCCCATAAGGCCTGCACCCCTGAGTCTTCTCTTCACTGTTGTACATGAAACTTGGTGTTGAGCGGGTAGAATTCAATGAAGCTGTCAGCTAAGGACATGTGAGACATCTATTTGTCAAACTAGAGACTCTGATGTACTTATCCTCTTGTTTAGTTGTACATCTGGTCTTCCACATCTCTTTCTGTCCTTGTTAGAGACAGTTGTCCTTTGTCTTTGAAAACTGTAGTGTACACCTTTGTATGAAATCTTCAGTTTTTTTTTGGCAATTTTAAGCATTGTATAGCCTTCATTCCTCAAAACAATGATTGACTGATGAGTTTCTAGAGAAAGCTGTTTCTTTTTTGCCATTTTTAAACAAATATTGACCTTAAGACATGCCAGTCTATTGCATAATGTGGCAACTCAAAACAAACACAAAGACAATGTTAAGCTTAATTTAAAGAACCAAAAAGCTTTCAACTGTGTTTGATATAATGGCAAGTGATTTTCAAGTATCAAATGATCAATTTATCATGATTACTCAAGGATAAGGTGTTGGAGTGATGGCTGCTGGAAATGGGGCCTGTCTGGATTTGATCAAAAATGACTTTTTTCAAATAGTGATGGTGCTGTTTTTACATCAGTAATGTCCTGACTATGCATTGTAGTCAGTTGAATGCTACATGGGTGAATTAAAGTACCGATTTCCTTCCGAAACAGAAAAATATGTACATTATTTAAAACTTTTGGTCACCAGTGTATGTAAATAATATATATATATATATATATATATATATATATATATATATATATTATTTTTTGCTGATTTATATGTGTTTATATAGATATGAACAAACACATATAATGGGATCCAAAAATGTGAGAACATTGATAAAATTGCTTTTATTTTATTGTTTTTTCCCCTATAGTTTATTAGAAAAACATTTTCGAGACAAAATATATTATCGACCTAATAATTAATATTATGACATTTATATCAGAATTCCATTATATTTGATATGTCCCCATTTTACCAAAAGTGTTAAAACATGTATTACATTTGATTATATTAACAGCGATTTTATGGGTGCATGGGCCCTCATTGCATTCACCTGTTGATGGTATAACCAGCTAAAGTTGAACATTGGAATAAATATAACCAAAGCGTTTTAACAAACGTTTTAGAGAGAATTTCTGAATTTGTTCAAATTCATCCAAATTTAATGTGTGTGTGATAATGTTTTACTCAAATATGATTAAATAAATAGTATTTTGTGAGCACTCTTGCAGAAAGTCACTGTTGAACTGATTCAAGTGAATCAAAGGATGAGTTTAAGACCTCCACATTAATTATTTAGAGCCTAATTAAGCAAAGACGGAAATGTCTGCACAAGCACTGCTAAATAAGCTTTTCAGTGCAATTCTTAATGAGGAGAGATTGTAATGTCTTCATGCTGTCTGAAACAACTTTCACCATAAATGTACTTGAGACTCTTTGACCCTTTTTACATATTAAATTCACTTTTCAAGGTGCCTTTCCAAGGTAGAACAAGTGACTAATGAGTTTGAAAATAAGCTTGTTAATTTACTCTCTGTAAATTTAGGTTTTCTAGAGCGACATATACATTCCCCCTTTTAAAAAAGGAGAACGATTCCAGATAATAAAGTTATTAATCTTGCCCATATAGTAATTATCTCTGTAATTATAGTGTACTTGCACATAAATCAAGGACATTCTTGTACCGAGAGTGCTCGCACTCATCGAGATAACCCGACGTCCAGTTCAGACGTCTATCCTTGCATTTGTTTTGCAGACGCAGTGCGGCAGTATACTAACAGAGAAATCGGGCTTGATCGGGGCTGTAAATGCACTAACATGATAATGCTGCTTTAATTACCCTTGGTCAGCCCACTTACAAAGCCATCACCGCTGCAGTCAATATCCCGGAGGATCTATTCATGCATGGGTTGATTGTTAACATGGGAGTCTTTTCTGCATGTTTTATCCTAATTGATATCCTTATTTAGCAGAGGACCACAGGGACATGAATAGAGTTAAATGGAGCAGTTTACGGTACTGTAACACTGATCTCTGGACCACAGCTCATTGATACTCATCATAATGTATCCCCATTACATGCTGCTTCACAGTATTGTTCAGTGGTTGCTGTTTAGCCAATCTGATATGAAGTCAACATGAAATCAAAATGGTCCCTTTTTACTTTCTCCACATTTTAGATTACATTTGGCAGACTCATTTATAATGCAGTAATGTTCCTGCTCTTATTGTGAATGATCAGCGCATGTTTCTTCAATGAAAAAAAAAACTTGCTCCACCTCTGAAACAACTTTCTTTTTCTGCTGACATCTTCATGATTGTGTGTCTTTAGACAAAAGTAGACAAAGGCACAAAAAAAAAAACTTCTTAACATTCCCCAAACAAAATATTGAAGAAAGAAGAATACCTGAAAGGTTTTGGTTGTAATTGAGGCATTGCTACTGTTTGCTACCAAAATGCTTAAAGTCTGTCCTTAAAGTCAATAGGAAATCGAAATATTGACTTTGTTAATACAGTTAAAGGGGGCTGTCTAAGATGACAGGAAAGGGGATTTATTTTCTGAAATAGTTTGGCAATTCTTCACAATAATTTGCATTCACTCACAATAGAGAGGGATACTGAGGATGAACTGCTGCTAACTCCAGCCGTACAACATGGGATACTTTACTGGACACTGCATGCATCATCTTGGTCTTAGGATGAATTTCACCAAAAATGAACAGCCACAAGTTTCCAGCCGGAATTTGAGAAACACCTCACTGACTGCTACCTGCATTGTCTTGGTTTTAGGATGGACTACCCAGCAAATTAACTGCTATCAAACGCAATCCAACCAAACAGCGAGTAACACTTTTCTGACCACTTCTTGCATCACAAAAGACATAGACATTAAACTACCAACTAAAGACTTTATCAGTCAATTAACAAGGGAAACTGCATCTACTGTATGTGCACTTCCACAAAATCCAGGATGGAATTGAAAGTTCCAGTTCAATTAATATTGTATTTTATATATATATATATATATTTTTTTAATTGCCTGGGCAGCTCAGCAAGTAAAAGACGCTGACTACCACACCTGGAGTCGCAAGTTCGAATCCAGGGCAGTCTGAGTTAAACCAGTCAGGCTTCCTAAGCAACCAATTGGCCCAGTTGCTAGGGAGGGTTGAGTCACATTGGGTTAACCTCCTTGTTGTCACTATAATGTGGTTCTCGCTCTCGATGGGGCATGTAGTGAGTTGTGCTTGGATGCCATGGAGAATCATGGAGTGGTGGTGGCGTAGTGGCTAAAGCACAGGGCTGTTAATCAGAAGGTTGCAGGTTCTAACCCCACGGTCACCACCATTGTGTCCTTGAGCAAGGCCCTTAACTCCAGGTTGCTCCGGGGGGATTGTCCCTGTAATAATTGCACTGTAAGTCGCTTTGGATAAAAGCGTCTGCCAAATGCATAAATGTAAATGTAAATCGCGTGAAGCCTCCACACACGCTAGGTCTCCGTGGTAACGCGCTCAACAAGCAAAGTGATAAGATGCACGGATTGACTGTCTCAGAGTCTGAGGCAACTGGGATTTGTCCCAGTGAGTTACTATGCCACCACTAGGAACTAGATTGCATTGGGAATTGGGCATGCCAAATTGGGGAGAAAAGGGGGAGAAAAATAACAAAATAAATAAAATATAAACATCTACTCAGTTTTTTTTAAATGCATGTATTACACAAAGATAAAATCTTTGCAGAGGGGAATGGGAAACTGGTTACCCCAGCTGAGCCTGGTTTTCCCCAAAGTTTTTTTTTTTTGTTGTTTTCTTTTGTCTCCACTAATATCTTATAGAGTTTTGGGTTCCTTGCCACAGTAGCCTCGGCTTGCTCACTAGCTGCGTTTCCACTATCGGGCCAAATGAGGGCGTGCTAGTGCATCCGAGGGCCAGTTGCATTCCCACCGTCACTTCTATGGCTTCATCGTACCACCTCAGGGCTTTCTTGGGGCCAACTGCCAATGGTATAAGGCCCGTCGATTACCCTTGGGACAAATCAGGCCAGCTGGGGATTGAGGTTGGCAGTTACAGTCGTGAGTTGTCAATGCTAACTTATCTTGCTAGATAACAAATGTTCACAAACAAGTTATCTAGATAAATAGATAACACGATGCCTCATCTTAAGCTTCCCTTTTGCTTGTGAAATGGCCGGGGCGTGTGACGTTGGAACCAGGGTGTAAAGGGAATATAAGGGAAAGGAGGAGGTGAGAACCGACTTGACAATATAAATAATAGTGTAATGAAAAACTTAAACAAACGACACAAACACACACATGACAGTCAGCTGACCATAAACAATCTCTATCTCATCGTACCACCATCCGCAGTCGGCCTTTACCCCTCTCGGAGGCTTAATTAGCCTGACAAGGGACTGGGTGTGTATAATCACGACCCGGCCTGTCACACAGGGTAGCATGTTGTTTTTTGGCCAAATGACTATGATTTTTATTACCATAGTTTTGGTTTTCCTGTATTATTATTATAGTTGTACTTTGAATATCATGGTTAAAATATAGTTACTTTAGTAAAACCATGGTAAATTTTGTTGTCACTATGGTTTTACTACAAATACGATAGTTGAACTGTAGTTAAATCATGGTTCATTTTCAAAATGAATGGATAAAGGTAGAGACAACACAAATTGTATTGCGAGAGAACACAAAAAAAATTTAGAAAACAAATTCCCTACCTGTCCTAAAAGGTGCTCCACATGTTCCTGGTGCTGTTGTGCATAAAACAACGGAGAAAAAAAAAGTTGATTGTATTATTTTCATGTTGAATTATTTATGTTTTTTGCTGATTTCATGAATCTTTCTTACTTTTCAACCCCTCCACTGCATCCTCCTGCCATACAATTCTTAAATTGATTGGATCAACATAAAGTTTCTTTTTTTTTAAGTCTGACATTTTTACATTTCACTCAGTGAATTGATAAAAACCATATTAAACACAATTGTTTCACTTTGATCTTAAGCGCAAGTTGAAGTGTGTAACTCGGAAGTAAGCTAAACTTTAGAGTTACATTTAAATATGAACTGATTGACTCTAATTTTCATAAAATTATATAACACATACACAGTAAATTAAAGCATGCAGAAATGTGAAAGAGCTGTGTAACACCTCATCTACTGATGACCAATCAGGGGTTCACAGGTTAACTGAGCTGTTGTTGTGCTAGACTGATGTTGGCCCCAAGGGTTTCGCTGGATAGTTCACTCCCGCACTTTAAATAATCAATTAAAGGGTGAGGAGCAAAATAAATGAAGATTGCGATTGCTCTATTTAAGTAGGTTTTTAGGTCTTCAATGCTTTATCCAGATATATCTAATTTTCATTCCAAATTAATTAGCATGGACCACAGTGTTTGAAAGTGTTGTAGACTGATTTCATCATTTCATTCTCAGTAGCAACTAATTTTTTTATAAATAGGTTGCTAAACATAGTAGTTCACACACACACACACACACACACACACACACACACACACACACACACACACACACACATATGAGTGATATGTCATTGTGATATTCCTTCAGGCCTGATGATTTTTCACAAACTTGCAGCTGGACAGCCACAAATTACTCCCAATTTCCAGCAAGGCCGGGCAGCCCATTCCTTATGTCACTCTGAAGAAGAGCAGAGAAATGGATTACATCACTTATGAAGTGCTGGATTCCAACATGATTATGAATATGAACCAGATGCCTGCATTCACTCCAAACCATTATTAACAAAGACAAGCACAGAAATAAAGATTCACACCATCTAAAAGATTTGACACAGCATTTTCTCTAAAACTCATAAGTACACAGAAAAGTGTAATATTATTAATATATGTGCATATAACATACATATACACTCATAAAATACAAGAACAAATGCATATACACTGAAAGAGGTTGATGTTTTGTGTATTTTACTAATTAATTCATTTATTTTTTGAAGTATTGTCATATGTTTGGTTGGTTGGGGAGTATTGCATTTTAACTTACATGTTATAAACGCTTTATAAATAGTATGAATAAGCGTATTTATTAAGCATTTACTCACTATTTGGCAAGTATTGCATGACAGTTGCCCTTTTTATTTATGTGTTTTTTATAACTGCATATCAATGATTTAAAATCCATTTTTAAATGAAGTATTAGTCATTAATAAACCCTTTTATAAAAAGAGAACATTAATGTAACGTTTACTGATAATTACTATAGACTGTTAGTTTGTCTTTTTAATTATTAATTTATTATTATTAAATAATGAGTCAATTGAGATTGTTTTATTAGTTAATTTCAAATAAAAATAGTTTATTTGTATAATAATTAAAGCCATAGATGAACTTTGTGATGACATGCTGATGGTGTGAGAATATAGTTTGCCTGTTGAGTCATCATCAATTTAAATCTATTCAACACATAGTCTACAGTATCTTTGAATTATTCATGTGTTTTATTCTTTTTTTCTGAACAGAAATGTCTGATATTTGCTGACAGTGACAATTTATTCAAACCCTTCAAATTTAAACATTTATTGTCTCAGTAAAATATATAACAACCAAAACATATCATTTTCAGTTTGACCAAATTATATCTTTGTGTCTTATAACAGAAAACATGGAATTTAATCGGAGGTGTTCCCAACAAGTAATACATAGCGTAAGCATAATACATTTTTATTGCAGTCAGAGAGATTTATTCTGCAGCATTCGGTGGATGTTTGGACACTCACTGGGGATGATTGCATCCAATTTAAGGATATGTCAGTAAACATCAGTCACTGCTAATGGAACAATTCAACAACGTATTGTAAACACATGTGTTTTGATCCACTATGACCTACTATGTATTTAGGAAGAGAAGGCCAAGAGCTCAATGTGAGGTATAGGAACGTGTCCCTTTATAGCAAGATATACAACATTACTGCTACAGACAAAAGAAATAAAGGATATATATGAAGTGATGTAGTAGTATACTACATATAACCCAAAAATGCAGAGTGTATGTGTGTAAAAAGCTATAATATATTTTAAATACTTAATTTTAAGAACCTTCTTAAAGGTTCTCAGAGTCAGCACAATAATCTGTGAGAGAACATTATTAGCTAGGGCATAAGATGGTAGTTTACCTAAAAATACATAAAAAAATAAGATGAAGCAGTTCGTGTGAGTGTCTATGTAATTGCTATATACAGTATGTTTATGCAGTTTTCGTCCACTAAAGACTTAGTGAATGGAAGAAGTTTGTATTTTCTTTCAAATCCTCTTTGCTCCCTCAGGCTAATTGGAAACAGTCAACGAGAGCTAAACAACAACAGGCCAGAGAAAGGGATTTTGGCTGTGACGGTCTGATCCTGATAATACTCAAATTCTTCAGTACATGAGCCACACAACATGTTTTCTACATTTACTTGTTTGCTGTTGGTCATTTCTCTTAAATGGCATTTTGTTTGAATCCATTTGCTTTTGACTCTGCACAAGACATGCCAAATTCATGTAATGTCAATCAAATTAAATGGTAGCAAGGAAATACATCATTCAATTTGCCCTATTTCTTAAAGGCAAATTCACAAATTGGGAAGAGCGATGAGGAGTGGAGCAGAGAGGTTACGCAAAACGTCAACTTTATGGACTATATTTTGGCTTCGGTTTCTGAACTGATATAGTATCCTACTTAAACTAAAATATGCATTGTACTTGGAAAATATACACATGACAACCATGATAATGCAGAGGGTAAAATACAAGACCACATCATATGGATTATGGTTCATCAAATAGGCCTATTTAGAGTCATGGCAAAAACTCTTTGTTGTAGCACCTCTTGTGTTCATTTCAGCAGGAAACTGATGTGATGCTTACAACGAGCCACATAAAACAAATATTTAAAATATTATGGTAATAAAGTTCCCGGCATGGTTTTTTTTTTTTTTTTTTTTGGCCCCATTCTGAGTAAATTCTAGAGACTGTTGTGTGTGGGAATCCCAGAAATACTCAAACCAGCCCATCTGGCACCAACAATCATGCCACAGTTCTAAATCACTGATATCACATTTTTCCCCATTATGATGGTTGATGTGAATATTAACCATAGCTCTTGACCAGTATCTGCATGATTTTATACATTCCACTGCTACCACAAGATTGGCTGATTAGATAATCACATGAATAAGTAGGTGAACAGGTGTACCTGATAAAGTGCTCAGTGTGTGTACACAAGTAATAACATAAATAATAACAAACAATAATTATCATAACTACTTCTTGGAAAGTCCATAATTTACAGTGTTACAAATTGTTTTAACCCGCAAATGAACAGTATATTTGCAGTACGTATTCAAACATAATAGATGGATGGATGGATGGATGGATGGTAGATAGACAGACAGACAGACAGACAGATAATAATTTATCAAATTAGTAAAATAATAATTAGTAAATTTTTTTTGTAAAATACGTTTTCATTTGTTTGTATAAATTAATTGTTTTGATGAGTGTAATGTAACAAAATACACTATTTTTCTGTGAGTACAATCAGTGTATTTTGAAATATACATAGTTCACTGTAAATTGTGAGGAAGTTCATACTATTTACTACTACAAACATATTTGTTCCTGTAATTTACAGAAATGTTTTATTTTTCTTTAAAAATTAAAAAATATTTTTACCATGCTCTATTCAAACTCTGTTCCAATAGGACTCCAGCATGTGTGTTGCAGTAAAGATGCATCATTAAATGATGCATTTTCAGTCAAAATTTACTGTCAGATAATTGTATTTGTCAATTGTTAGAGCTAAATCTGGCACACATGTGATAAGTGTGTTATGTGATTACTGTAGTTACCCTGCCATCTACTGGTCCCCATCTCGTCTCTCTTTCTGATCGACAGTCGTCTCTCTCTCTCTCTCTCTCTCTCTCTCT
The DNA here is from genome assembly GCF_025860055.1 of Xyrauchen texanus. Classification (NCBI taxonomy): domain Eukaryota; kingdom Metazoa; phylum Chordata; class Actinopteri; order Cypriniformes; family Catostomidae; genus Xyrauchen; species Xyrauchen texanus. The sequence goes on along the minus strand of NC_068316.1, from coordinate 33,309,020 downwards.
CTCTCTCTCTCTCTCTCTCTCATGCTTTTATGTGTCATCTCTGCAGAAAGCACCAGAAAGAGAAAAGAGAGTGATTGTTATCGAAGAATAAGCATGGTGTTTGAAAGGGAATTTAATTGAGGCATTCATTATATTTGAAAAGGTGAATTCCTCTGGGGCGACTACAGGAAACTCGACCCATTTCATAGCCTCAGACATTAATAAAGAATGGCATCTTTTGACTTTAGCTTTCAGACCACAACCTTTAATGGCCTAAATATAGGGGCAGACACAGTAATTCCCTCCACCTTGGGGGATGAGACACAGGACGGGACGGGAGTGCGGAAAAGCGGAGGCCTCCAATTAGCAAAGCAGTCGCACAAACAAACACACAAACTCCACCGTCCATAATCAGACACACACTCTCTTAGCCCTAGAGCGAACGTGAGGCTCTTTCTTAATATTTGTGCCATTAATAATCCACAGAGGTCTGCTGGTGCATCTAATAAGAGGCATCCGGTCAGAGCTCTGCTAACTAATAAAAAATAGGAAGTGAACAATGTTTTTGTCTGGTCACATGAGAACACCTACTGGGACGAGCTTCAGGAAGGGTCGCATGCTCTTAAATATTTTTACTTGTCTACTTATTAAAGGATTACAAGCTTATTTTTACTCACTGAGAGTTTTTTTTAGTTAAAGGCATTATACAGGAGGCACTTTCTACAAATAGGGCCTGAATCTCTTAAAAATAAAATCCTTTTTTTTTATTTTTTCCTTGGATGCTTTACTTGGGTGCATATTAAATGAGGTCTTTTATTTTGTCATCACGTCTAAATACAGTCTAAAATCCTAATTTGTATGAGTATATATATTTTTTTCTTTAATAAACATCAAATCAACAGGAAAAAATGGTCTATAATAGACTATTTTTATGTTGGTTTAATACAAGCACACATACCTGTACATATTGTGGGGCAGCTACCAACAATTATTTGGTGTAATCTAAAAAAGTTCTCTGCTGTGGTCAGAATAATAGTTTTTTGTTTGTTTATGGTGTCAACATCATTTGACTTTGCTGAGGGTTTTGTATATTTTGTTCCACATATGTCTTTCATTCTGTAAGACTTAAGACCATTTACAGTCACTTACGAAAACAGTTTTGTACTGTAGAAAGCAGCGTTCTAAAACATTATGCAAGCATTGCCATTTTCTGTATGCCAATTGAGGGATTAAGAGAAAGCGATTTAACACACCTAGGTTTTTGTTGGAGAACGTGGCTTATTTGTACATGTAAACGCAAAGTGTTAGTCTTTTACATTTTTAAGAGTACACATGTGCTCAAATGCTCAGTTTGACATAAGAGGGATAACTGACCAAGCTGAATGTATTGATCTGTTTTATGTGACGTCACTGTAAGACAGTGCCTCTATGTTTGTGACCAAAATAACATATACAGTACCTTCAATGTGCTGCGACAAAAGTAAAATATTTTGTTTCTATTTATAAATCTTGAAAAAGTGATTCTGTTGTTCCCCTTCTGACCCTCACTCGACGTTGTGTTGATTGTAGTGACACAAGGGGCTTCTTTCGGGAGCCTCAGATATCTCTGAAAATGAAAAAGGCCAATGAAAAATTGGCAAACAGAATTTGCATCTGTTCAGTCAGATTCTTTCTTCGGAGCCGAGCGGTTGTGTGATCAGCGAGCTGAGAAACTCACTACTGTTCTACTCACCTCCAGAGGCTTTCTCCCTTCTCTGCACACCAGTGCAGTCCACGCCCCTGGGCGCTTCGACAGTGTTCTAGACTTCTAAAAGAGTTTATTTCCTCTAAAAGAGTAAACATATTCGTGTTGAACGTCTTTTTAAAGACGCGTCCTTTTATCTCTCCACTTTTGAAGGTCATATATGCTGCTTCACGTGTATGAGCTGCGAACACACTGAGGCAGCATTTATAAATGGTTCATGTTCTCATTGCGAGAGCATGATTATGGCAATGCTGTGGTCGTGGCTTTCCTTCCTTAAAGGAAATGCCACTCCAGCCGTCCCCCACGTCGCACCTTCTTCACACAGGATTGAGGACGACCTGGCTGGCGATGGAGGTGATTTGGGGAGTTAGGCGGTCTCGGTTTCGGCAGGTAAATCCCCACAGACCACCCGCCCCCCTGCACGCTCGTTTGCTTCCGTCCGTGCTCGATTTGAGACTGGCTCGACCCACGACCAGTCTGATGTCTCCTTCAGACCCACCGAGCTGGATGAGCATATCGCTGCTGCATCAGAGAGCATTGCAGCATCTGATGCTGAGGACTCGACTGGGCTGCCACCTTCGGGTCTGCTCACCCACTCTGAGTCTGACGCACAGATGTCCGGCATGCTTGCCCGGGCCGTCGAGAGCATTGGGTTGGACCGGAACTTCCCCTCACCACTCAGCCCTCATGGCTAGACGATTGGTTCCTCGGGTCAGGGCGCCGCTCACAGCCACTCCCCTCCTTGGTTCCTTTCTTCCCGGAAGTGCATGACGAAGTCTTGGAGGGCACCTTTTACTGCCCAAAACCGACTTCATTGTTTGTCCGCTCTCACTACACTCGACAGCAATGTAAATGCTTTAAGTCTTTCCTCAGCACACAAGCCTCAGGACACAACTTTGCCTCCCAATGCAATACTAACTGCTCCCCACTGCTGCGAAGCCCCACCAGGTATGTCAAGTCACGAGATGGGCTTGGCACCACGGCACATATCGTGTGAACTTCACCCACATCTGCCGTCAGTTATTCAACCCTTGGACAGACCTCTGTTTTCTGCAGACAGGAGTCCCCCTACAGCAGGTGTCCAGATGCATAGTGGTCACCACAGTTGCCTCCAAACAGGGTTGGGGTGCCGGTTCCTGGACAGGTCCACGGTTACATTGGCACATCAAATGCCTAGAGTTGTTGGCTGTATTTCTTGCCCTGCAGAGGTTTCTCCCGCTGATCCGAGGCAAGCACTGCAACGGTAGCATACATAAATCACCAAGGTGGAGTGCACTCTCGTCACATCACAACTCGCCCACCATCAACTCCTTCACTGCATGCCACTCACGACAGTGGACACTCCGTTGCTTCGCTCAACAGGGAGTGGAGGCTCCACCCCCAGGTGGTTCAGCTGATCCGGAACCATTATGGCAAAGCACTGGTAGACCTGTTCGCTTCCCAAGTACTCAGGTCGGAGGCAAGTCCCATCGGGATATATGCGCTGGCACACAGCTGGCCCCGGGGGCTGCGCATATACGCATTGCTCACTGAGGAACAAGTCACTCTAGTGGCCCCTTACTGGCCCACTTGGATTTGGTTCTCAGATCTTATGCTCCTCGCAAAAGCACCTCCCTGGCAAATTCCCCTGAGGAAATACCTTCTTTCTCAGGGACGGGGCACCCTGTGGAATCCGTGCCCACACGTCTGGAACCTCCACGTCTGGCCCCTACATGGGATGCGGAAGATCTAAGTAGTCTACCACCAGCTGTCGTAGACACAGTCAACCAAGCCAGAGCTCCCTCTACCAGGCAGCTTTACACCCTAAATGATGTCTGTTCGCTAATTGGTGTTCTTCTCGATCTGAAGACCCGCAGAGGTGCGCAGCTGGGTCAGTGCTCTCATTCCTGCAGGAAAAGCTGGAGGGGTGGCTGTCCTCCTCCACCTTAAAGGTGTATGTAGCTGCTATTGCGGCCCACCACGACGCAGTAGATGGCAAGACTTTGGGTAAGCACGACTTGATAATCAGGTTCCTAAGAGGTGCCCGGAGGTTAAATCCTTCCCGGCCAAGCCTGTTCCCCTCCTGGGATCTCTCAGTGGTCCTCACGGGCCTTCAGAGACCCCCCTTTGACCCATTAGAATCAGTTGGACTCAGGGCCCTCTCTCTAAAAACGGCCCTGCTGATCGCGTTCACCTCCATCAAGAGGGTCGGGGACCTGCAAGCGTTCTCTGTTAGCAACGCCTGCCTGGATTTCGGTCCGGCAGACACCCATGTGATCCTAAGACCATGACCGGGCTATGTGCCCAAGGTTCCTACCATGCCATTCAGAGACCAGGTAGTGAACCTGCAAGTGCTGCCCCGGGAGGAGGCAGACCCAGCCCCTTCTTTGCTGTGACCGGTACGTACTTTGCATACCTAGTTAGACCGCACGCAGAGATTTAGATGTTCTGAGCAGCTCTTTGTCTGCTTTGGCAGACAGCGGAAAGGGAACACTGTCTGCAAACAGAGGCTCTCCCACTGGGTGGTTGATGCCATTTCACTGGCCTACCACACCCAGGCCATGCCCCCCCGGCAGGTCCGAGCTCACTCAAAAAGGAGAGTTGCGTCCTCGTGGGCACTGGCCAGGGGTACCTCTTTAGCAGACATATGTAGAGCAGCGGGTTGGGCAACATCTAATACCTTTGCAAGGTTTTACAATATCAGGGTTTAGTCAGTATCATCCCGTGTCTTCTCAGGTCCGAGCCAGTAGAACTCGGTAACATGCCGACGAACTGTCTGGGTGGATCGTTTACACCTAGCGCCCTTTCCCTCCGTCGAGGGACAAATTGTGCGCTTTCCCAGGAGATTCCATATATTCGGATCCCTGGACGATTCCTCCCTAGCCCTATGTGTCCTCAATTCAGCGAAGGAATTCGCTGACACAATCCACTACGGGTACTTAATCTACCTGTACTGGTATAGGTACTCCACAGGTCCGGACTCCTGCGTGGACTCCTGTGTGTATTTTCCATGGCACGGTCCCCTTGCGAGTGGACCCGCATTTCCCTTAGGCAGTGCCAGCTGCCCTCCAGTCACCGTGCTGTAGCAACTCCCCCCTCCTTGAAGCTGGATCTACCACAACTGATCACCTTTGCACGTAAATATACCTGCCCGCTCGTGTCAGCAGTACACGTACACGTACACGGCTCAGCCCATGCAAATCACATGTGATTTGAATTGGACACCTAGTGTCACTTCTTCGACACAACGTCGAAGTGAGTGACAGACGGGGAACGTCTAGGTTACGGATGTAACCTCTGTTCCCTGATGGAGGGAACGAGACTTTGTGTCCTCCCGGCCACGTCGCTGAGCCGAGCCACTGCAGTGGCCAGACCATTTTATACCCGTATGTCCGTGGCGGGGTATGCAAATACTGTCTGCCTAATTCCCATTGTCCTTTTTTCATAGATCAGAGGCATATTCAGTGCTCAAGAGAGACCCCTAGTGTCGCTTCTTCGACACAACATCTCTTTCCCTCCATCAGGGAATGGAGGTTATATCCGTAACCTAGACGTTATTGTAACATGATTCTTTGACCAGGGTGCGAATGCCACTGGGGGAGAAATATGACATTGTCTAAAACAATAAAAAGACAACCTTCAAACCAATCAAATTGAACAACTTCCTCTCTCCTCTCTTCATTCATTCTAGCTTGGAAAAAAGTCAAGTCAAGTCAAGTCAAGTGGTCAAGTCAAGTGGTTTTTATTGTCGTTTCAACCATATACAGTTAGTACAGTACACAGCAAAACGAGACAACGTTCCTCCAGGACCATGGTGCTACATAAAAACAACAAAGGACCAACGTAGGACCACATGAGACTACACAACGAAATAAAATACCTATATAAACTACCTATATATACCTATATAAAGTGCACGTGCAAACATGTGCAAAAAGTACAGGACAGTACAACAAATTACTGACAATGAACAGGACAATAGACAGTGCAGCGCCGACCAGTACTCAGTAGTGCAAAAAGATGACAGTTTCTAAAAATGTAAACATAACATACTATGAGATAATGTTCTATGCACATAGCAGTTATTGAGGTAGCAGACAGTTATAAAGTGACAGTAATTAAAGTGCAACTCAGGACACGTGTGTGTCAAACCAGTCTTGAGGAGTCTGATGGCTTGGGGGAAGAAGCTGTTACACAGTCTGGCCGTGAGGGCCCGAATGCTTCGGTACCTCTTGCCAGACGGGAGGAGGGTAAAGAGTTTGTGTGAGGGGTGTGTGGGGTCGTCCACAATGCTGGTTGCTTTGCGGATACAGTGTTTTTTGTAAATGTCTTTGATGGAGGGAAGAGAGACCCCAATGATCTTCTCAGCTGTCTTCACTATCCTCTGCAGGGCTTTGCGGTCCGAAACGGTGCAAGTCTCAAACCAGGCAGTGATGCAGCTGCTCAGGATGCTCTCAATAGTCCCTCTATAGAATGTAGTGAGGATGGGGGTTGGGAGATGTGCTTTCCTCAGCCTTCGAAGAAAGTAGAGACGCTGCTGGGCTTTCTTGGTGATAGAGCTGGTGTTGAGGGACCAGGTGAGGTTCTCCGCCAGGTGAACACCAAGGAATTTGGTGCTCTTGACGATCTCCACAGAGGAGCCGTCGATGTTCAGCGGAGTGTGTTCACCTTGTGCTCTCCTAAAGTCAACAACCATCTCTTTTGTTTTGTCGACATTCAGGGACAGGTTGTTGGCTCTACATCAGTTCGTCAGCCGCTGCACCTCCTCTCTGTATGCTGACTCATTGTTCTTGCTGATGAGACCCACCACGGTCGTGGTCAACGGCGAACTTGATGATGTGGATTCGAGCTGTGCATTGCTGCACAGTCGTGAGTCAGCAGAGTGAACAGCAGTGGACTGAGCACACAGCCCTGGGGGCCCCAGTGCTCAGTGTGGTGGTGGTGGAGATGCTGTTCCCGATCCGACTGACTGAGGTCTCCCAGTCAGGAAGTCCAGGATCCAGTTGCAGAGGGAGGTGTCCAGGCCCAGCAGGTTCAGCTTTCCAATCAGGTGCTGGGGAATGATTGTGTTGAATGCTGAGCTGAAATCTATGAACAGCATTCGAACGCATGAGTCCTTATTGTCTAGGTGGGTGAGGGCCAGATGGAGGGTTGTGGTGATGGCATCGTCCGCTGAACGGTTTGAACGACACGCAAACTGCAGTGGGTCTAGTGAGGGGGCAGCTGGGTCTTAATCTGCCTCATGACGAGCCTCTCAAGCACTTCATGATGATGGGTGTAAGCGCGACGGGACGGTAGTCGCTGAGGCAGGACACTGAAGACTTCTTTGGCATGGGGATGATGGTGGTGGCCTTGAAGCACGCTTGGAACAACGGCACTGCTCAGAGAGATGTTGAAGATGTCGGTAAGAACATCTGCTAGCTGGTCTGCACATCCTCTGAGCACTCTGCCAGGAATGTTGTCTGGTCCAGCAGCCTTCCGTGGGTTGACTCTACATAGAGTTTTCCTCACATCTGCCGTGGTAAGACAGAGCACCTGGTCGCTGGGAGGAGGGGTGGACTTCCTCGCCATCACGCCGTTCTGCACTTCAAACCGAGCGTAGAAGTCGCTCAGCGCATCTGGAAGGGAGGCATCTTTGTCACAGGCAACTGATGTTGTCCTGTAGTTGGTGATGGCCTGGATGCCCTGCCACATGCCGCGTGTCACCGCTGTCCTGGAAGTGACTGTGGATTCTCTGGGCGTGCAGCGCTTTGCCTCTCTGATTGCCCGTGACAGTTTGGCCCTAGCTGTTCTTAGGGCTGCCTTATCGCCTGCTCTGAAGGCGGAGTCTCGGACCTCAGCAGCGCGCGACCTCCGCAGTCATCCACGGCTTCTGGTTGGAGCGTGTGGTGATGGTCTTGAGAAAGTGACATCATCAATGCACTTGCTGATGTAGCTGGTCACTGATGCTGTGTATTCCTCCAAGTTGGTAGAATCGCCATATGTTGCAGCCTCCCTGAACATGTGCCAGTCAGTACACTCAAAACAGTCCTGAAGAGCAGAGATGGCTCCTGCTGGCCAGGTTTTCACCTGCTTCTGAAGCGGTTTTGTGCGCCTGACTGAGCGGTCTGTATGCTGGAATTAACATAACAGAGATGTGGTCTGAGTATCCGAGGTGGGGCGGGCTCTGCCCGTGCACGCCTGGGATGTTTGTGTAAACAAGATCAAGCTGCTCACCCCTCTCGTTGCAAAGTCCACATACTGATGGAATTTAGGGAGCACTGTCTTGAGATTTGCATGGTTGAAATCTCCGGCGACAATAAACAGTCCGTCGGGGTGAGCGTTCTGCAGTTCGCTCATAGCCCCATACAGTTCACAGAGTGCTTCCTTAGCGTTACGCTGGGGAATGTAAACCCGGTTATGCAAACAGTGGTGAATTCCCGTGGTAGATAAAAAGGTCTGCATCTAACAGTCACAAGCTCCAACAGCGATGAACCGTAACTAGAGACTAGCATAGAGTTCTTGCACCATTCCGTGTTTATGTAAACACACAAGCCACCACCGCGGGTCTTACCGCAGAGAGCTGTATTTCTGTCGGCACGAAACGAGGCGAGCCCGTCTAGCTGAATGGCGGCATCCGGAACTCTGTCGCTGAGCCACGTCTCCGTGAAAACAAAGACGCAGCAGTCTCTAAACTTACGCTGCGTAGCCTGCTGGAGTCGGATATAGTCCAGTTTATTGTCCAGGGAGCAAACATTTGAGAGCAGGATAGACGGGAGAGCCGGCCGGCTAGGGTTTGTTTTTAGCCTAGCATGGACCCCCGCCCTCTTTCCGCGCTTCGCTTTCGCGACACCGCTACGACGTCCTCTCCCCTGGCCACCGGCATCAGGCGACGCCGAGGGCTGGAGGCCTGGTCTCCGCAGCAAGCCGAGTATGCGTAGCGCCTCCTGCAGGTCATTATGCAGCTTGGTTTTTGCATGAGTCTTATATTTCAGTAGTGTCTGGCGATGGTAGACACGAACACCGGTTGCTCCGATGTCCATGTGTTGCAAAAGTCGGGCTTTTTTAACAAAAATAGCACCATTGTGGATTTTTTTGTTGTTATACTTGTTATACTTAAGTACAATTTAATGTGAATTCTTTTTTACTTTCACTCAAGTATATTTTTGGACTTTTAATTGAGTCAAGTTTTTACTCAATATCCATACTTTCACTTAAGTATAATTTCTGTGTATATTTTACACACCTGAAAATGTAGGTGTAGTAACTTGATTCTGTGAGAGCAGGTAAAAAATGATTTAACAGCTCACAATTTCGTCCGACATAAATTATAAGCTGTGTCATCACAATCTCATTACACACAAATCGCCAACAACAACACAGCACTTTTATTGTGGTTTTTATAAGATTATCATTGGAAGTATTTTAGTTTTATAAGTGGGTGTATTTTCCTGTGTCAACTGGAGTGATTTTAACACATCCTATAACCCACACAGCTGGAGGAGTCTGTTAGCACTAATGCAGCGAGCCTAAATATATTACTACCTCATCATCTCTCTGTTTCTACAGGTGTCACTGACTGACTGCATTTTCAGAGAGCGAAAGTTTTACTTTGCCAGCTGATTGAAGTCGCAACATCATTATAAGAGTAAAATGTATTCATGATAGCACAAATCCAACTGGCCCTGGGCTTTGTAATATAATACGGGCCCTCTTTATCAAATTTAACAGATTATTGGAAACAGGTTGTACACATGATTTGACTGTGACGTGAGGAGGCAAAGCCTGAGGATAACTCTCTCTCTCTCTCTCACTCTCTCTCTCATTTCCATTCTCTCATATCTCACTCTCTGACTTGGCTCTTTATATATGATTTTTGGAGGATGTCTAAATAAAATAAAAATAAAAAAAGATGACATAGGAACTTTGTGGCGTGCCCTGGGCTGATTGTTATATGAATGGTTTTACCAAACATTCTCCACAAAACAAATTTTTTTGACATGTCCCACCTTTTCAAAAAGCTAAAATCTGGTTTACAGTAAAACATTTTATAGATTTTAGTGTGTTAAAATCACATCCTAACATTTTTATGATTATTTTCTTTGACCCATATTTAAACTTGGCACATTGCAACCAGTAACCATACACTGACATCACTGACCACATTCACATGCACTTAAGTATTCTAGTTTTTTTTGCAGAAAGTGACATTCTGAAACATCATGTAGCGACGATTTCCTTACGCCGTTTAAGGGATTAAGGACACACCTAGGTTTCTCCTTGAGAATGCGGCTTAATGTGGTCATGTAAACACATAAGCTGCGTTTTGATGGGTGTTTGAAGAGTGCACATGTGTTTAAATAGACCAAATATCAAACGTCATAGGATGGAGCCCAACAAGTCAACACAGCGGATTCAAGAGTACAGTGGGAAAAGCACATCCACTATAAACTATACACATTTATATGCACCAATGTAAAATATCAACTGTCCCTTACATTCATGTATGCGCTCGTACATTATGGGAATCCCAGAGTTTTATGTAAGAGGAAAACCCCACTATTGCAGTGCAATACCGATGCAGATTGCCATAGAAAGTTATGGAACCAAAAACCATAACAACTCTGGAATATCTGGAAATAAAGCAAAGTAATGTAGCAAAAAAAGAAAAGTGTTCCTCGGATGACATGTATTTTATTTACACAAGTGTTGCGGAGAAATTACGTTGCAGTGGAGAAAGCTGCTTACTGACCGAGTTGTATGTACTGTATATGGGATTTAAGAGTGCGGCAGTTACACAGTGCATGTAAACTGGAACGCTGCTACCTCGCAATAAGCCACTTTTTAGGGCCCATGTAAACGTAGTCACTGACATAAAACCTGGCACATTGTTCCTCACCAAATATCTATAAATGACTTTGGGATCCTGGATGCAATAGTTTTGCTGTAAACTCAGCTTGTTTTTCTCTTATACTGCCAGAGAACTTGGTAATGCAGACGGTTTCATCTTCATAAAAGCCTTGACTGATTTAAAATGATTATCCTGCAGTATATCAATTCAGCTCATTTCTCCAGATGGGGTTTCTGAGAATCCTGTGAAGCTGAGATGACACTGCCAGTTGCCCAGCCCCGAGGCAGATGAGGGGTAGGGGTATAAACTGTCATGCTGGAGGGGTTTGAGGGCTTGTCTCAGGTGTCAGGTTATTGAGATGATCGGGCGCTGTGAAAGCTCAACTCACTGCACTCTTGCTTCTTCATGTGGGATTATAAAAATACTGCTGTGAATTCTTACAGGATGAAACACATCTTGTGTATATACGTGTTCTGTAGTGTGTGTGTGTGTGTGTGTGTGTGTGTGTGTGTGTGTGTCGCAAATCTCTCTTTAAACTGTCCAAGAATTCATACAACATAAGGCTTATATAACCTTTAAACTAACATTAAACAAACAGATTTATTTTTAAATAACATTGTTTTTCAAAACTCTTTTTTTTTTATTTGTTTGCTCCCCGTTGTTGCACATAAATGACACACGGCAGCTTTAAAGAACGTGTTAACAACTTTTTCGACCAAAGAAGCAGCTCTTTAAGAAATACAAATTAAGCTCAATCGACATTATTTGACCTCTGACCAAAATATATGACATAATAACAACAACCACAAAAAGAATCTACTCTGGTTTTCTTAAACAAGCACCATTTAAGCACAAGAAACAACTTTCTTGGTATATATAACCAATACATATAAGTATATATATAAGTTCAGAGGCGTCCGACTCACTGATCACCAGCCTTCGTTTTGAATGTGATGTCTTCTCAGCTCACAGGGGATTATGGGATCGTAAAGTGTCCAGAATCTCTCAGGAAATAGTGGGCATACTGTTTTATGAATACTGAGGATTTGGACATTTGCTTCATTGGCATACTATAAAGTAGGGAAGTATGGCTATTTGGACCCAGCTTTTGACTGTGACTTTTGATTTTGAATCAGTGTTGAGCGATGATATATCATCTAAACAACATCATGATCACACAAATGTAGTAACCAACACTCACCTGTTGCAATTACAAACAGAGACTGTGGAGGCTGTTTTTCACATTCAAAATAAATAAAGACATGAGACAATGGTTCCACCTGATGTTAATTATGACACTGTGACTATCTTAGACTAGAGAGAGATCTGTGCTGAATATACGTTATAATGAGAAATCATTGAGACAGAAGGAGAGAGCACTCTGTGTCTGGCAGCATGATTAAAAGTGCACGGAAGTGCTGGCAGGCATCTTGTTTATCACGAAGGTTTAGCATGCACATGTGAAAATGAACGACTCTGTAATCAGCCTATAGTCTGCCTGAGCTTACTTTAGTGTATTGCCATTTATTGTGTGTAAATGGCAAACTGTCAGGACACACGAGTCACTGATTTATCGGCCGCTGCCGTCCTCTCTAACGGCTATGAACAAACATTCAAAAACCACCCAGAGCTACTCTGATATTGTGAAAAAGTGGAGAGCAAATTTTATATTTAAATGAGAAGTGTGTCATTTCTGAGCCACTTGCAACACCAAACACTACAATCTGAAATCTGTTTGTTTGAGTGGCCCGACTGGACTGGACATAACATCATTATCTCAACCAATAGTGTGAGATAGGGGCAGGGCTATCTATTTGTCTGACCAATAGAAAACAGGGTAGAAGAGACAGCTGACACTGATGCAATCAGGAACTGTTAAAATTCAGTCACTATTCTTATACTGGGGTTCTTCGACAGAGGTTAAAGCAGAGACGTTGGTCTTCACAGCCATGACATCTTGCATCTTCCATGTCTGTTTACACACAGGACGAGATGCTGTTCTCTCAGACAGCTGCAGCAGTGGAATGGAGCTGAAAGAGACACGTTTTTGGAAGTTGAACTTGTTCCGCTCTTAAAACGCAGCACACATCGCCAGATCGAAGCAAGATATTTGAAAATATCTGAAAACATTTTCAAATTAATTGAAACAGAATGGGGATCTTTTTAGAGTTAAAACTTGACAGCATCTTTTAAAAGGTGGAAGACACATGACAATGATAAAAGACATTAGACAAGTGTAGGGGTTTTTAAATGGGGGTAAGGAGACCCAAAGGGGGCTACAAGGGGTTGCTTGGGGTCTGCCAAAAATGTCATAAAAATAAAGTGTATCACAGATGTAGGCATATTTGCAGCCTAGTTCAATAAATGCTTTTTCTGCATTTGTAGTGGTTTTACTCTGGTTGTGTGATTTAAATTTTGCAGCCAAGGAAGGACAGACACTGAAGACTGAGAACATAAAGTTGCATATCAAAAATATATCGAAGGGCCCCTCCTTTTTAAAATAGCCAATAGCATTTAGTTTACATCTCAGCTTATAACATGCTGCTTGTTATAATTTGGTGTCAGATGGTATTAGGGGTAAGGACATTCTGGAGCATTTGATTAGAAAGAAATTATATTACACCCCTGAGCAGGAGATGATGTCACATATATTTTTGGTTTGTTTTCCCAAAAGAGAGACTGTAAAATTTAAATTAGTAAATTTTGTTAACTTTTAGGAGTATATTAGCATATTAGATTACTTCAGAACTAACCAACATGATCACAAGGGAAGTTTGCATGTTGTTTCATGGAGTTCCTATACCCTAGGATCGGCCACATTGTGCCGAATCACTGACAAGTGGCATCTCTTCTAAAACATTTTCACATTCGCTCTAATGTGTTTAGCTTCTGTAGTGCGACTGGAAATGCATTGTGTCAGCAGCGCAGGAGATCTGGGTTCAGACCCCACAATGAAACCAGGAAGTAATCGCATTCACTTTATCAGTGATGAACGTGATTTGGACGGTTGCATTATAGTATGATATTTTTACTCCATTGATGGTTAGGTTAAGGTTTGGTGGTTGGTTGGGAGGGAGGGTACAATTGTTCTACATCCTGTACAGCTGAATACCACTCAATTCACAACTGGTTTTTAGGGGCACCTCTGCGGACATTTCACCTGGAAAATGGAGCTCACACTTGCCCATATGCCCAACAAGATTTACCACTTTGGCCACTGTGGGCAGTGTTTCGCATTTTGCATATGCACTGAATGAAAAGTCCAACAAAACTCCACAAATTCATTCACAGGGTCTTTAATACTGCAAAAAAAAAAAAAAAAAAATCTGAATTGTATTGTTACAATGCCTTTAGATTAGTAATGGAAAATTATAATATGAACAACAACAACTTTTGTTACATATTTGCATGGCCCCTTCTGCTATCCGAGTCTTTGCTTGATGGGACATTTTCAACGTGCCAGTGAGGCTTTTCTAACCCTCTAATGAGCTAATATACCCTGTAAAAATATATCAAAATGCAACAGAGAGCAAGCTGATAACTGTCAATCATCCATACAAGATTACTCTAACAGTTGACCCAGCCCAAGGCACTTACACACACACACACACACACACACACAGAGTAAAGAAAAATACACCTGACATTCACGTTCTCTTTCCGTAAGGACCCTAGACTGAGAATACTTTATGTGTGCTTTTTTATTGAGTTCAGCCACTGAAACAAACTCAGTTTTTTTCTTTTTTGCTGTTTCTCTGGCTTTCTGTTAATACTATCGTATGTGAGTGGATTGTAATCAATGGATATGATCAAATGTTCAGACACGTTATTATTTGTTCCATGTTTGAATTTAACAAGTCTAATGTGATCATAGGTCAAACTAATGCAAAGCATCAAGCTCAACATCTTACCCTTCACCGCAGCTCTCAGATCTCATTCTCCATTCTTCATATTCAAATTGGCATGTTACAGTATGCTCCCTTTACAGCACAAACAACAGCCCATGCCATTTTAACTTCAACAAAATCAAACCTCTTGTGAAGATCAAAGCACCATTATTTTAGAGCTTTTATAAATATGTTCTATTAACTTACCTTTTCTGAGTATGGCACAGAAGTTGTATGGACAATATGGTGCTTTTAAGTGGCTGACAGCTCTGCTGAGATCTGTGTGAAGATTCTTTAAAAAAAAGTTTGTGTTTCATAGGACAATTAACAGCATACGGGTTTAAAATAACGTAAGGGTGTACAAGTAAGCACAGAATTTGTATTTATTGGTGAATTACTCCTTATATTGTGTTTCCTTTTTATTGAATTTGAAGTAATTTATTATAATTTCTGTTGGTTGGATTTGGTCACTTTTCTGTTTGTTAAAGTTAAACACATTTTGGTCCTGTACATTTGTGTTGGGATTTGTACTGGATTAGAATTTGTATTCATGTCCAGACATATTGTAATGCTGCAATACATTTTAACGTAGTAGGGGAAAATGCTGCCCTAAATACATAGCACAATAGTGAAACTAACAAAACAATTGAAAACTATGCAAATTATACACACTATTCACCAAAGGTGTAACAAATTAGCAGTAAAAATTTGGAGCTGCCCCAATAGTTATACCATGACCAAAGTTCAAGCCAAATCTACACCCTTGGCTGTAGCCTTGTGGGCAGAGCTCTGACATATAGTACAGTAGCATCACAGGCCACTTGAGTTTGAGTCCTGGCTTGAGGTTCTTTCCTGAGTCCCACCCCTATTCCTCCTCTTCTCCCCTGTCATTCCCTGCCTCCCTCCACAACTCCCAAAATGGCCAATGTCTGGCAGAAGTTTGTTACAGGGGTTTCCCACAAAACGACATTTTCTTTTCCTTAAATGAAGCCACCTTCATCGTACTCTTCATCGCAAGATTGCTATCATCTTGTGTGCAACATACATGTCTTTAAACACTTTCGCAGCTGTGACAGACCCACATAGCAGAACTACAGTCTGTGACTATACAGACGCAAAACTAACGCACACACTTTCATTGCCGTACGGTGTGGCTCTAATGCCCGGCAGAAATGTTCACTCATTAATCTCTCATTCATGCTTTTAATTATTCAACATAAAGTCACAATATGACAGACACATTAAATCTGTCACATGAAATGACTACTCCATGAATTTTGTTTAAGAAAACATGAACCTGTGCACTCTAAACTCTATAGTGAGCAATAACTTGCTTAGTGGAGATTTTGCCATTAAAAAGTAATTACAGATTCTCACAGACAGCACATGTGAATGGTGTGACGTGATGGTTCTTGCTACAATAGTGAAAGGAGTGATCAATGATACTGTTATGATGTGGGAAATCAGGAGAAGGCAGACGGGGGTTCAGATCCACACGAAACAAACACAGGAACAAAAGCAAAGTCCACGATGGGAAAACATAAACTAAAACACGGAAGCACGTAAAGGAGTTACACAAGTTGGGAAAACATCCACGAAGGGCAGAACGAACACGAATAAACATCCACGAACATCAAGGGGAATCAGAAGACCAAGAGTAAACATCAGGGAACGAGAACAGCGGACATGAAACGACAACATTCAACAATTGACAAAGACAGAACAAAGAACCAGGGTATAAATACACAAGGACAGGATGATTACAAATGATAAACAGGTGTGAACAATGACACAAAATGGCAGTGATGACGGCAGGTGGATTGTGGGAAATGTAGTTCTAAACAATAGACTGGTGAGACACAGAACACAGGGCAGACAACAGGGGAATGTGACAGATACTGATATAACGCACATATTGAGTGCTCGATTCTGATTGGTCAATCACACCATCCAGTCGTCCACAATTTCTGAATATCAGCCACACATCTTGGGATGAAATTATATCAGACCGTCAACCGGGTATTGCGAGCCATCTTTCCTAATTCTCATCTCGATCTACAATCTTGACAAGTAAGCTAATAAAATAAGTTTCACCTAAAATCAATGTTTCACGTCCAAGTATTTCTTAATTTGGTCTTGTAATAAGTGGGATAATGAGCAGTCAGATGGTATTTATTGCAAAATAAACACCAACAGAACTCTGAAGTAAACCAGAGGTGACATTAAGCTGTTTCTAGAGACTCAGCTGTCTCTTTCTTTTTACATACCAACACAATTTAATTGCAAATCTGTATTAAATGTACATTTATTGATTGATTTGGTAGGTATCAGTGTAATAAGCAGGATCATGTAGAGTTAACCGGTCATTGTAGCAAAATAAACCGCTTTCAGGGTGTTACAGGGGTCCTGATCACCCTGTGTTGGGTTTAGGGGTTGTGTTAGGTTTAGGGGTTGTGTTGGGTTTAGGGGTTGTGTTAGGGTTAGGGGTTGTGTTAGGTTTAGGGGTTGTGTTGGGTTTAGGGGTTGTGTTAGGGTTAGGGGTTGTGTTGGGTTAGGGGTTGTGTTGGGTTTAGGGGTTGTGTTAGGGTTAGGGGTTGTGTTAGGTTTAGGGTTTGTGTAAGGGTTAGGGGTTGTTTTGGGATTAGGGGTTGTGATAGGGTTAGGGGTTGTGTTGGGTTTGGGGGTTGTGTTAGGGTTAGGGGTTGTGTTGTGTTGGGTTTAGGGGTTGTGTTGGGTTTAGGGGATGTGTTTGGGTTTAGGGGTTGTGTTAGGTTTAGGGGTTGTGTTGGGTTTAGGGGTTGTGTTAGGGTTAGGGGTTGTGTTAGCTTTAGGGCTGTGCTAGGCCTAGGGTCTGTACTGGGCCTAGGGGCAGTGCTGGGCCTAGGGGCTGTGCTAGGCAAGGGGTCATGCTAGGCCTAGGGCTGTGCTGGGCCTAAGAGCTGTGCTGGGCCTAGGGAAGTGCTGGGATTAGGGCTGTGCTAGGGTTAGGGCTGTGCTAGGGCTAGGGGTCTGTGCTGGGCCTAGGGCCTGTGCTAGGTTAGGGGCTGTGCTGGGCCTAGGGCTGTGCTAGGGCTAGGGGCTGTGCTGGGCCTAGGGGCTGTGCTGGGGCTGCTTTGGGCCTAGGGGCTGTGCTGGGCCTAGGGATGTGCTGTGCTTAAGGGCTGTGCTGGGCCTAGGGGCTGTGCTAGGCCTAGGGCTGTGCTGGGCCTAGGGGCTGTGCTGGGCCTAGGGCCTGTGCTAGGCTAGGGGCTGTGCTGGGCCTAGGGGCTGTGCTAGGGCTAGGGGCTGTGCTGGCTTAGGGGCTGTGCTGGGGTTGTCTTGGGCCTAGGGGCTGTGCTGGGCCTAGGGACGTGCTGTGCTTAGGGCTGTGCTGGGCCTAGGGTCTGTGCCTGGCTTAGGGGCTGTGCTGGGCCTAGGGCTGTGCTGGGCCTAGGGGCTGTGCTAGGCCTAGGGGCTGTGCTGGGACTAGGGGCTGTGCTGGGCCTAGGAGCTGTGCTAGGCCTAGGGGCTGTGCTGGGCCTAGGGGCTGTGCTAGGCCTAGGGGCTGTGCTGGGCCTAGGGCTGTGCCAGGCCTAGGGCTGTGCTGGGCCTAGGGCCTGTGCTAGGCCTAGGGCTGTGCTGGGCCTAGGGACTGTGCTGGGCCTAGGGGCTGTGCTAGGCCTAGGGGCTGTGCTGGGCCTAGGGCCTGTGCTGGGCCTAGGGCTGTGCTGGGCCTAGGAGCTGTGCTAGGCCTAGGGGCTGTGCTGGGCCTAGGGGCTGTGCTGGGCCTAGGGACGTGCTGGGACTAGGGGCTGTGCTAGGCCTAGGGGCTGTGCTGGCCTTAGGGCTGTGCTGGGCCTAGGGCCTTGCTAGGCCTAGGGGCTGTGCTGGGCCTAGGGCCTGTGCTGGGCCTAGGGGCTGTGCTGGGCCTAGGAGCTGTGCTAGGCCTAGGGGCTGTGCTGGGCCTAGGGGCTGTGCTGGGCCTAGGGACCGTGCTGGGACTAGGGCTGTGCTAGGCTTAGGGGCTGTGCTGGTCTTAGGGGCTGTGCTAGGGCTAGGGCCTTGCTGGGCCTAGGGGCTGTGCTAGGCCTAGAGGCTGTGCTGGGCCTAGGGGCTGTGCTGGGCCTAGGGACGTGCTGGGCCTAGGGGCTGTGCTAGGCCTAGGGCTGTGCTGGGCCTAGGAGCTGTGCTGGGCCTAGGGGCTGTGCTAGGCCTAGGGCCTGTGCTGGGCCTAGGGGCTGTGCTAGGCCTAGGGGCTGTGCTAGGCCTAGGGCTGTGCTGGGCCTAGGGCTGTGCTGGGCCTAGGGGCTGTGCTAGGCCTAGGGGCTGTGCTAGGCCTAGGGCTGTGCTGGGCCTAGGGGCTGTGCTAGGCCTAGGGGCTGTGCTGGGCCTAGGGCTGTGCTTGGGCTCTACGGGCTGTGCTAGGCTTAGGGGCTGTGCTAGGCCTAGGGGCTGTGCTGGGCCTAGGGGCTGTGCTGGCCTAGGGGCTGTGCTAGGCATAGGGACTGAGCTGGGCCTAGGGGCTGTGCTAGGCCTAGGGCTGTGCTAGGCCTAGGGTCGTGCTGTGCTGGGCCTAGGGGCTGTGCTAGGCCTAGGGGCTGTGCTGGGCCTAGGGCCTGTGCATGGGCCTAGGGCTGTGCTGGGCCTAGGGGCTGTGCTAGGCCTAGGGCTGTGCTGGGCCTAGGGCCTTGCTAGGCCTAGGGTCGGCTGTGCTGGGCCTAGGGGCTGTGCTAGGCTTAGTGGACGTGCTAGGCCTAGGGGCTGTGCTGGGGGCTGTGCTAGGCCTAGGGCCTGTGCTGGGCCTAGGGGCTGTGCTGGGCCTAGGGACGTGCTTGGGCCTAGGGGCTGTGCTAGGCCTAGGGGCTGTGCTGGGCCTAGGGGCTGTGCTAGGGCCTAGGGGCTGTGCTAGGCTTTAGGGGCTGTGCTAGGCCTAGGGCCTGTGCTGGGCCTAGGGGCAGTGCTTGGCCTAGGGCCTGTGCACTAGGGCTCTAGGGCTGTGCTAGGCCTAGGGGCTGTGCTGGGCCTAGGGGCTGTGCTGGGCCTAGGGGCTGTGCTAGGCCTAGGGCCTGTGCTAGGCCTAGGGGCTGTGCTGGGCCTAGGGGCTGTGCTAGGCCTAGGGGCTGTGCTGGGCCTAGGGCTGTGCTAGGGCCTAGGGCTGTGCTAGGCCTAGGGCTGTGCTGGGCCTAGGGGCTGTGCTAGGCCTAGGGGCTGTGCTGGGCCTAGGGCTGTGCTGGGCCTAGGGGCTGTGCTAGGCCTAGGGGCTGTGCTAGGCCTAGGGGCTGTGCTGGGCCTAGGGGCTGTGCTGGGCCTAGTGGCTGTGCTGGGCCTAGGGGCTGTGCTAGGCATAGGGACTGAGCTGGGCCTAGGGCCTGTTAGGCCTAGGGGCTGTGCTAGGCCTAGGGGCTGTGCTGGGCCTAGGGGCTGTGCTGGGCCTAGGGCCTGTGCTAGGCCTAGGGGCTGTGCTGGGCCTAGGGGCTGTGCTAGGCCTAGGGGCTGTGCTGGGCCTAGGGCTGTGCTAGGCCTAGGGCTGTGCTGTGCTGGGCCTAGGGGCTGTGCTAGGCCTACGGACATGCTAGGCCTAGGGGCTGTGCTGGGGCTGTGCTAGGCCTAGGGCCTGTGCTGGGCCTAGGGGCCAGCTGGGCCTAGGGACTGTGCTGGGCCTAGGGGCTGTGCTAGGCCTAGGGCTGTGCTGGGCCTAGGGCTGTGCTAGGCCTAGGGGCTGTGCTAGGCTTTAGGGGCTGTGCTAGGCCTAGGGCCTGTGCTGGGCCTAGGGGCAGTGCTGGGCCTAGGGGCTGTGCTAGGCCTAGGGGCTGTGCTGGGCCCAGGGGCTGTGCTGGTCTAGGGGCTGTGCTAGGGGCTGTGCTAGGCCTAGGGCTGTGCTGGGCCTAGGGGCTGTGCTGGGCCTAGGGCTGTGCTAGGCCTAGGGGCTGTGCTGGGCCTAGGGCCTGTGCTAGGCCTAGGGCTGTGCTAGGCCTAGGGGCCAGTGCTGTGGCCTAGGGCTGTGCTCGGGCCTAGGGCTGTGCTGGGCCTAGGGGCTGTGCTAGGGCCTAGGGCTAGTGCTGGGCCTAGGGGCTGTGCTAGGCCTAGGGGCTGTGCTGGGCCTAGGGCCTGTGCTAGGCCTAGGGGCTGTGCTGGGCCTAGGGGCTGTGCTAGGCCTAGGGGCCGTGCTAGGCCTAGGGGCTGTGCTGGGCCTAGGGGCTGTGCTAGGCCTAGGGGCTGTGCTGGGCCTAGGGGCTGTGCTAGGCCTAGGGGCTGTGCTAGGCCTAGGGGCTGTGCTGGGCCTAGGGCCTGTGCTAGGCCTAGGGGCTGTGCTGGGCCTAGGGGCTGTGCTAGGCCTAGGGGCCAGTGCTGGGCCTAGGGGCTGTGCTGGGGCTAGGCTTGGGCCTAGGGGCTGTGCTGGGCCTAGGGCCGTGCTAGGCCTAGGGCTGTGCTGGGCCTAGGGGCTGTGCTAGGCCTAGGGCCAGGCTGGGCCTAGGGGCCGTGCTGGGCCTAGGGGCTGTGCTAGGCCTAGGGCTGTGCTGGGCCTAGGGGCTGTGCTGGGCCTAGGGCTGTGCTGGGCCTAGGGGCTGTGCTGGGGCTGTCTTGGGCCTAGGGGCTGTGCTGGGCCTAGGGACTGTGCTGGGCCTAGGGCTGTGCTGGGCCTAGGGCCGTGCTTGGCCTAGGGGCTGTGCTGGGCCTAGGGCTGTGCTGGGCCTAGGGGCTGTGCTAGGCCTAGGGGCTGTGCTGGGCCTAGGGGCTGTGCTGGGCCTAGGGGCTGTGCTAGGCCTAGGGGCTGTGCTGGGCCTAGGGCTGTGCTAGGCCTAGGGGCTGTGCTGGGCCTAGGGCTGTGCTAGGCCTAGGGGCTGTGCTGGGCCTAGGGCCTGTGCTAGGCCTAGGGGCTGTGCTGGGCCTAGGGGCTGTGCTGGGCCTAGGGCTGTGCTGGGCTCTAGGGGCTGTGCTAGGCCTAGGGGCTGTGCTGGGCCTAGGGCCTGTGCTGGGCCTAGGGCTGTGCTGGGCCTAGGGCTGTGCTAGGCCTAGGGGCTGTGCTGGGCCTAGGGCTGTGCTGGGCCTAGGGCCGTGCTGGGCCTAGGGGCTGTGCTAGGCCTAGGGGCTGTGCTGGGCTCTAGGGCTGTGCTGGGCCTAGGGCCGTGCTAGGCCTAGGGGCTGTGCTGGGCCTAGGGGCTGTGCTGGGCCTAGGGCCTGTGCTGGGCCTAGGGCTGTGCCAGGCCTAGGGCTGTGCTGGGCCTAGGGCTGTGCTGGGCCTAGGGGCCGTGCTGGGCCTAGGGGCTGTGCTAGGCCTAGGGGCTGTGCTGGGCCTAGGGCTGTGCTAGGCCTAGGGCCTGTGCTGGGCCTAGGGGCTGTGCTAGGCCTAGGGCCAGGCTGGGCCTAGGGGCTGTGCTGGGCCTAGGGACTGTGCTGGGCCTAGGGGCTGTGCTAGGCCTAGGGCTGTGCTGGGCCTAGGGCCAGTGCTGGGCCTAGGGGCTGTGCTAGGCCTAGGGGCTGTGCTGGGCCTAGGGGCTGTGCTAGGCCTAGGGCTGTGCTAGGCCTAGGGCCAGTGCTGGGCCTAGGGGCTGTGCTGGCCTAGGGGCTGTGCTAGGCTCTAGGGGCTGTGCTGGGCCTAGGGGCTGTGCTAGGCCTAGGGGCTGTGCTGGGCCTAGGGGCTGTGCTGGGCCTAGGGGCTGTGCTGGGCCTAGGGGCTGTGCTAGGCCTAGGGGCTGTGCTGGGCCTAGGGGCTGTGCTAGGCCTAGGGCTGTGCTAGGCCTAGGGCTGTGCTGGGCCTAGGGCTGTGCTAGGCCTAGGGGCTGTGCTAGGCCTAGGGGCTGTGCTGGGCCTAGGGGCTGTGCTAGGCCTAGGGGCTGTGCTGGGCCTAGGGCTGTGCTGGGCCTAGGGCTGTGCTGGGCCTAGGGCTGTGCTGGGCCTAGGGGCTGTGCTAGGCCTAGGGGCTGTGCTGGGCCTAGGGGCCGTGCTAGGCCTAGGCAGGCTGTGCTGGGCCTAGGGCTGTGCTAGGCCTAGGGCCGTGCTGGGCCTAGGGGCTGTGCTAGGGGCTGTGCCAGGCCTAGGGCTGTGCTGGGCCTAGGGCTGTGCTGGGCCTAGGGGCTGTGCTGGGCCTAGGGGCTGTGCTAGGCCTAGGGGCTGTGCTGGGCCTAGGGGCCGTGCTAGGCCTAGGGGCTGTGCTAGGCCTAGGGGCTGTGCTAGGCCTAGGGCTGTGCTGGGCCTAGGGCCAGTGCTGGGCCTAGGGCTGTGCTAGGCCTAGGGCTGTGCTAGGCCTAGGGGCTGTGCTGGGCCTAGGGGCTGTGCTGGGCCTAGGGGCTGTGCTAGGCCTAGGGGCTGTGCTAGGCCTAGGGGCTGTGCTGGGCCTAGGGGCTGTGCTAGGCCTAGGGGCTGTGCTAGGCCTAGGGGCTGTGCTAGGCCTAGGGCTGTGCTGGGCCTAGGGGCTGTGCTAGGCCTAGGGCTGTGCTGGGCCTAGGGCTGTGCTGGCCTAGGGCTGTGCTAGGCTTAGGGCTGTGCTAGGCCTAGGGCTGTGCTGGGCCTAGGGGCTGTGCTGGGCCTAGGGCTGTGCTGGGCCTAGGGCTGTGCTAGGCCTAGGGCTGTGCTGGGCCTAGGGCCTGTGCTAGGCCTAGGGCTGTGCTAGGCCTAGGGGCTGTGCTGGGCCTAGGGGCTGTGCTAGGCCTAGGGCTGTGCTGGGCCTAGGGGCTGTGCTAGGCCTAGGGGCTGTGCTGGGCCTAGGGGCTGTGCTAGGCCTAGGGGCTGTGCTGGGCCTAGGGCTGTGCTAGGCTTAGGGCTGTGCTGGGCCTAGGGGCTGTGCTAGGCCTAGGGCTGTGCTGGGCCTAGGGGCTGTGCTAGGCCTAGGGGCATGCTAGGCCTAGGGCTGTGCTAGGGGCTGTGCTAGGCCTAGGGCCTGTGCTGGGCCTAGGGGCTGTGCTGGGCCTAGGGACTGTGCCTGGGCCTAGGGGCTGTGCTAGGCCTAGGGGCTGTGCTGGGCCTAGGGGCTGTGCTAGGCCTAGGGGCCAGTGCTAGGCCTAGGGCCTGTGCTGGGCCTAGGGGCAGTGCTGGGCCTAGGGCCTGTGCTAGGCCTAGGGCTGTGCTGGGCCTAGGGGCTGTGCTGGGCCTAGGGGCTGTGCTAGGGGCTGTGCTAGGCCTAGGGGCTGTGCTGGGCCTAGAGGCTGTGCTGGGCCTAGGGGCTGTGCTAGGCCTAGGGCTGTGCTGGGCCTAGGGCTGTGCTAGGCCTAGGGCTGTGCTAGGCCTAGGGGCTGTGCTGGGCCTAGGGGCCAGGCTTGGCCTAGGGCTGTGCTGGGCCTAGGGGCTGTGCTGGGCCTAGGGGCTGTGCTAGGCCTAGGGGCAGTGCTAGGCCTAGGGGCTGTGCTAGGCCTAGGGCTGTGCTGGGCCTAGGGCCTGTGCTAGGCCTAGGGGCTGTGCTGGGCCTAGGGCTGTGCTAGGCCTAGGGGCTGTGCTAGGCCTAGGGGCTGTGCTGGGCCTAGGGGCTGTGCTAGGCCTAGGGGCTGTGCTGGGCCTAGGGCTGTGCTAGGCCTAGGGGCTGTGCTGGGCCTAGGGGCTGTGCTGGGCCTAGGGCTGTGCTAGGCCTAGGGGCTGTGCTGGGCCTAGGGGCTGTGCTGGGCCTAGGGCCAGTGCTGGGCCTAGGGGCTGTGCTAGGCCTAGGGCTGTGCTAGGGCCTAGGGGCTGTGCTAGGCCTAGGGCCTGTGCTGGGCCTAGGGCTGTGCTGGGCCTAGGGGCTGTGCTGGGCCTAGGGGCTGTGCTAGGCCTAGGGGCTGTGCTGGGCCTAGGGGCTGTGCTAGGCTTAGGGGCTGTGCTAGGCTCTAGGGCCTGTGCTAGGCCTAGGGCCTGTGCTGGGCCTAGGGCAGTGCTGGGCCTAGGGGCTGTGCTAGGCCTAGGGGCTGTGCTGGGCCTAGGGGCTGTGCTGGGCCTAGGGGCTGTGCTGGGGCTGTGCTAGGCCTAGGGCTGTGCTGGGCCTAGGGGCTGTGCTGGGCCTAGGGGCTGTGCTAGGCCTAGGGGCTGTGCTGGGCCTAAGGGCTGTGCTGGGCTTAGGGGCTGTGCTGGGCCTAGGGGCTGTGCTAGGCTTAGGGGCTGTGCTGGGCCTAGGATCTGTGCTAGGCTAGGGCTGTGCTGGGGCTGTGCTTGGGCCTAGGGGCTGTGCTGGGCCTAGGGCCTGTGCTGGGCCTAGGGGCTGTGCTGGGCCTAGGGCTGTGCTAGGCCTAGGGGCTGTGCTGGGCCTAGGGGCTGTGCTAGGGGCTGTGCTGGGCCTAGGGGCTGTGCTGGGCCTAGGGGCTGTGCTAGGCCTAGGGGCTGTGCTGGGCCTAGGGGCTGTGCTGGGCCTAGGGGCTGTGCTGGGCCTAGGGGCTGTGCTGGGCTCTAGGGCTGTGCTAGGCCTAGGGCTGTGCTGGGCCTAGGGGCTGTGCTGGGCCTAGGGCTGTGCTAGGCTCTAGGGCTGTGCTGGGCCTAGGGGCTGTGCTAGGCCTAGGGGCTGTGCTGGCCTAGGGCTGTGCTAGGCTCTAGGGGCTGTGCTGGGCCTAGGGCTGTGCTAGGCCTAGGGACGTGCTGGGCCTAGGGGCTGTGCTAGGCCTAGGGGCTGTGCTGGGCCTAGGGCCTGTGCTGGGCCTAGGGGCTGTGCTGGGCCTAGGGCTGTGCTAGGCCTAGGGGCTGTGCTGGGCCTAGGGGCTGTGCTGGGCCTAGGGCCTGTGCTAGGCCTAGGGGCTGTGCTTGGGCTCAGGGGCTGTGATAGGCCTAGGGGCTGTGCTGGGCCTAGGGGCTGTGCTAGGCCTAGGGTCAGGCTGTGCTGGGCCTAGGGGCTGTGCTGGGCCTAGGGGCTGTGCCTGGGCCTAGGGCTGTGCTAGGCCTAGGGGCTGTGCTGGGCCTAGGGCTGTGCTAGGCCTAGGGGCTGTGCTAGGCTCTAGGGGCTGTGCTAGGCCTAGGGCCTGTACTGGGCCTAGGGGCAGTGCTGGGCCTAGGGCTGTGCTAGGCCTAGGGGCTGTGCTAGGCCTAGGGGCTGTGCTGGGCCTAAGAGCTGTGCTGGGCCTAGGGGCAGTGCTGGGCTTAGGGGCTGTGCTAGGGCTAGGGGCTGTGCTAGGCTTAGGGGCTGTGCTGGGCCTAGGGCCTGTGCTAGGCTTAGGGGCTGTGCTGGGCCTAGGGGCTGTGCTAGGCCTAGGGGCTGTGCTGGGCCTAGGGGCTGTGCTGGGGCTGTCTTGGGCCTAGGGGCTGTGCTGGGCCTAGGGACTGTGCTGGGCTTAGGGGCTGTGCTGGGCCTAGGTGCTGTGCTAGGCCTAGGGGCTGTGCTGGGCCTAGGGCCTGTGCTAGGCTTAGGGGCTGTGCTGGGCCTAGGGGCTGTGCTAGGCCTAGGGGCTGTGCTGGCCTTAGGGCTGTGCTAGGCCTAGGGCCTGTGCTGGGCCTATGGGCTGTGCTAGGCCTAGAGGCTGTGCTGGGCCTAGGGGCTGTGCTGGGCCTAGGGGCTGTGCTGGGCCTAGGGCTGTGCTAGGCCTAGGGGCTGTGCTGGGCCTAGGAGCTGTGCTGGGCCTAGAGGCTGTGCTAGGCCTAGGGGCTGTGCTGGGCCTAGGGGCTGTGCTAGGCCTAGGGGCTGTGCTAGGCCTAGGGGCTGTGCTGGGCCTAGGGGCTGTGCTGGGCCTAGGGCTGTGCTAGGCTTAGGGGCTGTGCTGGGCCTAGGGGCTGTGCTGGGCCTAGGGGCTGTGCTAGGATTAGGGGCTGTGCTAGGCCTAGGGGCTGTGCTGGGCCTAGGGGCTGTGCTGGGCCTAGTGGCTGTGCTGGCCTAGGGGCTGTGCTAGGCATAGGGACTGAGCTGGGCCTAGGGCCTGTTAGGCTTAGGGGCTGTGCTAGGCCTAGGGGCTGTGCTGGGCCTAGGGCTGTGCTAGGCTTAGGGGCTGTGCTGGGCCTAGGGCCTGTGCTAGGGCTAGGGGCTGTCTTGGGCCTAGGGGCTGTGCTAGGCTAGGGGCTGTGCTGGGCCTAGGGGCTGTGCTAGGGCTAGGGGCTGTGCTGTGCTGGGCCTAGGGGCTGTGCTAGGCCTACTGGATATGCTAGGCCTAGGGGCTGTGCTGGGG
Organism: Xyrauchen texanus; assembly: GCF_025860055.1. Lineage (NCBI taxonomy): Eukaryota > Metazoa > Chordata > Actinopteri > Cypriniformes > Catostomidae > Xyrauchen > Xyrauchen texanus. The sequence continues at coordinate 33,282,578 of NC_068316.1, read as the reverse complement.
GCTGTGCTAGGCCTAGGGCCTGTGCTGGGCCTAGGGGCTGTGCTGGGCCTAGGGGCTGTGCCTGGGCCTAGGGGCTGTGCTAGGCCTAGGGGCTGTGCTGGGCCTAGGGGCTGTGCTAGGGCTAGGGGCTGTGCTAGCTTTAGGGCTGTGCTAGGCCTAGGGCATGTACTGGGCCTAGGGCTAGTGCTGGGCCTAGGGGCTGTGCTAGGCTTAGGGGCTGTGCTGGGTCTAGGGGCTGTGCTGGATCTAGGGGCTGTGCTAGGGGCTGTGCTAGGCCTAGGGGCTGTGCTGGGCCTAGAGGCTGTGCTGGGCCTAGGGGCTGTGCTAGGCCTAGGGGCTGTGCTGGGCCTAGGGGCTGTGCTAGGCCTAGGGGCTGTGCTAGGCCTAGGGGCTGTGCTGGGCCTAGGGGCTGTGCTTGGCCTAGGGGCTGTGTCACTGGCCTAGGGGCTGTGCTGGGCCTAGGGGCTGTGCTAGGCTCTAGGGGCAGTGCTAGGCCTAGGGCTGTGCTGGGCCTAGGGGCTGTGCTGGGCCTAGGGCCTGTGCTAGGCTAGGGGCTGTGCTGGGCCTAGGGGCTGTGCTAGGCCTAGGGGCTGTGCTAGGCCTAGGGGCTGTGCTAGGCCTAGGGGCTGTGCTAGGCCTAGGGCCTGTGCTAGGGCTAGGGGCTGTGCTTGGGATCTAGGGGCTGTGCTAGGCCTAGGGCCTTGCTGGGCCTGGGGTGTGCTGTGCTGGGCCTAGGGGCTGTGCTAGGGCTAGTGGACGTGCTAGGCCTAGGGCTGTGCTAGGGGCTGTGCTAGGCCTAGGGCCTGTGCTGGGCCTAGGGGCTGTGCTGGGCCTAGGGATGTGCCTGGGCTTAGGGGCTGTGCTAGGCCTAGGGGCTGTGCTGGGCCTAGAGGCTGTGCTGGGCCTAGGGGCTGTGCTAGGCCTAGGGGCTGTGCTGGGCCTAGGGGCTGTACTGGGCCTAGGGGCAGTGCTGGGCCTAGGGCCTGTGCTAGGGCTAAGGGTCAGTGCTAGGCCTAGGGGCTGTGCTGGGCCTAGGAGCTGTGCTGGGCCTAGGGAAGTGCTGGGATTAGGGGCTGTGCTAGGCCTAGGGGCTGTGCTGGGCTTAGGGCTGTGCTAGGGCTAGGGGTCTGTGCTAGGCTTAAGGGCTGTGCTGTGCTTAGGGGCTGTGCTGGGCCTAGGAGCTGTGCTAGGCCTAGGGGCTGTGCTGGGCCTAGGGGCTGTGCTAGGGCTAGGGACCGTGCTGGGATTAGGGGCTGTGCTAGGGCTAGGGACCGTGCTGGTCTTAGGGCTGTGCTGGGCCTAGGGGCTGTGCTAGGCCTAGGGGCTGTGCTGGGCCTAGGGGCTGTGCTAGGCCTAGGGGCTGTGCTAGGGCTAGGGGCTGTGCTGGGCCTAGGGGCTGTGCTTGGCTTAGGGGCTGTGCTAGGCCTAGGGGCTGTGCTGGGCCTAGGGGCTGTGCTAGGGCCTGGGGCAGTGCTAGGCCTAGGGGCTGTGCTAGGGGTAGGGGCTGTGCTGAGCCTAGGGCCTGTGCTAGGCTTAGGGGCTGTGCTGGGCTTAGGGCTGTGCTAGGATTAGGGGCTGTGCTGGGCTTAGGGGCTGTGCTGGGGCTGTCTTGGGCCTAGGGGCTGTGCTGGGCCTAGGGGATGTGCTGGGCTTAAGGGCTGTGCTGTGCTTAGGGGCTGTGCTGGGCCTTGGGGCTGTGCTGGGCTTAGGGGCTGTGCTAGGGGTAGGGGCTGTGCTGGGCCTAGGGCCTGTGCTAGGCTTAGGGGCTGTGCTGGGCCTAGGGGCTGTGTTAGGATTAGGGGCTGTGCTGGGCTTAGGGGCTGTGCTGGGGTTGTTTTGGGCCTAGGGGCTGTGTTGGGCTTAAGGGCTGTGCTGTGTTTAGGGGCTGTGTTAGGTTTAGGGGTTGTGTTGGGTTTTGGGGTTGTGTTAGGGTTAGGGGTTGTGTTAGGGTTAGGGGATGTGTTAGGTTTAGGGTTTGTGTTGGGTTTAAGGGTTGTGTTGGGTTTAGAAGTTGTGTTAGGTTTAGGGGTTGTGTTGGGTTTAGGGGTTGTGTTGGGTTTAGTGGACTTGTTGGGTTTAGTGTTTGTGTTAGGTTTAGGGGACGTGTTGGGATTTGGGGATGTGTTAGGGTTAGGGGTTGTGTTTGGTTTAGGGGTTGTGTTAGGGTTAGGGGTTGTGTTGGGTTTAGGGGTTGTGTTAGCGTTTGGGGTAGTGTTGGGTTTAGGGGTTGTGTTAGGTTTAGGGGTTGTGTTGGGTTTAGGGGTTGTGTTAGGGTTAGGGGTTGTGTTAGGTTTATTGGTTGTGTTGGGTTTAGGGGTTGTGTTGGTTTAGAAGTTTTGGTAGGTTTAGGGGTTGTGTTAGTGTTAGGGGTTGTGTTGGGTTTAGGGGGTGTGTTAGGTTTAGAGGTTGTGTTGGGTTTAGGGGTTGTGTTGGTTTAGGGGTTCTGTTGGGTTTAGGGAATAGAATCTATAGTTTGTACAGTATTAAAATCATTATGTTTATGGAAAGACCTCATAATGATAGCTGCACCAGCATGTTTGTGTGTGTGTGTGTGTGTGTTGTGACACGGGTCAATGATTAATCTTAGCAAGAGAACAATTGCTTCATTGAGGTGATCCGATTTCAACCAGTCAGAAACCTACGAAAATACAGACACTTACCACAATAGCAGAACGATTCCCTCATGTAATTAGCCAACGTATAAATTTTTTGGAAGCCGGGGCTTTCTAAACAGGCTTAATTATATACTTACACTTAATTATATTTGGTTTGTTTTAGAGTCACAGATGGAAAAACATTTTTATTTTCAGAGATAAAAGTCCACCTGGGATGCGCGAGGGTCTCAGCAGGGCTTTGAGCGTCTGGTTGGAATTTACTGGATTAGCTCAGTCACTAAATGTGAGATGAACCATGTTGTCAATCACCCCGAGGGCAGATATAAAGAGCTGGAGAGCTGGAGCTGTCAATCAAACCTGGCCTTCAATCGCTGCATTTACTAACCCTGTAGAATTCACTTCTGTTGACGAGTGTGACATCTCAGAGCTGCAAACTGCTAGAACTGAAGAAGGAACCACAGATTCACAGTTCTTTCTTGTGTGTTTCATGTTTTACATTTCCCATTAATTCCAAAATTAAGTCAAAACAAAAATCAGTAAAAACTGCTAAATAGTGTTGCGCATGTTAACACACTGTTTAATTCATTTCAACACACCAGGTCGTTTGATATGATTATTCAGGATGTATTTGATTGTGATTTTGAGATCAAGGTCAGAGTGACGATTTTAATAATTTACCAGCCCAAAATGATGACTGTAGATAAAATGATTTACCTCTTACATTTTTTACATACATTTGAAACTCGATGGTCTTTTTAAATGTAAACATTTTAAATGTGCAAAATAAACTACAACAAAAGGGGTTTAAATTGGTGAATTTATTTGAATTGTATTTTCAAGAAATGAAAGGAATTTGATATTACATATTATAATGTACAGGATATCAAATAATAATTATGTACCAAAAAATAAAATAAAAAAATCTGTAAAATGTCCTAGATTCACAGATATGTTGCACATACTTCTAAATACTGCATATCTCTGCACTCTCATTAGTGAATGTGTGTTACCTGCATAACTAAAGGTCAATAAATTGCAACCGTCCGGATCAGAAAGTAAAAATGTCACTCAAATAAAGTTTCACCAAGCATTTAAAAACCTTTCAAGTGCTTTTAGGTTGTAAAATTTTGACAAGCTTCGGTAGAAGCCACAAGGATGATTTGTGTTATATATATATATATCATTTTATCATTTGTGTTATATATATATATTCTGAATCATAACTATATTGGGTTTTACAGATATATATATATATATATATATATATATATATATATATATATATATATATATATATATATATATATATATATATATATATATATGTATATTTAGAAGTGCAAATATATATTCAGAATTTATAACTATATATTATTATTTGCATTATATATTTGAACTATATTATAGTCACATTTACACTGCAAAAACTCATCTCTTACTAAGTATTATTGTCTTTTTTTCAATTAAAAATATCTAAACATTCTTAAAAAAGGGGAACAAATTACTTGAGAAGAAAAATAACATGAGATATTGAATCATGTTTTCAAAGAAATCTAACAGAATTAAGTAACGTTTATGCTTATAACAAGAAAACAAGCTATATGTCAGTGGAGTAAGGACAAATAAAATCGTAATAAAAAGGAATGGGAAAACATTGGCACAAAGTTGGCACAAAGTTATTTCTTATTTAAGCATTTTCTTGTTCTCTTACATATCTATGAAAACAAATGTTTTTATGTAATGCCATTCTACTCCTCAAATAATGTGTTCTTACTTTAAGGATGTTTAGATATTTTTACTGGAGAATAACACAAATACTATGTAGAATTTATATACTATGTATATTTTCAAATGTATAACTATATATACTCAGGATTTATAACTATATATTCAGATTTTGTAATTATATTTTCAGACATATAACAATGTATTTGAAATTATAAATATATATTCATAATTTATATAATTATTTCTCCCTTTTCCCCGTTCATTACTCATTAATGCCGCATTTCATAAAGTATAACAAATTAGTGAGACCTAGAGGATCAATATTCATACAATGATCAAAGATCAATATTACCATTCAAATTATATGACTGAATTATTTCTGCACAGTTTATTGCAGTACGGACACATCCTGCATTTGTGTGCAAACTCACTCAATCAGAGGAACACAAAGATGGAATTGTCCAACAGCGTGTTTGTCTACAGTGTCATTGTGTATTCTGTAGTGTTTGGAATAATCTGCGCGCAGTCATTGGTCTTCCAGATGTGTGTGTGTGTGTGTGTGTGTGTGTGACACCTCGTGCCCTGCAGTGCAGTCTATTTAGCTGCACTTCTGATCAGCATCTTTATACTCTATCAGCCCTGGGCTGCAATTTCTGCAGGATGCGTTTATAAATGAGTATAATCAGAGGTGAGCCGCAGCAGAAACAGAGCTGAGAAACTTTACTGGATTATCATGCCACTTGAGAACCAAACACACGCACGCACACACACACACACATGCTACTGCTGGCCTACGATGCGGCCATCTTGCTATTGGCATTCTGCGCCTGCACTTTGTCTTATTTCACTAAAATAATATAATTGTCGCTCATTTTATTGCTTGTAAAGCCATCTCCTTTCTGCAGGCGATGTAGGTGATCAATGTACTGTCTAAATGAATCAGTTCTTGCAGGAATACTGTTTGTTTGGAAAATGATGCTGTCCAGGACGGTGGGGACGATTGTGCCTGTATTAGTTTAGTGGCTTGGGTTCTCATGTTCACCCACAATGCATCGGAAATGACTCAATTTTTCAAGTTATGAGTATTTTATACAGCGGCCTCTGTGTGTAATACACTATACGAGTCATTACTTAAATAGAATAAATAGATGTGTTTGTTAGTCTTGGCGTGCTGTGGGCCCATCGGCCTTAACTTGAGCTATGAGCTCAAATAACAACCCAGTGAACTAGCACAAGTGCCATTAACTTTATACAGACACTTATCAGAGTGGTTTAACATTGACATGCAGACTGATGCATTTATTCTTGTGTTAATACTGTTGGTTAGGGAAGGACATCTGTTATAACTGGACTCTATAAGGGAATCTGCTGTATAATAGTTACATTACTTTTGGAGAATGAATGCATAGAAAAAAGTTTGGTACATTTAAAATTATTCAGGAGAATATGTGACAGCTTTTTGTACATACCTATTGCCTGCAGACTTGCAATCGCGTAACTTAAATGGCAATAGACCTTATTTATGGTAAAGTCATAAAGCTGTAAAAAGCTCCTAGATCATATCTGATTTTCCACAACTCATGTTGTCCTGAGTCTTTTGTTGACTGAAAGTTCTCGGAAAGATCTGTTTTCAATGTTTTGTCTGCGGGACAACCCAAAAACACTTTAAACTGCTGTGCAGCCCATTAAAGAGACTATACATCTATCCCTCACAGCCTCATTGTCATTCACGTCAAACATCAAAGATGGCGCTGCTGTGAATAAGGTCTATAAAGTTACAAATAAAATCCATTAAAAATGGCCATACAGAAATGTGTTTTCAGCAATAACATGTTAAGTCTGTTGTTTAAGCAAGGAAATCTATCAAGACTGAACTCTTTTATGAAAACTGCTGTATAATATTGAAATGATGTGCTTTTGGAGACTGTACTTCAACAGAAGAGAAACAGTTAATCATCAAAATTCAGAATGGCTGCCATTGACTTTGTTTTTCAGTGGCCAATGTCAGTACCAATAACTACAGCTTGGGGTGGATGCTGATATACTTTATAAAACTGAAATACTTTAGCCATATTTGAATGTCATTGCATAAGGATATTATAACAAAATATCCAACCAAGTGAAAGATTAAAATGTATTGTTTTTAAGACTATTTAAAAAAAAGAAGTATTGGGATACTGTGTGGTTGTCAAACGTCAGTGGAGCATGTTAGTTAATGTGTTGAACTCCACCTGTGGTTCTTCAGCTAGGACACGTGTATGAACATGAAGAAAACTGACTTTATACATTCACTAAAAATCACCTTGACTCCAGTTAAAGTCATTGCAAAAATGGCTCAGAAAGGTAAAGCTAGTTCTGAGAAAAGCTCCAGCAGCATTTGATTGCAGAAGACACTTGCTTTGATATTTTGATTTTTAACAAAATCACATTCAGTCATTTAATGTGTGACTTTAATGTCCAAAAGTGTCTAAATGCATGTACAGGTACCCTGTAAGTGATATACAGTAGGCTGTAAGGTCTAACACTGTATTGAACATTTTCATTTTTTCACACAATACTCACTACATATACAGTATATACAGTAACTAAAAACAGAAAGTGTGCATTATTCATTGACAAGGCTAAGCGAGCATCGGCTATTGGCTGATATACAAATATAGTTTGATTTATTGCTCTCTCACTATTAGTTAGTTAGTGGGTTAATCGCTTCTACTTGTATTATTCTCATTTGGAGGTGACTTTGGATAAAATTGTCTTTTTACTGAATAAATGTCAATTTCAAATGTTCTTTCTTCTTTGTTTTGTGCCACTAATGCTTATTATTATGTTTATAGAAATGGGAGATAATGTTTCTTTGTTTCTTTTCATAGTTACAAGATGAATACATTTTGACTTAACAAGTAACGCTTCATATTGTGGTTTTAATTGGTTAAGACCCCATTATTTCCCAAAAGAGAAAAGAAAAACCCGTCATAATGCACTGACGCACTGACTGTAAAATGAAGATAACATGCTGTATGTTAACATACAATGAACTAAAATTCATAAAAGTATAGTTAAAAAAAGGAGACCCTGCAGTGTGAGATATCTGGATTTTTGTTTTTATTTGTCAGTGTTTATTTATCCTTCTGACTTATTTTGCTTATTACGTCTACTTCTACTTTTCACAACTATATTTATTTTTACTGGATCGCAGTAGAGAGGATAGTTGATTTAGAGAATATGGGATTGAATTTCTAAAATGAGTCGCATATCTGTTCTGATAGGGACACGGACTACAGGGAATTTCAAATGACTATTCAATCAAGCATCAGAGTTATAGGATAGCAAAATAAACCCACTGATCAACTTTCATAAAGGAGGATAAAATACTTTCCATATCTTTGTTGATGATGTCAAAGGCTGTGCGTCCAATCAAACTCTTGAGTGTTTTGACACAAATTCATCAGTCACTTGTTAATGTGGCTTCTCCTAATACAGTAAGTGTCCTTTTTACTGTTGTTTACTGATTTACAAAAATGCCAATTCTCTTATTTAGTCTATGATGCTGATTTTGCACATTTCTCCATCCTTGCAATAATGTTTATGCATTTAATGCTTGATTTTATGGACATAAGATGTCTATATGATGCTGGGTATCTAATTAACCACACTTTACCAACATTTCTATTTTACACTGCATGAAATCATTTTTATTGTATTTTTGATATTATGTTATTTTTCAGTAAAAATATTAAAGCATCCTTAAAACAAGATACATTTACATGAGAAGTCAAATGACAGTGACACAATTGGTTATTCTTGTTTTCAGGAAACAAAGAAAAAACAAACCCGGACAAAATAAGTTTTTTTCTCTGTAAAAGTGGAAACCTGCAATTGTTACCCTAAGGAGTAGCAGCCAAGTTAATCAAATCAATTCAATTAATCAGTTAATTTAGATGTTACAAGCACATATTTTAATATTAAATAAAACAATTCCAGTGTGCTTAATCCAAGAAAAACAGTGTGTCTCTTTGAATCAAGTTTATTATTCTTACCCCAAGTGTTTAGACATTTTTTTTTTTTTTTTTTTTTTTAATGAAGTTTATTATTGTTACCCCAATTTTTTGCTCTTGAACTCATTAGTGTTTGGGGATTTGAATGGTCATTGAACATATGGCCTATCATCAGATCGACATAAAGAAGCCACACAAATGTTCTGTTATTGTACATGAAGTGAAACATTTGCTTTGTTTGTACAGTTATATTATATATCCTCACCCTCGCTCTCTTTCTCTACCGTGTGCTGTCCACTCGCTCTTGGAGTAGCACAGGAAGTGAAACTGTAACTCTGAGTTCACGTGTAATTGGTTACGGTCACGCTACCCAAACAGGAAGGAATCTGTGACTGATTAGAATTCTTCCTCCTGCAATAATAGTCCCAAAATTAATTATACTCCAGCTCTATTCCCACTATTGCTTTTCCTGTTTTGAAGCTGTTTTAAAGAGCACAAATCCCCAGACAACAAAGCCCAGTTTTCAATTACGAGCCGAGTCAAACGGGGCTGCAAAGCCAACGGACAGACATCCATCAACACAACAGACACACAGATAAACAGCACTGAATACACTCATGTCACTTCCATGAACTCAACACTGATATCAGAAGCGCGCTGGACTCGTAGGCTATTATTGTTTATGTCATGAAGCCATATTCATATACAAGATCATTGTAATATTCAGTTTGCACATTTATCACAGACAATAACATTAAAAAAATTGGTAGGTGCTTGTGTCATGAGTTACAGTAAAGTCATGATGTGTTAGTGGATTTTCAAATCATAAACTCTTGAGTTTAAAATAGTCAAAGTAATGCATCAACTACTATCCACACAGTATATTAAACATGAATCAGAATCATTTATTGTATCTTGAGAATTGTGGCCTCAGATTATTATTCTTACATCTACGAATGCGTTCCGTCCCGGATGCAATAATCAGATTGTGATGGAAATGTGAACAAGATTTATGATGACACGCTGGATTGAGAACGTGGAAATTCCCATTGAATGTTTTACTTCATGTTATTTCTGCCAGTGAAGTACTTTTGGTCCTCAAAGATATAAAGAGGTAAATCAGATTTAGGCTTTAAAAAACACAAACACTGCAGCCAGTATCAGGGAAAATGTTTAATATCTGTATTTGATCATGCACAATATAGATTTTAGATTCATTGTAAATTACATTAAGAGTAAATCACAGAAATTACATTAAAACGGGTGTAATAACTACACATATAAATCAGCTATAAGTCATTACATTTTTGATATCACACATAGACTATATAGACAGATATAGATATAATCTTTAACTATTTCAAATGACCTTCTTTGATGTTTTATAGTCACAGTTACATTTTATATTATACATGTACAATAAATAATACACTTCTACAAAATGAACACAAATGAAGGCCTAATTTGCTTTAATCTCTTCTGCTTTGAGCTGATATTTTTTAAAGCATCTTTCTACCATTACTAAAATACAATTGTTGATTATTTACATTTGAATTGTTCTGAACATTACACATATAGCTTTTATCATTGTAATGTCTACTCTTCAATATCTCTCCAGAACAGAAGCAGATAAAAACATCACTGTGTGCAATGAGAATATCAGATTAACACAATTAAATATTTGCAATAACTAGTTAATCGAATCATGCAAAGTATTTACCTTTGAATACTTTGTTTTACATTAAATGCACATCTGTACATCTGCAAATATGTCCGCAGAGCTACACATATGAAACATATGATTCAGATTATCAGAGATAACACGTTATTTCAGCATATATCACGCAAAACAAACCATCATGTTTCAATTTCCTGAACACTACAGATTAATTCATGTTGATAAAAACTGTTTGAATGTCACACAGCATTGAGAATCATCACTTACCGATGCTTTACTCGAGCTGAACGTCTCTTCCAGCATGTGTTGTCTGTCAGCGGAGTCAAAAATTGGACAATAGGTTGGAAATTGTAACCATCGTGAATGCGGTCCTGCAGAGAGCAAAACAAACTTAAATGAGAACCTGCCTGCCAACACACATTTCACCACAGGGCAGAGAGGAAGACGAGATAACACAGAGGAGAAGCCAATTAATCCGGATCTCTCATGATCTCTTAAGATTGCTTTCTTTACAGTTTGTGTGTGTGTGTGTGTAGTACACAAATATATGTTTGTATTAATGTTTGATTAAAAAAAAAATATAAAAATTTAAGAAACTATAAAATATGTGTAAAAAGAGTCTCTTTGAGAACTTCAACCATCACTGCCATTGATGTTTGTGAGTCACAACAGATATTTCATATCTAATCAATCATAATGTATTTTTTATGTGGTTCACCACAAATCTATTAATCACAAGCCATCAACAGTATTGCGTTTCAGCAATGAATCAAAACAAGCTCGATTTTAACTTCAAAGAGAAACAGAAGTCATCAAAGAGACTCTTATCTGAGCCATGTCTTATTGTGCTGTACAATTAACTAAAAGAAGCAAAACTAAAATCAATATTGAATAATAACTAGGGCAATCCGTTAAAAAAACAAGTGGATATGGCTGTATAATTTTCATAAAATAACAACCACCACAGCTACAATAATAATTAGACATTTATATTTTCTTTAAAAAAGAAGGTTGGTTGTTGTAGGTGGTTGTCGTGGCATTGCTTTGTTGTTGCTTTAATGCCCCGATATACTTCCCGAGAAGTTCTTGTTCGTTCAGACAACCGCCTCACCGCTGAGGCGTTTAGATGTTCATTTAAATATGAGGATGCTACATGTAAAACCTTAACTAATGTGACATTACATTTGTGTTATCAATGACTTTATGCCCAATTCTATGAGTAGGATTCACGTGAGGTCAGTAAAAAAAGTTGTTTTAACTATTCGATGATGATTAAATGTAATATATAGGCAGTATATCATGTTTAATTTGTCTTGTTGACATTCTGAATTCATGATGCTAATGCGCTAACACGCTATACGCAGCCATAACATGTGCTGATAACAGTCTGTTATTGTAATTTATGATGACACTGATACTTCTGCAAAGAAGGGTTTATAAAAGAGTGTTGATGTGCAGAATAAAGACAAAATAATGGTGATAGTGGCATATCTTACTTTAGACAGATGTTTGAATGGGCATTTGAGAGTATATGAGAAAAGTTGATTCCTTTTGTAGACTAATAAAACATCACATGACATGATCTTGGAAAATGTCTCTAAGCGAACGGTCGTCCAGATGTAGGTAAATTTGCACCAGCTCGCTAATAACACTACACGCAGGTATGTTCATGTTGAATACTGACTGAAAATGTAAACAACATATTAGGTGGAGCTCCAGGTCACACCTACCGATGATGTGGACCAATGGCAGCAAGAAGGTGTTTAGCACCCTGTTTGTAGTTTTTTCTACAAGTTTGCCCAGGCCAGATGTCACGAACCACCAAAATGAACGCAAAAATTCATTTTGGCCAGATTTTGTTCTAAATGACGTCATATCTGTTCGTTCTACGATTTCGTATGATGTATATCTGGGCCTATGGATGCTATGGTGTTCTGATTTATTTTAATGTGTTGCTATGAGGTTGCTAAGGTGTCCAGCTTAGGTTTTAGCATGTTGCTAAGCAGTTGGTAGGGTGTTGTGGGTGGTTGCTATGGCATTGATGTGCACTTTCTTTTCGGTTGCGATGTGGTTGCTTTGGTGTTCTGAGTTGTTTTAATGCATTGCTATGTTGTCACTAAGGTGTTCAGATAAGTTATAGCATGTTGCTGTGTTGTTGCTAGGGTGGTGTGAGTGGTTGCTATGGCATTACTATGCAATTGCTATATGGTTGCTATGGGGTTCTGAGTAATTTTAACACATTGCTATGTGGCTGCTTTAGGTTTCCAGATAAGTTATAGCGTGTTGCTATGAATTTGCTAGGGTTTTGTGGGTGGTTGCTAAGCTGTTGCCATGCAGTTACTTACAGTAGATGTCCTGTGTCCCAAATGACACAATACATGCACTTACAAAGTATACTATGCACTCAGCCACATATTGAATTAATTTTCAAAGTGTAGTATCATCCCAAATGGAACACATACTTTTTTACAAATGGAAGCAATTTCCATTTAACAGCTGAAGGAAGTGATGTTTCAAACACACCGTATGTGTTGCCACAAGCTTTAGCACGTTAGGCAACCTCCGTTCAACTTTTTTATCTTAAACTACATACAAATTTACACAGTTTGGGGTAATGGTAAAGCATTCAACTCACATGTGTAAGGTGCTGTATCCACTGAAGTTTTGCTAGCTTCTACATTATTCATTATTCAGCAACTCCGCCCCTTCCGCGATGTACAGCAAGCTGTGTGTGTTGAGTGTATGAAGTGTCCAACATTCCACACTCTGTTTTGATGGTTGAAAAATTGCATCAATAGTGTAATTAAAGTACACTTCTTTTTGCTGTATTTTCAGTGTCAATATACATACTCGCACTACTTGTACTACAAAATGGTGTAGAATATAGCAAAAGTGTGCGATTTGGGATGCACCTGTGTTTTTTTCTCCCGAATTTGGAATGCCCAATTCCCAATATGCTCTAAATCCTCATGGTGGTGTAGTGACTTATCATGTGGCTTCTTGAGCTTGTGTGGAGGCTTCATGCTATTCTCCGCGGCATCCACGCACAACTCACCACACGCCCCACCGAGAGTGAGAACCACATTATAGTGACCACGAGGAGGTTACCCCATGTGACTCTACCCTCCCTAGCAACCAGACCAATTTATTTGCTTAGGAGACCTGACTGGATTCACTCAGCACACCCTGGACTCGAACTCGCAACTGCTATCACACCTATGTTCGTAATGTTTTAGTGTGTTGCTATGCAGTTGCTAGGGTGTTCTCAGAAGTTTTTAGCACATTGTTTTGTGGTGGCTATAGTGTTTTGAGTGGATTCTAGGGCATTGCTAGGTGGTTGCTATGGTGTTTGGGTTAGTAGCTTCATGACTGGCCCAAGTCAATAGAGTAGACTACTCCACAAGTCTCTATATTCTGGTCTCTAAATATGGCTCAGGTCCTTTCTTCAGTGTAAGTCTATGGGATTTTTTATCTGGTGAAAATCATAAATCTCAAACTTCTCCTCAACAAGCTACATGATTTTTGGAATGATAAATTGTTCACTGATTTGGCCAAGCACCCAACCGTTTCCACAGATTCTTCAGTCCTGACAGTGATCTTGCACAAAGTTCATCATACGCATGTCTACCTCGAGTGAAGATACACTTCCAACAGAATCTACAGGCATCAGTAATAAAAAGACGGTGATGCTTTGAGCAGTAAGGAACATGTGGACAGGTAAGAATAGATGTTGATTCAGTTTAACTTACTTTAACCCTCACAGGTGTTTAACCCAGTGAATGTAACTGAGAGACTGTGATCAGGGTCCGCGCAGAGCGCCAGAGGAAACACCACTATCAGACGTGAAAAAGTGAGTGAACCTCCAGCACCTGTCAGAAGAGACACATGTGCCCTACAGAGAAAAAAGAGAGACAGACAAGCCTTCAGACTCACTCACTGACTCACTCACTGACTCACTCTCTCACACACACACACACACACACACACACACACACACACACACACACACACACACACACACACACACACCAATCACTACCCTACCTCCCGCTACACTTCGTCAACTCTGACACCAAAGGGTTCTTGTGTGAGACCACCATTACACACAAACACACACACACACACATACACACACACTGTTCTCTCTAAGCTCTAGTATTTTCAGCTACTGTATAAGCTCTCATTGAACACATTTATACTTTAGATTTCTCTTGTAGCTTGAAACATCATAATGTTCAATGATGCCGAGTTGGAAACTGTATATTTCACTTATATTTATTCTGCTAAACTTTTTAACAATAGCCCATTTGCTTCTTGTAATTGTATCGAAAATCACGTTACAGTCATTTTACCATGGTTAAGGGTTCCTTAGCCACAATGTGAAGCAAAATACCTTTAACCATGGTAAAATGTGACTCAGAAAGTGACGCAGTTAACTGTAGGCTATTTATGGTTGCCAAGCCTTCAACTACAACATTATTTCCGAGAATTCCAGTTCATATAAGGCTGGTCATAGAAATGCTTCTCGTCTTCGACTTCAAATTATTCAGACATGTTTTGTAAGTTCAGATCTCTGGTTAATGTGCAGTTTGTGGTCTGTTGTTACTATCGCTGGTATACAACGAACAGTCAAGATTTTCACTAAATAATATGTTAGATTTTGGTTTGATTCTCACCAAACCTTATCGCATGCCTTTAGAACAAGACATGAGTCTCATGGAATCATTTATTAGACTTCTGAATTATACTTTTGTGACCTTTTGAAGCTTGAAGAGGTTCAATAATGATTATCAATTAATTTATAACAATTTTGTTATAACAACATGAATAAAAAGCCCAACGTTTGTGCAATAACTGCCAAATAGTGAGCCATTTTGCCTCAGATCATAGATGCTTAATAACACTTGTTCAACATTAGTAACCTAGGAAAATGTACCTAAATGTTAAGTGGACACATATAAATAATGTATTAAGGAGTTGGGAATTTAGAAACCTATGTGCATAATGTTCAGTATGGATTATTTGTCATCAGGCTTTACAATATGATGAAGCATGAAAAGCTGAAAAATGTTTTCTCAGAGGACTTTAGGTAACTAGGACTGGGTAAGATGGGACAGATGGGACAGCGCTCGGAGTAGCATCATTCCTTTCACATCAACATGACAACACAAGTGAGTCAAGACATTACAGTAATAAATATAAACACAAAATTACTCCTTTTAATAAACTGTTTTTGCTAAGTGTCATAAATCATTAATTAGGGCTTTTTATTTTGTGTTTTATGTAGTATATTTAACAAAGCATCTATAACATATAGGTTCAAATGCTCACTTTTTGGCAAGTATTGCAC
This sequence comes from Xyrauchen texanus, assembly GCF_025860055.1. Taxonomy (NCBI): domain Eukaryota; kingdom Metazoa; phylum Chordata; class Actinopteri; order Cypriniformes; family Catostomidae; genus Xyrauchen; species Xyrauchen texanus. Next base: position 33,267,212 of record NC_068316.1, on the reverse strand, counting down.
AGAAATCACATTGTGCATGTTGTTAAAACTGTAAATGAATGATTTAGAATGCATTTTTAAAGGAACACTATATAACACAATTTTTTCTTTTGCTGGGTAGTGTGTTATTGCCTAATTGTTTATGCCTCAAAAGTATAGAAAATGGCTATTATTCCCCACAAACTTGCTTTTGTGACCAGGACAGTGATATTTTGAAATGTATTTCCAATGAAAACTACAGGTGAATTTGTGTCTTTTTGTTCACATAAAGTGAATGAATCCAAATTAACATGTATTTATACTAAAGTAATACAAATAGACTAATAAAAGATTTAGAAGTGAGTAGTTTTTGGAGATTTATGATTATACTGTAAATCACTTTCACGAATCCGGTACTCATCCCCCAAATGTACTCATCATGTTCTCGTAATACTGTCCTTGGTAGCGGCGTTCTAAGTCCAGTATATCCTGATAGAAGCACTCGCTTTGCTCCTCTGACTACGCTCACATGTTCTCCTTGAATTTATCAAGATGAGCATCAAGGATATGGACTACACTTTGGACTTACAGAGGTGGAGCTGAGGAGAGAAACCCACACTACCCCAACCAAAAAGACCTCAATGACTTGATTAGAGATCTTGGTCTCACCAAGTTCAATGCCAAGCTTTAAAAATAAATAAATAAATAAATAAATATATATACCACAGTGTTATGTCATTAATGAACCCCTTTATAAACCCTGAACAAAGGGAACATTAATGTAAAGTGTTACTAATCGAAAAACAGCATACTGTAATAATCAAATAGTGTAAAACGACTTCACTCTACTGCTGGTTTAAAAAAAATAAATAAATAAATATTGCAAAAGACTTAACATATTTATTGCAAAATACTGATGTCTAGAATAAGGAGTAAAACCAATAGTGATATGCATTAAAACAACATAAATATCTCAAAGAGCAGAGGACAGTGAAAAACATCAGACAACACACAGGAATGTGAAGTCATTATGTCCATTCACATACTCATTAATATTAATCAAGTTCATTATTTGCAGAACAAAATAAAACAATCAATTCAAATTGTGTACAGTTTATATTGATTATGAATAAAAGGAGATGTGAAAATGTGCTAAAATATAATGCTTCAAAATACATGACAATGATGACTTAATGTTTTGCCTGGATGTTCGTAATGACCTAAATATAATCAATATATCTATAATCAATCAATAAACAAATATAGGCAAACATCTGTATCCAATATAATGAAGTCATTAATTTATTAAGACAAGTTCTTCTATCTCAGCAAAGAATCAAAATTAATTTAAATTAATAATAATAATTATTATTATTAGTAGTAGTAGTAATTTGTTTATAATAAATTGAACTAACCTTTATTGTAATTGAAATGCATAAATAAAGGGTTGAATTCATTATGAATATTTAAATTCGAATCCTTCGAGTTCTTCATTAGAACTCATAAAATCTATAAGAAACATCCTGCATTGTTTGAAGAGTTTTAAGTGATAATTGTAATAAATTATTTATGATGTCATATGGACTCACTGCTGTAGTAACACACTGGGCCATTTACAGATTTTTTTTTTTAGAAGTGGTTAGCACTTGAATTTACACTTCATAAAATGATTCTGAATATTTTTCCATGTGAGTGTGTGTGGTGTGTGCGTGTGATGGCTCTCCACTCTGATGTCCCATCGTGAGATGGATAAGGCTTTAAAATACTGTCTGTGTGAAATGTAAAATTTATGAACCCCCCATGTCCCTGCTTGATTTATGTGAAATAATAATACACTATTTAATGCTTAAACATGGCTGCAAGCTATCTCTGGCTATCAAGATGTACAATGCAGTAATGGGCAGGAAAGACAAATCACCTTGTGCACTGAGGACGCTTGTTTAAAGGTGCACAGCAGATATATTAAACTATATGTAATTGTACACTAACTCCACACAGTAGGCAGAGAGACAGAGAGATGCAGATGGTCATTAATATAGTCAGAGTAAGAAAAGGGGGTGGACACATCTGAGATGTGCTCATCCTTCTCCACAGACGCCTGTACCTTCTGTCAGGGCTGTAATCATACAACAACAAACTTTGTTGCGAATGTTCATCACTAAGATTTACATTTATTTTAGTTTTTCTTTTTTAGATTTTGTTTTTGGAATATCTTTTCTATATAATAAAAGTGAAAGGTTACTTTAAGCTATCCGTGTCAATGAAATTTAATTTCCAATGAAAATAATTATGATTTGTCCTTCAGATTGTAAAAACAATAATACATTTCCAATGGAAGTCTATGGGGCACGTGTACCAGAGGATTTAAAGCAGAGATTTTAAACTCTGCTATTTCACATGGTTATTAAGTGATTTTAGCACACTATTCTCATGTTAATTTAAGACTTGTGACTATACTTTCAAAAAGTGTGTATTTACATGTTTATCCTAGTGCAGTGCACCATTGACTTCCATTGTAAGTGCATTACAGTACAATCATTTTGCCTTTTTCTTTAATTAATTTTCTTTACAAACTGAGGAATGAGTTCAAATTATTTTCTTTGGTAAAAGAACTTAATTGTGTTGAAAATAGAACATTACATTCGAGCCAAATGCTTTAAGGTTCAATCAGTCATAGAGTAATTAATTAATTAAAAAAGCAAAACAAACCAGGATTATTAATGAAAACTGCTTGAAACACAAATTTGACATTGATGGTACAGCTTGGTATAGTATTTATTAAGATGAAAGACTAAAGAGCATGACTAAGAGATATTTATATAATTTCCCAATCCTGGCAAACATGGGAAAATCACCAAATAAAAACCAATACAGATGAAATAACAGCACACATAATGTGTTTTCAGAAATCTTATGATTTATGGATCACTTTTGTGCTTAATTAAACCTCATTACATTAGTAATCTCCACAGATTTGGGCTATAAAGTGTTGACTCACTTCATTGTGCAGTGTGTGGGCCGGTTTCCCACTTCTCAGGAAAGTTAGCAGTGTAATTATGAGCCTGTAAGAAACCACAGACAGAATGCATGAATACACAAACACATGAGATAAAGAATGGCTCTATTGCCTAGTGAGCTGCCTAGACAGCATTTTAATGGTGTGATCATAAAAGAGTGTATCAAAACGTACACAACATAGTTATACCTTGTTTTGGCCTAATTCTAGGGTAGCATCATATGTATCACAGAATATATTGTGACAAACTAGTGCATCCAAAAATGCATCCAAGATGGCGGACAATTCGAGAGAAATGTTGATTATAAATACATTTGTAATATCATTTAATATTGAAAACTACAGTATCAACAGAAAATAGTCCAATTTAATTAAAGACTGACTATGTTTTCCCAATTTTTGTGTTTGCTATGTATTTTGATGCTTATTAGATTATCATGCTTTTAGCTTTGCAACATGCTAACGCCAAACTCTATTGCAATTCATTGTAAGTCAAGTCTCCCTTGCGCTACACAGAACATTTCCAAAATATTTCACTAATTATGTTCCATTTAATTTAGGATGCCGCCTTAAGGGGGCGTTCACGCATACTGCTATTTGCAGCTACAGTGTGAACGGATGTCATTCATTTTCATTGAGAGTTGGCGATTTCAATAAATACAAATGACAACAACCGTTGACGATGTGATGTGACAATCCATTCTTACTCCCAATGCGTCAAATACTGCCACTTATTCATGAGCCCTGTGTGTCACTATATAGATGCCAAAAGAGCCCCACAGCATTGTTTACCAATGTGGCTGGTAAGCTCAGACAGTCTCATAAGTATGGCAGTCACCATCCCATAAAATATGGGATCGTCTTGTAAAATTCAAATTAATAACGTGATTTTCCCCGGATTTTTAAGCCGGACCCAGACATGCTCTAGTCGGGCAGCAAAATAATTTAAGGGGGTGGCGGCTCCAATGGAGGGGGGTATCCCGTATTTTGAAGGTGGCAAGCCTACTCATAAGGGAGGTGTCACTGTCAATCTCTGGATATTATTGTGTGTTTAACCACACTATGTTTTGTTATACTTAAGAAATATATTAGTGTAGTTACATTATACTTATATATCTTATTATTCCCAAAACTCAACCACTTCCCCTAAACTTAAACAATTTCAACAATATAAAAGATGTCACAGGCAAATGGATGTAATCACAATAATTTAAGTTTCATTGCACTATTATTTAGATATTTCGAGCACCTAAATTCACCTCTATAGCTAAACCTAACCAATTCTCAACAATATAAAAGACAGAGCAGATAATAGTACAGTAGCAATAATGTATATAATGTAAAAAAATATTGTAAAAGGAGTGGTGGTGGCGTAGTGGGCTAAAGCAATTAACTGTTAATCAGAAGGTTGTCGGTTCTATCCCCACAGCCACCACCATTGTGTCCTTGAGCAAGGCACTTAACTCCAGGTTGCTCTGGGGGGATTGTCCCTGTAATAAGTGCACTGTAAGTCACTTTGGATAAAAGCGTCTGCCAAATCCATAAATGTAAATGTAAATGTAATCCATACAATAGCTTTGTGTGAGGAACAGAGTGAATATCTAATGTTTAATCGCTGAAAATCTTCCTCTCCGTAAAGATTTATCTGAACATCGAATTGTCACAATCAGTCACGAGACACACGAGAGCCAATGGCATTTGACATCGCTGACATCAAACCTGTGTCGTAAGATATTTTTGAAGGTTAAAACAAGTGCATGACTTGTTATGGCAGACGCCGGGGGCCCGTGATCATTGAATAAAGACTTGAATTTGGGTCTGTTCTTCACATAGAAGACTTGGAACACACCCGGAACAAAACAGGTCACTTCAGCAGAGCAAAATGTGTACAGTGAACAACGGATTAAACATTAACTACTGCAAACTAATAAATGTTGCTGATTAAACATTACCACTCTGAACAAATGTTGATCAGTTCAAATGAATATCATACCCCAACATATCATGTCAAGGTGAAAAAAGTTTACCCCAACATATAATTTCATGATGATGAAATTCCAGTGCCCTTCCTTTCAGTCTATTGACGGCAAAGTTTTCCATTGAAAGCAATGCGCTTACCGGCCACGTCACAATGCAGACACTAGCGGGTGCTTTTGGCGTCTTGGACAAGCCTCAATATTTTATTATATCTTGGGGGTGAGAACTCATTGGATGTGGGCATGCCCAACATTGGGGCAAAGTTGAGAGAATTTTAACTGTATGCAAATGAGTGGCAAAGTGGAAACCATTGAGAACAACAATACGTATGTGTTGACTGGCCATTAGAAGGCAGCTTTCTATGTAGGCAGCAGACTGCAGTTCACTTGTTTTCTGAACAGACTCTCTCGTTCTGTCTTCCTCCGTGTCTGTACCTGTCTTTGCCAAGACAAACCTGCTGTAGCTGCTGTTGGAAGGCACTACGAAACCACAGCTGCTCAACTCTTCTGACACGTCATTAAACATCATATGCATGTTTTGTGCTGTCAGTGAGCTCTTTCATTTCATTTTCCTCCTTCCTGACCACACGTTTATTCTGCTGGAGTTTTTTTTTTTTCCCTACCGGGGGAGACACCCAATGTGTCTTTCATGAAATCAGTCCCTTCAAGCACGCAGGCCCCGCTGTGCTGAGGAGACACCCCCCCAAACACCCTCCAGCTCAGAATGCCCATCCTCCAGCTGTCAATCAAAGCCACATTAAAGTCGGTTGAACGTTCCAGTCACCGGGAACACAGAGACGGCCTGGTGCCAAACTAAACAATCTTCCTCTGCCACTTTAAATATTTTAACAATGTGACATTGTGCAGCATGGATAAGTGTATTATATTTTCATTTTAAAATAAGCATGTTGAAAAACATTGTCATATTTCCTGTTGTGTATTTAGTGGTGTTTGTTAAGGCAATGAATATCATACAGTATACATTAGGGTCTTTAGCGACCTGGAACGCATATCTATCACAAATGGATCTAAAATGCCCAGATGTCAAATTTTCAAAGCATTTCCAAGGAAATTATGAAATAACAGAACAGAATTATGTTATATTTTTATGTTTTATATTTCATATATCAAAAAGATGATGCAACAAATCATTGCTGAGATGCAACTGGCCGTCAAACACATATTGAGCTACACATGACACTTAAGCAGGGGCGGGTTTACGATTTCTGAGGCCCCAAGCAACCGACCAACCCGGATATTTTTTGTTAACAACATTCATAACACTAACAATAAACACATAAGCACGGTGGCCCTCATCACACTAGAGCAGAATGGAAAAAAACATTACCGTTTATCAAGCACTGAAGCTTTGCTTGATGCAGAACGATCTGGAATAATGTTAAACATTGTAACTGTCACCACCAGGGGTGGACTGGGAAGAGAAATCTGCCGCATATCGCAGCTGTTTTGTGGCCCGTTCTGTATAACGCGGTGGCCCATTTCAGCTTATCGTGGCCCATTCGGGAAAAGTTTGGGTTCTCCTGATGGCCAGTCCGCCCCTGGTCACCTCTTTGCCACCTGAACGTTAAATCTTTGTGACACCAGCACAAAAAACAGTCTAGACGCAGCGCAACGAATGAAACAGATCTGTCTTTTTGTATCTGTCTGTATCTGTTGCAGAGACAAAATTATCTGTATCAGTATTTGGATATAACCGGATGTGGGAGGGGCTTAAACCAGAAGTGTGTCAAAACTAAATTAAAATTGTGACATTAACATTCATTCTGGATAACCCAAATCATCAGGTTTTGTTCATGCAAGCTTGAGTGAAGTAAAGCTACACATTATACTAAGACGTACACTGTTTAACAAATAAGTATTATTCTTTCAGTTCAACTTTTCACTCAAATTGTTCTGCTGATATTAACATCTGTAATGCTAAAAGTTTTATTCAATTTGAAAAATAACTGTTGGTCTCATGCCGTTGAGCCTCACTGTACATACAGTATTTACAAAGGATATAATATCAATGAAATGGCAGCATTATTTCTACACAGTGGGATTATTTTAAACTCCATCACAATAAGTCATGCTAAAATATAATACATAATATTATTGAAATTTTGAAAGAAAATATGCTGTGAATAATTTATTACACTTCATCTTTAATTGCTCTTTATTTTTTCTTCAATAAAGAAGCAGAAGTCTGCTTCCCCCTTCTGGATCTCTCAAGAATCAGTCCTCTCTGCTCTTGAAGCTTCAACCCAGATTTTATGTTGGTGTTCTGTTGCAGTAGAGCATGCAGGGAGTATTTGATGATGAGTGTTTATTTAGTTCCATCTCAAAGTCTTAAAGTAAATATGTGATCAGCAGAGCTCTAGAGGTCCATGTGATATATCACAGGTGTCTGTATAGACTGAACATTATTGTGTTGTTTTGTGCTGAATGAATGAATCCACAAGTCCCTGAGTGCCAAGAGACTCAAACAACCTCGAGCATCTTTTAGTGAGAAGTCACTGGTGGTTTGGTGAGTGGGTTAGTGGCTAGTTTACGTCATGATCTTCAACATTACTTCATTTTCAAACAATGATAGTGACTTATCAGTTGTGAAGGTACTGTAACTGTGTACAGCTGTTTCCAGTAAGACAGTAAAAACTCCCGCAGTCCAGTATGCAGAATATTTATTCATCACCCAAATGAAGATCATTTCAAGACATTACATTATTGTGGCAGACAAGTGAAGCATTGAATAGACATTAAATAAGCTTTTAATTGGCCAAATTGATCCATCCTGCAGTTGAATTAGGGGCCATTCACACAGAACATGTTTTGGATTCTGTCTAATGGTAGGAACATTTAGAGGACGGTAGAAATGTACGTATGTGTCAGGGGCATGAATAATTGTGCAAATGTTTTTTTTTTAAACAATTAATAACATTAAATGAACATTTTGTTTTTCTTTAGTATCTGAAGTGTCAAACTCTAAATAAAAATGTAAATAACAAGATAGAGGATGCATTCATGTGAAAATGTTTACAGATACCGGTTACAACATATTTGGCCTGATATTTTGCCATCTACTCGCCATATTTTGTCATCAGATCACTCTTTTTCATTGGAATTATGTTTTTAAAAACAATTTACAAAGGGGTACAAAGACAAATTTCTTGATCTGTTAAACACATGACAGGCCACATGAGAGTCATAATAAAAGATAAATACAAGATAAAGATTTAAAAAAATATGATAACATGACAATTGAGTTGGACAAAGGGTTATTCTTGTAACATTTGGGCAGGCCAACTGAAGACAAGAGGAGACAATGATGTGTGAGAACCCAAATGCAGTTTTATTTATAGTGCTGGTAACCAAACATAAACTACTTGACCAGTACAAACATTACTTCAACAGAACAATGTTACACCTACAATACTCCACAAAAGGTCATGCCAAACATGAGGACTTAAATACAAGGACATGGGCAAACATATGACAATGTCGACCAATGAAAAGACAAGACTGATAGCAAGTTAACAAGACAATAAACCAATGAGAGCAAGACACATGAACGTGAGGAAAACAGGATATCACATGACTAGACAAGGAAGTGAACTAATTTCAAAATAAAAGAGCTGAAAACATGAACATGAATCTAAACATGAAACAAGAACACACAAATATGTTACAAAAACATTACAAATTCATGTTATGCATTTGACAAGCCTTAATTTTTTGTAGGGCTGTTAATCAATAAAAAATCTTAATCGAATAAATTACATGGTATGCTGATTAATTAATGGTAATTAATCTCATATATAATTATTTTCAGAGATAGATCCTCAAATAACAATAATTCAATATATAAGGATATAAATAGTTATATTTAAATTATATATATATATATATACAGTACTGACAGCCAAAAGTTTGGAATAATGTACAGATTTTGCGCTTATGGAAAGAAATTGGTACTTTTATTCACCAAAGTGGTATTCAACTGATCACAATGTATAATCAGGACATTAATAATGTGAAAAATTACTATTACAATTTGAATTATAATTTTTTTTTTCAGAACTTTCAGAACTTAAACTACTTCAAAGTGTTCTCATCCAAAAATCCTCCACGTGCAGCAATGACAGCTTTGCAGATCCTTGACATTCTAGCTGTCAGTTTGTCCAGATACTCAGAAGACATTTCACCCCTCACTTCCTGTAGCACTTGCCATAGATGTGACTTCCTCTAACATTTTCTTTTTGTTTTTCTGTTTCAAAAGTGTCTTTTTCTTTGGAATTCTTCCCATAAAGCCTGCACCCCTGAGTCTTCTCTTCACTGTTGTACATGAAACTGGTGTTGAGCGGGTAGAATTCAATGAAGCTGTCAGCTGAGGACATGTGAGGCATATATTTCTCAATCTAGAGACTCTGATGTACTTATCATCTTGTTTAGTTGTACATCTAGTCTTCCACATCTCTTTCTGTCCTTGTTAGAGACAGTTGTCCTGTGTCTTTGAAGACTATAGTGAACACCTTTGTATGAAATCTTCAGTTTTTTTGATAATTTCAAGCATTGTATAGCCTTCATTCCTCAAAACAATGATTGACAGATGAGTTTCTAGAGAAAGCTGTTTCTTTTTTGCCATTTTTGACTTAATATTGCATACTGTGGCAACTCAAAAACAAACACAAAGACAAAATTAAACTTTAACAAACCAAATATCTTTCAGCTGTGTTTGATATAATGGCAAGTGAATTTCTAGTATCAAATGATCAATTTATCATGATTACTCAAAGATAAGGTGTTGGAGTGATGCTGCTGTCTAGATTTGATCAAAAATGACATTTTTCAAATAGTGATGGTGCTGTTTTTACATCAGTAATGTCCTGACTATACTTTGTGATCAGTTGAATGCCACTTTGGTGAATTAAAGTATCAATTTCCATCCGAAACAGTAAACTCTGTATATTATTCCAAACCTTTGGCTGCCAGTCTCTCTCTCTCTCTCTCTCTCTCTCTCTCTCTCTCTCTCTCTCTCTCTCTATGTATTATTATTATTGTTTATTATATATATATATATATATATATATATAATAAAATAAAAAAATAATACATGTATTTTTTTCCCCCGTTTTTTATTTTTAATACATTTGCAAAGATTTCAAACAAACTTCTTTCATGTTGTCATTATGGGGTATTGTTTGTAGGATTTTCAGGAAAATAATGAATTTAATCAATTTTGGAATAATACTGTAACAAAACAAAATGTGGTTAAGTGAAGCGCTGTGAATACTTTCCGGATGCACTGTATATTTGTAGTTTTTTTTTATATTACAACACACATACTCACAAAATGATTTTAAACTTTAAACAATGGAATACATTAATGTAATTAATTTAAAATAAATATTACATTATTCTAAATATTTGGCTGATAAATATTGGTTGCCGATACATTGCAGAATACCTAGTAGAAAAGAAAAACATGTCAGTTGTGACATATCAAAAAGTGTCTTTCATTGTAGTCCATGAGATACTGTAATTTCCTATTTTGATCAAATAGACATAAAATATACATTAAGTCAATATAAGGGCCATACCAACATGACTGAGCTTTCCTGTTTGAGTGAGTTCTGACCTTGAAGAGTTAAGAGACACTGAGAGACAGAGAGATAGAGAGAGAGAGAGGCTTGCAAAAGGGAAAAAGTGCAAGCAGCAAACCCAACAGATCAAAGCAAATATGATGGGAGGATATGAGCGCTTTGAGAAGTAATATCAGCTTGATAGCATCTGTTTTCACAGTCATGCAGCTGGACTGAGACAAGCACAGGAAGTGGACAGCAGAGACGGCCCTTTAGCCCTGGATAAAACTGCCAAAATTGGCTTATTAAGTACTTCCAATTTAATATGAGATTGGGCAACATTAAAGGGTTTCCACTGCAAAGGACCTTTCTGCCCAGTTGTTGGGAAGAGAAGCCTTATATAACAAATACATTTGAGGATTATTTCATAAAAGGGGCGCAGTGTAATTTCTCCTTTGGTATTTTCAATTTTGAAGGTGGCACAGCAAGAATGACTGGAGATGTATGAGGTGATTTGAGTCTTCATGAGGGAAAGTGAGTTAGAGAAGCCGCTGCTTTGACCAGACGCTTACAATGTTTTATTGTGGGAATTTATACTGCAATCAGTGCAGTGGACACAGACAACATCATATAGAGTGTACTCTTAATCTCCATTGTTGTTTCTTTTGAATATCTTTTGAATATCTCGTGTCTCCTCTGCGCTCATTTTTTAGACACTTTTATCCAAAGAAACTTATAATGTTTCTTCAACTTCGGGCCATTTCATGTCCTAGGGGTTGATTTTTAATGAAAACCAAGATTTTCTTTTTGATGTAAGAAGGCCTCATTAAAACTGAATTGGAAACTTTTAACCAAGCCTTATTTTTTGGTACTTTTCAATTGCCTTGTATGTACAGATTTTACTATTTCAGCCTTATCCAAGACACAATGGTAATTTAAAAGAAAACAAAGAAAATTCAAGGTAAATATCACTTGTGAGCAGAGTATTTTTATTGGATGTTATTTCCAATCAAGCCGTAATTTTGAAAAACATAAACAAATATTATTTAATTGTGTGCATTTAAGGTACATGCAATGTTAACCATTTTATTTCTAAAACATTAAAATGTAATTTCATTAGTGTCATTTCCAGCACAGAATTCTACTAAACACAATACATATACAATAAACGTATACACAATACACAATACAATAAACTTAAATAAACTAAATATATATATATATATATATATATATATATATATATTGTTTTGGTATTTCCCATTATGTGAAATCTGTATGTGTGAATAAAGGAAAAACAATGCCAGGGCAAATAAAAAAACAATATAAATAAATAAATAATAATAATAATAAAAAAAAAAATATATATATATATATATATATGCAGAAAAACAGTTTATGCCATTTTGGTGAAGAATAAAAAAATATAAATAAAAAAAAATAGGGTGGCCTAGGTAGCTCACGAGTATTGACGCTGACAACCACCCCTGCAGTCGCAAGTTCAAATCCAGGGTGTGCTGAGTGACTCCAACCAGGTCTCCTAAATGCACCGGTGCCAGCCAAACATCAATTCAGTCTATTATGATGGACTTCAGAGCTGAACTGATGCCAACTCCAGCCATAAGACATGGGATACTTCATATGCCATTGCCTGAACATTGAATTTAGGATGGATCACACCAAACCTCACCGAAATAACCAGCCAGGTTGAAATGTGATGCACCTCACTGATCTTTGCCTGCATCACCATGATCTACGATCTTGAAATGGAATATATAGACTATCAATTGCCAACAAAAGACTTCATCAGCCAATTAACAAGGACAGTTGCATCTATGTGAACTTCTGCAGTTAATCCAGGATGAACTTCAAAGACTTTAGTCATTAATCTTACATTTCAAACACAATCGATTTTTAAACACTGACCCTTAACACTTACTTAGTTTAATAATTTCTCCGCGGTAACATGGTCAACAAGCCACATGATAAGATGCGTGAACTCACGTCTGCGAACGGTCTCAGACGCGGAGGCAACTGAGATTTGTCCTCTGCCACCCAGATTGAGGCGAGTCACTACGCCACCACGAGGACTTAGAGCGCATTGGGAATTGGCATTCCAAATTGGGGAGAAAAAGCGGAGAAAATAATTAAATAAATCAATAATGGAAAGATAACAGGAAAATCTTATGCTTATTATAACATTAAAACTACTCTGTTTTCTGTTATGTGCTTACATTTCTATACTCTCACATTTTTCAAATTTTCACATAATATACATATACAAATTTTATCTGAAACATTTTGATAAAAACAGGACATACTGTTTGTCTCAGGTGTCCACAAGTGTCTTACTGACCTGTGGCAAGTTTCTAAAAAACTTTAAACTGTTAACTGCTGACACTTCGTTGGTGTTTGCATTTCTGCCACTGTAGCACTCATGGATGATTCATTTCTTTTTGAACTTCGATGATCATTCAATTCCACCATACAAAGAGCTCAAATGAGATGTTGAACGTTCTGTCCATCGTGTGAGTGAGTGAGTGTGAGAGAGAGAGGGGCTAAGAGGGAGAGGGGCTAAGAGGGAGAGAGCTGTGCTGTTGCTTCCTGTACAATATGTAACTCACTGCTTAACTAACATAGTACAATGCATTGTTGGAGAAATTAACTAGGTAGTCACGACTGTTTCTGTTGCATATCCATTGTTTAACAATGGTTTGGTGTAACAATATAAATTCAAAATTACTTTATTTATATAGAGCTGTCGTTAATGACGTTACGCAGAGGGTGGAGTAATAACTAATGCGGATACCAAATTATAACAGCCCATTTACACATACTCCATAAATATGTTTAATATGTGAAAGCTGCTGAAGAAATGCATGTAAATGGGACAGTGGGGTTTCCCTTTACATCAGACTTTGGGGTTCCCCCGACGCACCTGAGCACAAATGCATTTGCTCGCTCCTAAAAAGCATATTAGAACTTCACTTATGCATTAACATGGACACATATGCTGTGTTCTCTGACAGAAGCCATGTGTGTTTAACCGCTTTCTCTTAACAGCCTGTCTATGGGATGTTTCAAAATGCCACTTTCTGCAAAAATAAGCTGTTTTCTTAAGTGCATGTAAATGTGGTAAAAAAAACTATTCTTCTTACTACAGGTGAAGAACTGTAGTTCTAACCACACAACTTTGCGATACAATTTTCGAATGTTTGTTGGAACTACAGTTTCGGGAAACACCAATTTGTTAAACTATGTTGGCAAAGATGGAACTTGCGACCATAGTTGGCTAACAATGCTTTTGGGAAATGCACCCCTGATCAGCTCTGATTCCGAACAGGTTTTAGAAAATTACACCCAACAGAATAAAACATTTTGGTGTCAAATTGCATTACTACAGTGTAAAAAAATAAATGAGTGAAACGTTGTATTTAACTAATTGTATGATTTCAAACTAGACCCCCCAAGAATGCATAAATTTCCTCTTCCATTCAGGGGGTCTGAGACCCCCAGAACCCCGTTATTCGCACCATGATTATGGACATGTCAAGCTCCAAAAAGATCACACACACACAAAAGTATCCCAAGTCATCTGATAGCTTTGTGTGAGGAACAGACTGCGATTTAAGTCATTATTTACTGAAAATCTTACATTATACCTGAGCTCTTAAATCTTATACTCCATTCCACATACGTATTTATGCTGGCATGTCATGATATGAGTCATATCTGCAGTATTTTAGTGCAACATAATTTGGTTAACACATGAAGACATCAGTGTTATCCTTTATAAAGCATGTGCGACTCATCACATTTATAACAGAGTCATCCATGACCACAACAGTCACTAGGTCAAGTGATTCTAATCAGATCCATCCACAGCTCAAACAGAAGAACGCACTGATCTGCTGAGCTACAGGCCTCATTGGATCCAGATTTTGGTCTTTGAAATGCCACCGCACTTCCCTTCACATTCAATGTTTTATTTATCACTGGTTATTTGATCTGGTCTGAGACCATTATGGGAAAATGTACCTTTCTGAATAATCAATAAACAGCCATTTTATTATTTAGCAGAATCTGGTGTGAAGGGCTGCAAAAAGAGGAAGTCATTACACAAATCCGTCATTGTTGATAAATGAGATCACTTGCAAAGTTAAGATGGGCGGCAAAAGAGCTGCATGCATGCGGAAGGTGCTGTGCATTGCTGAATACTATTAGTGGGCAGTAAATATGGCCAGGCATCTCCACGGGCCTATGATTTGGTGCGTGGGCGGCAGAGAAAGGCAGTAAATTCGGAGATTAATTAACTTGTTGAATTCTGGACATTTCTAGGTCTCCATTTCACTGACCCATGGACGTAAATGGGACGGGCCTGACCTCAGCAGAGAGCGAGTGGGCTCTCGTTTGCAAGAATGAGTTATTAAGAGAATTTTTTGAATAGATGGGAAAATTGTAGCCTGGCTATTTAGTGTCATAAAGTGCAGGCAAGTCAGCGGAGGGGCTCCTCGGGACAGGAGGCAATACCGTTCCAATCAAATCTCACACGGATGAGAGATGGGCTGTCCACTCTGAATTTTTATATTGTGGAGGGGGCTGTGAGGAAATAACGCCGTCCGTGAGTGAATTAACCTCTCGCACTGGATGGAGAGGCTGCTGTCATCTATAAGGGAAGGAGAGGAAATTAATGGGTGGGAAAAGCAGGGGAGGGGTGGATCAGATCATAACCCCTTGCCAGAGATGGTGACCATCCATGACTGTGGCTCGGCGACATGTGTTGTGCACAAGGAACAGTGTGTAGTATGTTGCTTAAGTTCTTTTAAAACTGGAGGTCAGATTTGGATGGTCAAATTTGCTTTATTGTTGTATAACATTAGTTCAAATACATGCAAAACAATGATGAAATGTACCAACACACACATCGCTGTTAGACTAGATAAACAGGTTATACAACTCACCTGCAGCAGAACTTTGGATGAACACACATCTATTTAGATTACAAATGAAACCAACACAAGAAATAAAGCAGGTATGAGATTATAATTAATTTATCTCCATTATTTATGCAAGTAATCTTTAATTTCAGAGACCTACAAGCAACATTCAGAAAAGCGGAAACAAATGTTATCTGATGATGCTGGCTAACCAATACTGGATTTGCTAGATTTGCTAGGCTTGCATCCTAGTTTGCATGCATATACTATGCACTAATGTACTTCACTGGTGATGGAAATTACATACTTGTGAATGTAGTAAGATATTATGCTAATGTTGGAACCAAGGTTGCCCACTGTCCTGTGAAATCGTTCCATATTGAAGGGAACAAAATTGTGTTACGTATGAAATCCATACAGGATGCCATTTGCCCCATATTTTAGCTTCTTACACCCTGACTGCTGGAAAAGTTTCCAAACAGAGAGAAATTGACCTGAAACACACACCTTTCGTGTGACTTTTGTGATATGTTTGCGGTTGCTACATTACAACGACTCCACACTTAAAAGAAGCAGTCTGGGAAGATCAATGAAAATCAGTGCATGTTTTATGACGTGTTTTCGGTCAGAAGCAGGAGAATATTTTTTTAAACATATAGCACTCGAGAGCATGATAATTGTTTCTCACCACTGTGATTCCAAAACACCAGTAATTCATAACATGACATTACATTGCATTGATATGTCAGTGCTTGTTCTGGAAGAGAGACTCAGCTAAATGTACTTTCATCCAAGGAGAAATACACCATTTCCATGTTTTGCATTGCAACATAAAATCCATCATAGTGCATGGTTGCTTAATACAGTCCTAAGACTAAAATTCCAGTGGCCCTGGAAGGTCAAAATAAAAGAGTAAAATAAAATAAAAAATACTGAGTATCTACATTACAAGCTACTAAAACATTTAGATAACTATGTGGCTACCAGTGGCTACATTTGTTAGTTACTCCCCAACAGTGCTACTGTGTCATACAATTGCATCTTGACACCAAACATCCCTTTGTCATATAGTAAAATTGTATGTTATCATACAGTTAAAAGACAAACATTATCTTGGTCAGTGGATTCTCAAGGCTTGTGTTCCAATTTGCATGCTTACTCCATGCACTAGAAGTATGTAATTCACTGTTGATGGGAAAGCACATAATTCTTAGTGTGTAGTAGTAAGAAAGTATGCTTGTGTTGGGATATTCTGCCACTTTTTGTTGAGGAGGCAACTTTAAAACTATAACTTGTCAAGATAAAAGCTAAAGTATTTAACCTATAATCAAACTGTCATTTTCAAAAAGAAGTGAGCATTAACGTGGTTGCTCACTGGATGAAACGCGCCATGCTGCTTCGTGGCTAGGACATGGCACAGGTATCAAACACAGTGCACCGCATGATGCGGTTAAGGTGGCAGACAGTACAAACTAAAGTTACCTTTTGGTTTTTCCCTTCTTCAAGAATGAACAAGGCTAGAGTAAATAATCTATGTCCTTTGATAATGATTTTGGTCAAATTTAATAGAAAATATGCAAGTTGCGCTCCATGGCACAGTGAAAACATTTGAGCCGCCTCCGGAATCGTAATTGGGAGCTGCCAACTGACGCTGAGATGTAGTGGCAGTGTTTGTACATTCATGGAAAACAATTGTTTTGAATTTTAGAACGTGCCATGTAGTCCGCAAGTCTAGCCCCCATTTCCAAGCTACTTAAAAAGTAGATAGCTATCCTGAAGCATTGTTTTACACTTCCTGATTGTTACACTTGTGGCGTGGGGACGTGGTCATGTGTCAGTCTGCGGGAGAGAGAAAGGTGTTAGGGTTAATTATGAACCAGGTGACAAGCCTTACCGCTCTCTCTCTCCCGCAGACCGACACATGACCACGTCCCCACGCCACAACACTACACTGCTACCGTCTGCAAAGAGCTTGTTAGTGGAAAAGCTACACTATTTTGAAAAAAGTTACCTGCATCTCTGCATTTAGTTTCTCCCCAGCAGTGCTACCACATCACATACAAACATTAGCAGCAGATCCATCGAGTCCTGTAAGACTTGTTGATCCAGCACATCCCACAGATGCTCAATCGAACTGAGATCTGGGGAATTTGGAGGCCAGGGCAGCACCTTGATCTCTTCCTCATGTTCCTCAAACCATCTGGAACAATGTGTGGCAGGGCACATTATCCTGCTAAATGAGGCCACTGCCATCAGAAAATACCATTGCCATGAAGGGGTGTACCTGGTCTGCAATGGTGTTTAGGTTGGTGGCACGTGTCAAATTAACGTCCACATGAATGGCCAGGCCCAGGGTTTTCCAGCAGAACATTGCTCAAAGCATCACACTTCCTCCACCGGCTTGTCATCTTCCCACAGTGCATACTGATGCTATCACTTCCCCAGGTAAACGGCGCACACATACCACATGGTGTAAAGAAAAACAGGACTCAATGGACCAGAAGACCTACTTCTTCTGCTCCAGGATCCAGTCCGATGCTCTTGTGCCCATTGTAGGCACTTTCAACGGTGGGCAGGGGACATCATGAGCACTCTGACTGGTCTGCGGCTACTCAACCCCATATGCAGCAAGATGTGATGCACTCTGTGTTGTGACACATTCCTCCTGTAACCATCATTAAAATGTTCCATGTCTTGTGCCACAGTAGACCTTCTGTCGGTTCAGACCAGACCGGATAGCCTTCGTTGCTCTCGTGCATTGATGAGCCTTGGGTGCCCAAGACCCTTTCGCCGGTTTGTGGTTTGTCCCTCCTCGGACCACTGTTGGAATGTACTCACAACTGCTGACTGGAAGCACCCCACAAGCCATGTCGTTTCAGAGAAACTCTGACCCAGTCTTCTGGCCATAACAATTTGGCCCTTGTCAAAGTCGCTCAGGTCTTTACTCCAGCCCATTTCTACTGCATTCAACATGTTGATTACAAGAACTGGTTGTTTGCTTACCATCTAATCTACCCAGACCTTGACATGTGGCCTTGTTAGGAGATGATTTAAAGTTACTTTTCCTAGTGTGCGTATGTTTGCATGTGCACGCTGTGTATTTTTCCCCTCTGAGCTAGCCGTAGCTAAGATATGTCCATGCATGTGAGCTGACGCGCTCTAATACTCTGATATGATGAGCTCTATTCCTACACGAAGCTCGGAGGCACACAAGTTCAGTTCTCTTTCCAAATATGGTCTATAGAAGAAGAAAGTTATGAAATCAAGCCTACTTCAGTACCCACATGACAGCCAGTGAGTTTGGACTGCCATTAGTGATGGGAAGATCGGATCATTTTACAGACTTGAATCATTCAGTTTCGCTCAACAAAATGAACGAATCAAGTTTATTCAAGTTAGTTCGTTCATTTGAGCAAAATTTTATTTAAATGTTACATTTTCAATAGACAAATCCCCCCCCCCAACACGTCTACTTATGCAAAATTTGATTATAGTCCCAATAATTACAAATTTATAATGCAGCCAAGGACATGAGAAACAGAAAGAATAGTTCACCTCTGGAATCTTCTTGTCTGAGTTGTTCATTCTTTTTTCACGTGACAGCCGTAGGCCTATGTGCATAGCATATACAGCTGTCACGTGACAAAATAACGAACGACTCAGACAAGAAGATTAAGACCAAAAGAGTTGAAAGGTGAATCATTTCTGTTAATCATTAACAGAAATGATTCAGAATTTCTGTTAATGATAATTTCAGAAATGGTTAATCAATATTAATCATTTCTGTTTCCTGTACAGCGCCTATGCGGTTTTCACGTAACAAACGAACGGAGGTTAAGCAATGCGTGGCCAACACAAAATTAACGAATCACTCTCTGAGACTACTCGTTCTTCTGAGTCACATAAAAAAATGGTAACATATGCTAAATAATTTTCTTTTTTGATGATGAGGCAGTGTACTGTATTCTTTTTTTAGCACTTCCACAATTACAATAAAACAGGCAGTAAATGGTCAGCAGAAACAAACATAAAAGTAATAAAAAATAACATAAATCTAACGCTGATGTATACAACATTACAAATAGTATTTGTCACGGAGAATATGGATATTACAAAATAAAAGCATATTAAACTTTGTTATTTTCATGGTGTGTATCTCTCTCTCTTATATATATATATATATATATACAAATAGACAAATACCGTTTGTAAAGTTGTATACATCAGCGTTAGATTTATGTAATTTTTTTTACTATTTAAGTAATAGTCTCAAAAAAGTACAAAAAAAAAATGTTTTACCAAAAGTGCAGTAGTACTGTAAAATCTGACAGACTTTTTTTTTTTTTTTTTTAATTAATGCAAAGAACAAGAACATACAAAAGAAAAGGCATACGTACATCACATAATATCAACCAAAAAATAAAGGAGACAATAATAAATAGAGAAAAAAAAAAGAAGAAAAAAAAAAAGATAATAATAATAAAGTATATAACAATAAAAGAAGAGGTAGGGCCATTACATCACACAAAAATGTTCACATGAAGAGATCAAATGCAGTGCAGATTCTAACAGTCCTTATGGCTATCTGACAGACTGAAATGTGTGTACGTGTTTTCAGTGACGTAGTAATGAGGTCACAGTTCACCGGAAGCTGTTGGCTTCTGCCAGGGAGACAGAACAGCTCTACAGCACCAGCATTATCTTGTGTTTTACATAATTGACCCGGAGATATGTGAATTATGAGTCTGATTTGTGTTTTGATCGGCTGGTCTGATGAAATAATGTGTGTGTTAACTTAAGACGAGCGCTTTAATTTGATTTTACACCCGGAAGTGAAGCTGTGCAGAAGTTGTTAGCCTAGCCGCTAACTCTCTTCATGTGTGTAAATGACAGATGAATGAGTGATTCAGTGTGATAAATCACTCACAACTCAACTGTTTATAGCGATTGAAATCGCAGACTGCCGCTGTCATGAGTCGTGTATTGGGCTGATGTGAGATGAGTGTGATATACAGTCTCTGATTAGTGTAATTCAGCTGATCGATCACTCTGATCTTCTGCTGTATTCAGGTAAGATTCTGCTGAATGTTGCTTAAAGCTGCTTGACAGACTGTGTTTGCGATGTAATGTATGCTGTCAATAAAAAAATATATATAAAAAATCACCATGGTATGACATTTTGAGCATTTATCATGGTGATACCATGGTATTGTTTTGTAGTACCATGTTAATAACAGGGTACATACTGTAAATATATAGTCAGTACCATGGTACTACCTTCTTATAGTATCACCAACACAGTACCAGGGTATCACCACTGTAGTTCTGCAAGGGGAGTGATCCCTGATCAAAATGTATAATAGTGAATTCTGTTTTGTGTAGGAGTTGTTCAAGTGTGCAACAAAAGCAATAACATATTACTAGAAACATGTTCATGTGTCCACATGATACAGTAGCAAAAGATTTAGGACTAATAGAAAAGTCTGTCTGTCTTTCTTTCTTTTCTTTTTTGCTTAATGACATTGAATCTCAAATTTACCATGGTAATCATAATACCACCAAAATACCTTGTAAAGTTGATTTTCGCCACTTCTGTCATCAAACAATAGAAAAAAGGTGTAAATATAAGTTAGAAGCCCAAGTATCTGTATTATGTTACTTTTTAGTTGTCTTTTAATGGGACTTTTTATATATTTGTTTTTTGGGGTATTCAAAGAAGCAATACAAGCAATAAAAAAATAAAGCAGCCCTTTCTTTCAGTATTGTAAAGATGTTTTGATCTTTATATGTGCACATGATGAAGCACCAAAAATTCCAATAAAAAAAAAAAAAAAAAAACTTTTCTTTTGTGGAATTACATTGAGTTTCAAACCTTTAAAATTATATTAATAACAACAGTTACACTAAAATATCACAGTAATGTACTAAAATATATCCAACTGCCGGTTCCTGACCTCTGTTGTTAAAGTTAGCCTATTGTTTCTGTTATAAAAATGTGTAAATTTGGATTTAGCCACTACTGTCATCAAAAATAGAAATGAGCTTTATAAATATAACATATAGGCATAAGTATCTGTACTTATTATATGTGTTTTTTGTGGTGTTTTAGTGGGTACCTTAGTAATTTAATATACAGTCAGAAGTTTACATACACCAAAAACATTTAAACTCTTAGGTCAGTTAGCATAACTATTTTATGAATATGAAATGTCAGAAAAATAGTAGAGAATTATTTATTTCAGCTTGTATTTCTTTCATCACATTTCCAGTGGGTCAGAAGTTTACATACAGTTTGTTAGTATCTGGTATTATTCCCTTTAAATTGTTTAACTTGGGTCAAATGTTTTGGGTATTCTTCCACAAGCTTCTCTCAATAAGCTGCTGGAATTTTGTCACATTCCTCCAGACAGAACTTGTGTAACTGAGTCAGATTTGAAGGCCTCCTTGCTCGCTCAAGTTTTTTCAGTTCTGCCCACAAATTTTCTATCAGATTGAGGTCAGGGCTTTGTGATGGCCACTCTAATACCTTGACTTTGTTGTCATTAAGCCATTTTGCCACAAATTTGGATGTATGCTGCGGGCATTGTCCATTTGCAACTGAGCTTTAACTTCATTGCTGATGTCTTGAGAAGTTGCTTCAATATACCCACATTATTTTCCTTCCTCATGATGTCATCTATTTTGTGAAATACACCAGCAAAGCACTCCAACAACATGATGCTGCCACCCCTATGCTTCACGTTTGGGATGGTGTCCTTTAGCTTGCAAGACTCACCATTTTCCTCCAAACATAACGATGGTCATTATGGCCAAACAGTTCCATATTTATTTCATCAGACCAGAGGACATTTCTCTAAAAAAGTAAGATCTTTGTCCCCATGTTCATGTGCAAACTGTAGTCTGGCTTTTTTGTGGCAGTTTTGGAGGAGTGGCTTCTTCCTTGCTGAGCAGCCTTTCAGGTTATGTCGATATAGTACTCGTACTGTGGATATATATACTTGTCTACCAGTTTTCTCCAGCAACTTCACAAGGTCCTTTGCTGTTGTTCTGGGATTGATTTGCACTTTTTATTCCAAACTACAGTCATCTCTAGGAGACAGAATGAATCTCCTTCCTGAGCTGTACCTTCAGGCATTTGCAAATTGCTCCCAAGGATGAACCAGAATTGTGGCGGTCCTTATTTTCTTTTCTGAGGTCTTTTTATTCTCCCATGATGTCAAGCAAAGACGCACTGAGTTTGAAGTTAGGCCTTAAAATACATCCACAGGTACACCACCTCATTCGCCACTCCTCACTCATCTGCCAAATGCATAAAATCTCCAATTCAGTACACCTCCTATCAGAAGCTAATTGTCTAAAGGCTTGATGTCATTTTCTGGAATTTTCCAAGTTGCTTAAAGGCACAGTTAATTTAGTGTATGTAAACTTCTGACCCACTAGAATTGTGATATAGTCAATTAAAAGTGAAACAATCGGTCTGTAAACAGTTGTTGGAAAAATGACTTGTGTCATGCACAAAGTAGATGTCCTAAACGACTTGCCAAAACTATAGTTTGCTAATATTAAATTTGTATTAATATTAATATCTCTGGAGTGGTTAAAAATTTGTTTTAATTACATCAACCTAAGTGCATGTAAATTTCTGACTTCAACTGTGTATGTTATATATAATACATTCAGGGTGATAATCGCTGCACATTCAAAAGCACAGAACTGCTAATATTACTACAATAAGTTAATATTGTGGGTAAATACTAGTTCACAACATCAATTAGTTTAAAAAATTTGTTTATAACAATATAGCAACTACAGTATTTAAGCAGTGTTAGACAGAATCAGCAAAAAACTTGAATAACTCTGCAACACCTCACAAACATGGATATATTTCTCACAGCAGAGGATTTCATGTCTGACAGTGATCGTCTTGAAATAAGTTGTTGAGTCATCACTTTGACCAGCTGCACAACCCAAAGCATTAACGAAAGGACATTTCTTGCGCTGACTGTTATTCATTGTTCAGCACAGCAAGTTATCATCAGGATAAAAAACGCTCTTGTAGATGTTAATTGGTCTACAAATAAAAACACCACCACTAAACATATAAATGTTAGTAGTCGACTAATTGACTTGTTAGATAACTAGTCGATTAGTCGACCACCCTGGCACATCCCTAAGGTAACCGTTTGTCCCACTACAAATAACACAGTAATATGTAATACTTCTCAGTTGTCATCAAAAAGCAATTAAACAAAGGCACAGATATGCTTAAAGCTCTCTAAATTGTTAGAGGGTGTTCCTGTGTTATTTTATTGTGATGTTACAATGTAACACAAGGTGATTTGGTGGAAACTATGGTTACCATGTAACATTTTTGTTGGTGAAACCAAAACAAATATGTGTAAATGTATATTTTAATATGTCAATTGTCTGCAGACATCATGAGTAGTACATTTGGACTGGTGAACTACAGCTCCAGGAAGCACATCTCTATAACTGTGCCGTCATCTACAGAGGTGATGTCACCTCATATCAAATCAGTGGAAGAGTTGAGAGTGCTGGGCTTCAACCTCAGCAGCTTCAACACACCAACACAGTTCTTCATTTGTGTGGCTGGAGTCTTCCTCTTTTACCTCATCTACGGCTACCTGCAGGTGACAATACGACCCACTGCACAGTCAGTGATCAAAATGTATATATTTGTGTCTGTGGTTTTTGCTAATTCTTCGAATTACTGATCAGGTCTGCGTTAATACAGTATATATGATGATTCTCTACTCATTTTGTCCTTTGTAAAATTGCTGACTCTTGTTAAACTCATGGCTTTCAGGAGCTGATATTCTCAGTGGAGGGGTTTAAACCATTTGGCTGGTATCTGACTTTAGTGCAGTTTGGATTTTACTCTTTATTTGGTCTAGTGGAGTTACAGCTCACTCAGGATAAGAGGAGGAGGTGAGTTGTGCCCCCATAACATTATTATGTTGTCAAAACAATCTTTTCTTTTACTTGATGTCAAGCCCCTGTTTACGCATGGCATTAAGATCAAAACACATTTAGAGAGGCTTACGTGACCACATCACATTTGACCTGTAAACAATAATGCGTCCCGGACAGCAAGGACTATTGGGAAAAAAAAAAAACTTGTAAACTCGTCTAGTTACATGCAGCTTATAAGACAACAACCATCAAATGTAAAGAACTTATTCAGAACTGGTTCCATTGAAAAAAAAAAAAAAATAATAATACTAGAACTACTGAGTTCAGTTCGGTTAACAGTTCTCGAACGTGTGTGTTATGCCTTAATACTTTTAAAACATCCAAAAATAGAATAAATAATTTTTCATCTGTGAAACACAAGGCATAAGAGGATCAAAAGTACATAAAAGCACCCTAGTAAAAAGTCATCCAAGCAAACATCATCCATATCACTCACATGCTGTATTTGAATTCTTATGATAGAATTGTGTGAGGAACAGACCGAAATGTAAGTGTTAATTTTCCTCTTCACCTATTGAATCTGGTGCGCACGTGAGAATGTCTTTGTTTTTGGGCTGTCAATCGATAAAAAAATGTAATAAAATTAATGACATGGTGTCCCGATTAATTTATCACGATTAATTGCATTTAATTGCATATACAAATATTTGCTGAGAAAGACCCTCATATAACAATAATTCAATATATAATGATGAAATAATTATACAATAGTTATCTTTAAATATTTACAATGTTTACATAAAATTTTTAGGTCACGGTGTCAAATTAAATATAGTGTAATACTCAATCTTTAAACACATCTTGAGATCCCTTAGTTTGCATTTGTGCTCCATCAAGTGTTTTGAACGCAAGAACGTAACGAATGTTTGTTTTGTTCTTCCTACTGAAGTGTTTTCTTCACTGTATAAACTGTGTGTTGCTCACACAGCTGAAGTTTCACTTACTGCCCTTTGGAGTAAACAGGTGGTACTACAAGCTTGGATTTCTCAGGAATCGGGCATTACGATTAATTGCGTACATTTTTTTAACGTGTTATTTTTTTGTCAAATTAATTGCACTGAATTAATGCATTAATTCGACAGCCCTACTTTGTTTACATGCACATGTGCAGTGCAGTAAACGCTTTGGGCCATCGAGAGAGACGTGCTGCGGTACCAGGCAAAACTATAAGCAAGGCTTAAGGAAATCCATGTTTTTTTTGTGCACTTACATACCAAGTAAAATAATAATAATAAAAAATAAAATAAAATATTGAATTCAGTATCATTTAAATTAATTGCAACTTTAAATTGCAAATTCTGAACTGACTCTTCTGGGTCTTTATCACAAACACATTCAAATAGTGTAGACAGCTTTCTCCACTGAATGGTCTAAACCATATCTGCTTCTCATTAAAACACAAAATAAAAACTTCAACCTGGTCTGTTTTCTGGATCATCATCATACTTTGATTCTGAACTCCTGTAATAAAGCAATTTTACAAAGTCACAAACCAGATTTTTTCAGTAACCCATGGAATATCAAGGAATAAAATATTCTTATGGACAGAACTGACAAAAATAAATGCCATTGTGTCAGATTTCCAAAGGAAATGCATTGAAAACTCTGTTATTGGTTATTTTGAGGTAGTTACAAGATTTTTGAGGCTTACATAAAATATCAAGGAATTACACATTTTTATTAGGGTGACAATTAATGCATTAACGCCTGTGATTAATTCATGTTTAGCGTGTTCATTTTTCTTTATCGCGATTACTGCATTTACCGTTAATACAGTATAAACACTGGTGTGAAGGGCGGAACCTTTGTAACATGTTCGCCTGGAGTCATTACACTGACACACGCCACAAACAGACACACAATCGCGCCATAGCCCTTCTTCCAAGAGGAGCCTACAAGCTTAGCGTAAAACTACATAACGTGGTGGTCCCAATGACATTCTATATTCAGTACTGTCGTAACATGCTAGTTGACTGTTACACTCTCTCCTATTATGTGGTTGTTATATCAGTAAATAAAATAATCTCTGACAGCACTTGCTCTTAGTGCTATTTGACGTACAAAAGAAGCCCAGATGTGACGTGTGAAATCAAGTATTTTTCAGCCTATGCAAGGCACATTTTAATTACAACAGAAGCACACCAGATCTTAACTATCACCAAAACGCAGAATGAGACGCTTTTGTCTGCAAGCGCTATTTATGGTGAGTTCAAAGCAGGGATTTTTTCTCTTACGTTGATGCTCTAATATGAATCATGAATGCAGTTTCACAATTGCTATAACAAAGCGGATAGCCACAGTCTACCGGCAGATATTTATTGTGGAGGATTTTAAGAGATTTAATGCCCATTGCATTGAATATGCAGCCTAGTTCTTTCAAGTAGTCAAACTCCCTCTTAGACTTTGAGAAATGTTTAATGTTACCTAAATTGGTGATATTTTAGTGTATTTTTGTCTTTATATTGTGGACGGCTTTCTTTGGAAAATGTTAATAAAGCATTATATTGTTTTATTTTCTTTCCTAAGATGGAAATAAATACATTTTAACAAGAACATTTATATATATATATATATATATATATATATATATATATAGTGTCAAATTTCAACACTTTAAAAATCTGCAATTAATCACAAAGAACTATAAAAACATTATGCGATTAAGATAAAAATTTGAATCGCCTGATTGCACTAATTTTTATTGATAAAATATTTAAAAAATCACACACTACCAGTTCAATTCGAACCCCTTTATGTAAACCAATGACTTATGACGTTGGTCTTTTTTAAAAATCTACAGTGTGAAACAAACCAATGTAGACCGATTCCCAAATAGATGACTCGTATGAGTCAGTTCTTTTGAAATCTAAAGTGTGAAGCATGTGTGACCAGTGGAGCCTGATTCCCAAACACACAAAAGCTGGTTCTTTTGAATCTACATTGCAAAACATACAATGCTAAATATTTGACTTTTATTTGATGGTTCTTTTTACTGACTCAAAAACTGAACCACAAGTCATTCATTTCACCATATCCAACTCGTGAGTAATTACTGACAGGTTGTTCATATGACAATCTACAGATCCACATAGATGCATATTTTGAGTGTTGTTGTAATTTGTGGTAGCTATTTTATAAAAAATTTATAAATTAAATATATTTTTAATTACAACGAGACGCATGTTAATAGCAGATGTAAAAAGAGCCCATGGAAGTTCTACTTCTGCATATCAGTGTAAATCTGAGTTATGAAAACACGTTTAAAAATCAAATAGAATAAGGAATAGGAAATCATAAAATTCATTCACTGAACTCCTGTTTTCTTTAGGATACCATGCAAAACATACATGATCATCGCATTTTTAACAGTTGGGACCATGGGCCTGTCCAACACTTCACTCGGCTACTTGAACTATCCTACACAAGTCATCTTTAAGTGCTGCAAACTCATTCCTGTTATGATTGGAGGAGTCTTCATACAAGGTAAATGATAATCGCATCACATGTGTCATTGCTGACATCCATGTCAAAATAATCTTGGCTTTTCTTTGGTCTGTTATTTTCTGTGAACAAGTTACTTGTTTTTTGTGTCTTTCACTGGCCACTGCTGTTGTGGGTTCTTCACTGGTCTTATGCAAGTTTTGGATTTAATTTTTGATTTCTTGGAACAAGAAAGAATGCGAGCAGTTGCGTTTCTCCCCTCTCATTTTATGGAGATATTTTATTTTATTCTGTGCTGTTGTGGACATGGCGTCCCCTGAGGCTGCTGCATCAGATCAGTGAGCCGTTGGTTCAGGATGCTCATGAGATGCCCAACCATCAAAGCTGGACCGAATCAAAGCATGCCACAGCAACCTGCTGCATCACCTCCATTCCTACGGCAACTACCTGTTTAAGAACACTCTTCATGTATTCTATTATTTCACTCTTTTCTTTCTTACTCTGTCATGTTCTTTGTCTTTTAACATGTCCGATTTCAAACTCTCCCTCTCTTCTCCTCCGTTTGCTTGTGATGAGTAGATGAGTCCAGCGGAAAGAGCGGGAAATCTCATTCACTCTCTCTCCGGAAACCTTCACGACTCAATTTGTGAAAAGATTTTTGTCAAGGAACCTGCGGATAGATCCTCTCTCAACTCTACAGATGCTAGACATACATTGTTGTCTCTCTCTCTTTCTGTCCTATTCAGCCCCGCTGATCTCATTTATGACAATAATTTTAAGGACATGGATACATGTCCTTGATACAGAAGATCAAATCCAACTTTATAAGCAGAGTCCAAAATTAACACTCACCAAAGTTGGTCTGTAATGTTGCTAGGAACTGCAACATAATTTATGGTTTAAATCACAATTTAAGAACAGTAGTCTGACCACCGCCGATGTCATGAGACATGAGAGATTCAAAGACATACAAACGGTTTGGTGATGTGAGGTCTTAGAATGTTTTTTATAGAGATGGGAATCTTAAGGAATTTTACTTAATTTTGTTTCAGTTTCTGATTTCTCTTAATGGTTCTTTTTTAATTAATAAAATTTTTTCTCCCAATTTGGAATGCCCAATTCCCTCTACGTAGTAGGTCCTCGTGGTGGCGTGGTTACTCACCGGGTGGCAGAGGACAAGTCTAAGTTACCTCCATTTCTGAGACAGTCAATCCACTTATCTTATCACGTGACTCGTTGTGCATGACACCGTGGAGACTCAGCATGAGGAGGCTCATGCTAATCTCTGTGATCCACGCACAACTTATCACATGCCCCATTGAGAACGAGAACCACTAATCACGACCACGAGGAGGTTACCCCATGTGACATGTGATGAGTCACTCAGCACACACTGGATTCAAACTCGCGACTCCAGGGGTGATAGTCAGCGTCAATACTCGCTGAGCGAATGGTTCTTGTTCATTTTATGGTTCCATTAAAGATTATTTTGGGTCTTTTGAGGAAAAATATTTTGAAAAAATAAATGCAATTCTTATTGCCCTCATTGTTGCCAAATGATGAGATTATTTCAGATTTAAACAGAACAGAAGTGTGTTTATAGAGCGTTTTAGCTGACTTTTTAGAGGGAGACAATTTTTTTTTACCATTGACTACAACAAAACGTATTTTTAGTGAGGCATGACAAAATCAGTTATTTGCTCCGGATGATTCACGGTGTTCAGCTTTTATTTTTTCACAACTGAATCGCTTAAGTTGTATCCTTCTTCAATCTGTAAGTCGCTTTGGATAAAAGCATCTGCTAAATGAATAAATGTAAATATAGACAAAAGCAGCAATCATCGGGGGCCAAGCACATATGGAGAGATGACCAAAATTTGATAAAATGATCCTGTAGATGCCGTCGACATAGTTGTTTTGGTGTTGGTTAGGGTTAGTGTAATCCTACTTCAGAAAAGTAGGATTAAAAAATGGTAGAAAACCTTTCTTTTGGAAATGGGAATCCATGTGACCATATGATTTGGGGGCACTCAAGGATGTGAAGAAACTAAAAAAAAAAATTTTTAGCCTATATGATACGATGATTACGGAGTTATTAGCAAACACACGAATTAGCTTATTGCACCACAGCGTGGTCGATTCTCACAAAATTTGATATATAGCTTCATGTCTACGCACTGCTGGTGTATAATAATTTTCCTGCTGGTGCTGAAATTTTATTGGCTGCTCGCAGCCATTTTTGTTGATTTGTCAAACCGATATGTAAAGGATATGCTTTTGAACTTAGTCGACCAAAGGACTGCAGAGTTATGACAGTTTTGTAGTTATAGTGCCCCCTATTGGCAGAATTGAACGAAAACATTTGAACTTTGCGTTGAGTAGATATTGATCAGTGAATCAAATTGTTCCATCCTGCTAAGTTTGGTGTCTCTAGGACTTGTTTTTTGCTGCCCATATGCTTTTAGGGCAGAATAATAATAACAAAATCCTAACAAATACAATAGTGTTCCAGCACCTTTGGTGCTTGGCCACCTAAATATGTGTAACTCAAGTAATGCACTTTAAAGTAATTACATTAAAGTCAGTAACTGTAATCTGAATTTAAAATGTAATGTGTTACACTACTTTTTTTTACAAAAAAAAAAAGCAGTTACATTAATGAAATACTTTGTTATCAGTATACACCCAACACTGGTGACAACACATATGTGGAATATTACTTGCATTACTGCACGAAAACAAATATGATGATGTCATGTCAATAAATAAGTGTATAAATACAATAAAGGCCAAAAACAAAACACTGCAAAACACAGTATAGTGGGTAAATGTTCTCAAATCACCTGCCATTTGAAATCTGTACCCTGTTTACAAGGCTTTTGTGATGTGCTTGTGTTGATCTGTGTCAAAGTTTCTTAGTTTGACCGTGTTTGTTTGTAATGTGTGTTTTAGGAAAGCGCTATAACGTTGCAGATGTGTCTGCTGCTTTCTGCATGAGTCTGGGGCTAATCTGGTTCACACTGTCAGACAGTAAGATTGCACCTAACTTCAACGTAACAGGTATGATGTCAGGCTACAGGTTTGTTTACTATTTATTTCTGCCATGAACAAGAGAGTAAACCTCCTTTTGTCAGTCAATTTTTTTTATATTTGAATAATGTTTTATACCTAAATGTTTTGTTTGTGATGTTTTCTAGGAGTCATCCTCATATCTATGGCTCTCTGTGCAGACGCTGCCATTGGGAATGTGCAGGAGAAAGCCATGAAAATCCATAATGGATCCAACTCAGAGATGGTACACAGAACACACTGTAGAAGTTTTACCAGCATTGTGTGGTTGTTTGTATCTCTTGTCCAAAAGGACTGTGGTGTATTAATCCATAATGATTTTTTGTGGTGCAGGTATTATACTCTTATTCCATTGGCTTTGTTTATATTCTGTTGGGTCTGCTGTGTGTGGGGGGGCTTGGACCTGCTGTCTCATTCTGCTCTCAGGTAGGTTTTAAAACAAATATACTGTGTAGTAAAATACTTTCACTTATGAATATATTTAAAGAGGACATTTTCTGCACTTTTGTAATGTTGTATGTTTCTCCTAAAGTCTACTTATAATGTTAGTCATGTTTTGGGACCCACTTTATATTGGGTGTTTATAATCGCTATGTACTTAAGCATTTGATACAATGTACTTATTATGTGCATATGTGTCGTTGTTTTGTACTTACATTTAAATACCTGTAGTTACACTGTTAATCCTTACCCTAAACATAACCCTACCCTTAACCCTAACCCTAATCTAAACCCTAACCCTACTCATTAACCTAACTGTACCCTCAATCTCAGTAGCAGCAAATGTGTATCTTGTGAGAATTATGCAGAACAACATGCAGTTACACAATAAATACATTGCATTGTATGTATTTTTATGTATGTAAATTGTAGTTAAAGACACCAAATATAAATTGGGACAGTGTTTGTATTTGTTAAACATTTTTGGTCACTACATAATTCTCATAATTTGAGTTATTTCCTAGTTTTGATGACTTTACTATTTTTCTAAAATGTGGAAATTGATGATAATATAAATAATAAGTTGGTCCATATGTCTGCATTATACTGTATCTAAATCTCAGTAGAGCAAAAAATAATAGAGCTTTCAATAATAGGACCCTTTCAAAAGTCTGTATTTCAGTGTCAAAATGCGTTATGTACTCAAATGTATATGTTTTTTCCAACCTTAGCATCCAGTGACGACCTATGGTTACGCATTCTTCTTTTCCCTGACGGGATATTTTGGCATTTCATTTGTACTAGCATTAATAAAGTTGTTTGGTGCACTGGTCGCTGTCACAGGTGAGACGCTCCGATGTGGTTATTTTGGGATGGTCACTAAAATGTCATTAATAGATTAAGTGAATTAATGCAACAACCTTTTTCTTAAATTTTTTCAGTGACTACAGGAAGGAAAGCCATGACCATTGTACTGTCATTTCTGTTCTTTTCAAAGCCTTTCACTTTTCAGTAAGTAGCCCAGAGTCTTTATAAACACAATGTAATGTATTTAAAACCTAATATTCAGCTGGGGGAAAAAGTGCTGGGCTTGCTTGTAATCATTGGGATTTGATTTGATCACGAGGGACGAAACACGTTAAGCTGTGATATTGGTTAACATTATTTTCCCCACCCACACAGCCTTGGTTATTTACAGTAACATTTAAAGACAGACATACAGTGTCCTCTGAGGTTGTTAATTGATGGCATTTGCATCATTCTACATTTTGTCAAGTTAATTTTTTGAAAAAAGGGTTTAATAGCGGAATTCCTGGTGATGAACTACACTACCCATGATCCTGAATAGAAATGATCCACCAGTCAGAGAATTGCAGCCAAAAAAGTGCACCAAAATAGCTCTGTAGAATCCGCCCACTTCCATAAAGCACCGTGAATGACGCAATTATTCGTTCTCCCTACACTCTTAAACTACTTGCATATTTTCAAATACGAATCTGAATAATTTCAATACAATTAAAATATTTTGATTCTTTATTTATTAACAAAAAAAAAACATTTTAATCAATAGTTATATATTGTTCCATTGTTTTTAACTCAATAACGTAATTTGCAATGCTTCATGAAATTGTAGTTCATTCAGTCATTAAAGACATTAAGTACATAGTCTTAAACCTTCGTCTTTGTGTCAGATTTCCAAATAATTTTTTGCTTCAAATCAACTTTTTTAATGTTGTGGTTCACCTTGGAGCTGGTCGACTTGGTTCATGGCTTACAGCTCTTTTACTGTATGAAGGATTATAATGAAATCCCCACTTTAAGAAATGTCAACAATTTCATTTCATGTTGACATTTCTGTTTTGTTGAGAATGATCGATTGTGACTCTTTCACAGGTATGTTTGGGGAGGTCTGCTGGTGCTGTTTGGCATCTTCCTGAATGTCTACAGTAAAAACAGAGACAAAATGAAGCTCCCTTCATTAGCGGAGCTCAAAAAACGAGTGCTCAGAGGCAGGAAGGTCCGTCTTCTGTCTCAGAACGTGTAGGAGGATGAACTGTAAAGCATTCATGATGGCCTTCTCCTCCGTCCTACATCTGGTGGTGCTCAGGTGTGGTCTGAAGCCCATGTGGGCACAAACACCCACACACAGCCGAGTCAGGACTTGTGGATTATGGGGACCTGTTTGATTCAAAGAGACTGTAAACAAGAGCCAAAAATGCAATGATTTGCACTGGACAATGAGTGAAACTGAAGATAGAAAGGGTTTCTAGAGAATATATTCCTTTTTTACTAATCATGTCCTGACCAGAATGTTGGCCTAACAGAGCCAGTGACATTTTAAATGAACTTTCACCCACATGTGCCACAAAATACTGGCAACATTCAACACCGAAGTCAGGACTCCATTTCTTGAGTAAACTGATTGTACAGGAACAAAAAAAGAAATCGATGACTGTGTTTGTTTTAAGGGCTGACATTCTGAAGTGGATCAAGTTATCAGCTTCCACATTTGCTAAGCGTTTGTTTGGTGAAAGGGTGGCTGTTATTGCATTAAAAAAAATGGAAAGTTGATTCAGACGGTTTGGAGTGTTTTCATGAATAATGGTGTCTCTTATCCATTGGCTCCAGCATGAAGAGTTGAACGCCTGCCAAGCTCTTCCTCAGATGTGTCGCCCTGTGATTGCCCAGGGCCTGTTTGATTAGTAATCCTGGAAGAAGATAGCATTAGAAAGAAAACAAACATTGTGCACAGGGCTTGGCTTTAAACCTCATTTAGATGAGCAGAACGTCACGTGTGTGTATGCACATATGTGTTTGTGAATGTGTGTGACATTTTCAAAGCCTGAGGGAGATGATTATTGTGCCGTTGTTGCCACCTCTCCCTGTACACTTACTGCCAGTTAGCAAACAGCATTAGCACAGATAGCGGAGTACACAAAGGACTAACTTCAGTTTGACTGACTTTAATTTTTCCATTATTTGGAACCCTGGACACTCATAATCAAATGTTACAACTTAAATACGGACCATACACAAATATCACAGTGAACATCAAGATACCAAAATGAAGCTTTCTAATCCTAAAATAGTCTTTAGCACAATCATCCTTTATTTAGATAAAAAAGCTCAGCAACATATAGGGTTAACCAAAGGCATGAGATTGGGGTGGGATCCGTTTTTATTTTCTTTCATACCAATGGAAGACAGGAGAGTGTTCAAGAGAACTGTTTGTAGACACTCGTTGTTTTTGCAATTCTTTTCGACACCACTAATTGCACAGAAGTTATACAGTTTAGCTTTAAACTGTAGGAAACGCAGAGAGGACCAGGAGATTCTGGGAAAGCTTCAGCAGGATTCTTTATTGTAGAAGATTGGAGAATCAGTCTACACTTCAGAAGGTGCTGTCATCAAGGTGCTGTCACGCTGCAGTCATCAAGTTTAACTTAGGGAGGCATGCATTGTATTTTATAGGCATTCGGTGGGCAGTCCTTCCAGGTGGAAACAAAGTATTCAGGTGAACCTTAAACAAAGAATGCAGTTGAACCCACCACAGACTGGGGTTTCTCCAGCCCTAATCCAGTCAGCATAACTATATCACACAGACGACTTCATTTTTTCATAGAAATAAGAAAGGGTCAACACCTATGGCAATGCAATGACTCAGACATTCATTGAATCATGAACAATGGCCACTAATTCGCAGAGTGGGTCTGGGGCACCTAGAGCCATCACAGACAAAAGGTGATAGGCTTATGGGGCTTTTCCACTGCATGTTACTGCTTGAATCGACTTTTTTAATTTTTTTACTGTGGATAGTACCTAGTACCTGGTACTTTTTTTTAGTACCGCCTCGGTCGAGGTTCCAAGCGAGCCAATACTAAATGTGACGTCAAAACCCTGCAGATCACTGATTGGTCAGAGAGAATCTATAAGCTAGATGGCAGGTTAGCTTTCCCTCGTGCGTCATCGAGCTAACACATTGATGTTCTTGTCTGTGCTTTGGTGCACGATTTCCCAAACTAATCGTGGTTTTTCTTAGCAGTATGTTGTCTTGAGGCCGTCAGCCTCTTTTTAAACAAAGTTTGTCGTCTTGTTGTGAAAAACAGCCACATGCCGAACATCAAGGACACCATTCCTTCTATATGCTCCATTGCTCCTTTGTTGTGTGTTTGTGTCATGTTGTATGTTTGTGTCACGTTTAAATGATGTCACGGCAGTATAGGTGGCGCAAGTATGACAATTAGCCAAGAATCCCACCCACGTTGAGGTGGCACTTAACAGCAGCGGAAAAGCTTAATTAGTAATTTACTTCCAATGGAAAGTCGCACCAGGGCTGTATGGGGTACAGATCATCTGCAGACACAGAATATTTGGATGCGTTACAATCTTTCCACTTGTTTGACTAGATCATATGTGACCCACCAATCAGATGGTATGTTTTCCATTTAAAACTATGCGTGCAAAGTGAGAAATAAAATGTTTTCTACTATACTTCATTCTAAACGCCTGCTAATTCGGCAGATTGGATGGTTATGAATGTAGAAGTCCTACGTGATCATTCATCTTGCAAATAAAGAGCATTTTTGTTATTAAATGTGTACATGTGTCATTTATTTATATATTGTTATATATATATATATATTTCTACAAGGCACTGGGTGCTCTGACATTGTAAGCATAGGCGGAAATCGCGGGAGTCGGGAGGTCAGGACCCCCGTATCTGAGGGTTGTCCCCCCTAAAATATCATTCAAATATGTGTATTGTAAATAATATAATGATATATTCTTAAAATAATTTTTTAAGAAATAAAATAATACAAATGCAAACGGGGCAACAACAAAAAAAAACCTTGGTGTCCCCTTCAAAAATTGCTCTTGAGAATTGGTATGTTTACTGTCCCCCCCAACATTTTTATGAAATTTTTGCCCCGATTGTAAGTGCCTTCTCCCTTGCAACCAATTCAATCCATTTTTACCAAATTATCATTTTGACCAAGTTCATCATGAATGTGAAAGTTGAATGCGAGTGTCGCAGACAGTGAAAAGGTGGCTTAATGTCTAATACAGTGCTAACCATAATCAGGGACTCTTTTTGCATTTTCTGCGCTGATTATTTTGGGAAAAGGCTGCCAAATTCTGCAAAAGGGATTTAAATATATCTAAATGCATTAAATGTACCTGAGAGTATACTAAATTATTTTTGCTAGCTATAAGCAATATTAAATGATCCAAAATCTGTACCACTGCTCCCTATATGCATATTACACAATCTACTAACTCTCTAGTTAGTAGGGGGTCTAGGGGGTCACCAGAAACTCCACCATCTGCCCTTCCTTGACCCGATAACAGTCACGAAACACAGACAATTGCCTCGCCACTCGCACCATGCCAAATTTGGGGCAATCATGCTGCAAACTTGACGCAAATTTCCCACTCAATATTTTCACACCCAAATGAGCTTGCTATTCACAGCAAATGTTTACCAGAAGTTTGCAGCTCTTTACCAGTAGTGGTGAACCTGCAGCAAACCCTTGACGACAATGACCAAAATTTAATGCACTTAACGCTGCACTATGTAACTTTAGTCCCTCTAACGTTTAAAGCATAAAACTGCAGGTTACTTGCTGTGGAACATTGTTTTGGTAATTACGTGAGTTGGGCTTAGACTTGGACTTAGACTGCTTTTCTGTGTGGATGAATCTGATGGTTTGATGGTGTAACCATGGTTACAGGTGATCATCTTATCAGAGCGAATGTCACTAATGATAGCAGAACTCGCCCCCACCCCCCAAAATATTATTCAATAAATAACGAAAGGAAGAAATAGACAGATATCTGAAAAATAAGCAGGTAAGTATCTCGTCCACTGTTGTATTGACTTACTGAAAACAGTTGTTTTAAAATAAATAGCATTACAAAAGTTTGGCAACAATGAAATTAGACATAACAATTGCTAGTCATATCAGATCAAAATAAATGGTTGAAACTGTTATAACTTATCTAGCAGGCAAATAGACCAAGGTAGTAACTGGTTTAGAGATTGACATTGTTACCAGCATAAGCAAACTTTTTTCCATTGTTCTTCCTTCCTCAGAAATGAAATTAAAATAATTGCAGTATCACAATCCATAATAAAATGCCCCATTTGAGTGGCTAATGCTATCTAAAAAACTACCACACTATGAGAGCTACCTAGCTCACTATCGGTCCAATAAAATATCTTGCCTGTCCAGCAGAACACCATCTCTGGGTCGGTTTTAAATCCTTTAAGATCCCGGAGTTGTCGCCACCTCTAAAAATCTCAAAAAATTTCCTTTTTGTTTGCAGACTCTTTTCGGTTCGACATGATTCCCCAGAGGGATGACTTTTTGAATGATCCATGGTCAATGTCGCTCATTTGTTGTGGCAACAAGCTTTCAGCTTACAAACTACTATCACACAACGCACATATACATGCGCTGTAGCAGCAGGATCTTTTCTTTACAGACATGACGTATACACACACAGACGAATGACAAAAGTATTCAGTTTGTCCCCAAATCTGTCCTGATAGCTCTAAAACATAAATCATTATTATAGGCGTACCATAGTGAATCGGTGTAAGCCAGAAATCAGCATTCTGAAACATGTAAACAAGAACACAGATTTCCTTACACTGTTTAAGGGATTAAGAGAATGTGGTTTAACACACCTAGGTTTCTCCTGGAGAAAGCTGCTTATGTAGCCAGGTAAACAGATAAGAGGCATTCTCTTTTTGAGGTTTTTGAAGAGTGCACATACTTGTGGAACAGACCGAAAAACAAATGTCATAGGATGGAGCCCAACAACAAGTCAAGACAGCAGAAATAATTCAATATTTGTGGGAGTACAGTGGGAAAAGCACATACACTATATACTATACCAGTTTATATGCACCAGTGTAAAATATTGACAGCCCCTAACGATCGCCTATCTACATAAAAGGAAAACCCCACTATAGCAGAGCTGCATGTTGCAATATAAAGTTAATGAAACAAACACTGCAACAACTCTGGAACATCTGGGAATAAAGCGAAGCAACAGAGAATAAAATAAGTAAGTCTTCCTCGGATACCATGTGTTGTTATTTCCACAAGTGTCGCAGGGAATTTATGTTGCTGTGTAGAAAGCTGCTTACTGACAGAGCTGCATGTATATGGGAGTAAAGAGTATGGTGCTTCAACAGTACATGTAAACCGGAACACTGCTTTCTCGCAATAACCTGCTTACTGGTGTCCAATGTAAATGTAGTCAATGAAGAGTTTTCCACAATGGTCATTTGCATGTAAAAATAATGAGGCTGAATATTCTGAAAGTTGGACAGAACTCTCGATTTTTGTTAGGGATCCAATGCTATCATCAACATCAAACTTGGCGTGACTTGTCTTGAAGCACCAAGTTTGAAAATGCACATGTACAAAAGAGATTTTACAGCTACAATGGAAGCCAGGATTTTCAGTAAAGTTTGTGAGATTTTATGGTTAATTTCACATGTTATTGAAATGTAAGATCTTTCTCCATTCAATAAGGAGCTGTACTTGAAAGACTTGAAATAGCTGCATGGAGGTGTTACCAAAAGATGGCCTCCAATTGAACTGATTTGATTCAAAAAGAAATTTGGTCCCACTTTCCCTGTCACAGTTTCCTCATCTTCTCTGCTGATGTCCAGCTGTCAGTGGAGCTTCTCATAGTTGTTCTATATATATATATATATATATATATATATATATATATATATATATATATATGAGATCACTGTGTGTTCTGTATCGCTGTATGAGCACTGTCAGCAGTCTAATGATGACTTCGACCAAACACATGCATACACCATCAGGACACTGAAAAAAGGATAATTAGCAGTTCACAATTTCATAGAATTGGCAGCTCCACACTGACACTTCTCTGGGGTCACACAAGACAAATGGGTAGTTTACATGACATGTTTTTGGAAAGGTGACATGTCCTGTTGTGTGATATTCTGTACTCCATCTTAAACTATTTTAAACAGCATTTTGATTTTATTATTATTATACAGGCAGCTTTTGTGCCTTCATGTTAATTGTAACACTTGGAATATCTTGGAAAATGTTTTTTTTTACCGCAGGACCACTTAAAATATTAGTGAAGGCAAAAGGTGATTTAGAATGGTGAAAAACAATCACATGACCTAAAATGCACACTTTCCCTTATTTATTGATATATATTTTAACCTGAAATCATGATGTTGAAATTATGCATCATCAACTACCAATTTATACTTTTATTGTGCAGACTGAATGCTCTCTGAAACCTAAAGAGTAGTTATTTATCTGTAACATTACAATAAGGTCACATTTGTTAACATGAACTAACATTGAACAATACTTTCACAGCCTTTATTAATCTTGTTTAATGTTAATTTCAACATCTAGTAATGTTGTAGTCAAATAATTGATCCATTTCTATGTCCAGACTTATTTTTTTGAGAGTTTTTCGGCTGGTGCCAGTTCACAGTGGACGGAGTTACACGCATGATGCCGAAAATAGAAAATAAGCAATCAAATTAATGTACCATCACTCGTCACTGCTGGTTGGGACAAAATTTTGATTAACAGAGAAAATCTACCTTTTATTTTGTGTGTCGTTTGCCATTAGTTTAGGACACGGAGTGACTGTGGCTGCCTGTAGACTCCTCTGTGTTTCTGTTTGATTTATTAGTACTATGTTCAAAAAAATAAGGCTGGGCATAGAAATGCATCAATTCTTCAACTATAAACACTTAAGACATGTTTAGTAAGTTCTGTTCTCTGTTTTGTGTGCAGCTGTGTTGTGTTCTGTTGTCACTATTGCTGTGGCAGATCTGTTTTTGGATAAACAAAATTATTATTTGCTTGACCCAATATCATGAGGGAGCTGCATGAACTGATGCTCTTGTGCCCTATCACGAACGCACACAGGAGATCAATGTTCAGTGAACATTTTCACTAAATAATACATTGCATTTTGTTTTGTTTCTCACCAAATCCTATTGTATGCTTTCATAATCATGAGTCTAATGGAATAATTTATTAGACTTCTGAATTATATTTTTGTGTTCTTTTGAAGCTTGAAGAGGTAGTCACCATAAACTGTCATTGTATAACATCACTGAGCTCAACGTTTCACAATTTCCCTCTTTGTGTTAAGAAAAAAATCATATAGGGTTTTAACAACACAGGGGTGAGTAAACAATGACTGAATTTTCATTTTTGAATGAACTATCCCTTTAACTAACATTAACAATGATTAATAAATGCTCTAAATATTAGTTAGTTCAAAACACACAACTCTTGTTAGTTTGTGATAATGCATTAACTAAAATTATTTACCAAGAATTACACTATTAAATACAATTTTTAACAAATGAAGTTTGTTGGCTTCAGCAGAAGCATATACTATTGATTAACAAGCTCACAGTAGGTCTGTCTTTAAAGGTTTATAAGTTATTATTAAAAACATCAAACTTGTACCTCAAAGGTGAAACTTCTAAAGATGAGTTGAGAACTGGAGGGTTGATGTTATCTCTCTCAATGGAGCGTTTCATTGTAAATGCATTCAGTTTGTCTTAAGCCACAGAAATGGAGCAGTTATTGTGTGTGAAGGTGTGTTTGGATCAAAGCATGTCTGAAGCCCCAGCTGAGCGCAACTAACACAGCCATTTATCTTACAGAGACAAACACTCACAGACTGAACAATAGTCTTAAAAAGCCATTTGAAGTGTGAGAGATTCATTCATCAAACAATGTGTTTGACCCAACACAAATTACACACACTACACATCATTTAGTGGTCTGGTCCGATTCGATGCTTTTAACACAAAATTGCGGTGCTTCTCTTCTGGTTTTGCTCCAAGACCCATATTTTACATTAGACATCAAGTGGTGCATTGTTGAAGAGTTTTCAATTGACATTGAAATTGAAAACTGAATAGTAGTTCACTAAAAGTAGTGACACTACAAGCTTATCTACATGTTTAGTAGCACGACAGTAGCTGAGCTATTTTTACAATAGTGTAGCTTTTACAGTTACAAGCTATATTTTCAATCGAGTCACATTGTTTAGCGAACATAACAATGGAGTCTAGGGAGTAATCAAACACACTCACCAAAATCGTCATATCTGTCTCTCTCATGTAGTGCTGGGAAAACCAAATCATTTTAGTGAATTTATTCCTTTTGACAGTTCATATAAATGAACCGGTTAAAATAAACGATTCCCTCATTCTTAGCGTTGGGAACTCTGATTAATTTAAGTGAGTCGGTTCTTTAGAACAGTTCATGTAAAAGAACTAGCTCAAATATATGATTCACCGATTCACTTGAGCCCTGTACAGCCGAACATTTCGTTAATTGCTGCTGTATATCACTATATTTCGATTCAGTTATATAAAATATGGTGTTTTTTAGTTTTATAAGTATATATTAATTAAATATTTACGTTCAATTTAATGTTGTCAAACATTTGATTATCCTTCATGAAAATTAACCATGGTTTTACTAAAGTACTTTGTATTAACCATGACTAGTAAATAAGTTAATTGTGTGGTTACTGTATGATTTTACTACAAATAAATACTATGTGTGTAGCTGTGGCTACTGTAGGGAATGCCACTCTAATTACATATACAACTATCAGGTGATACAATTGAATTTTGCATTCAAATGTTAT
The DNA here is from genome assembly GCF_025860055.1 of Xyrauchen texanus. Lineage (NCBI taxonomy): Eukaryota > Metazoa > Chordata > Actinopteri > Cypriniformes > Catostomidae > Xyrauchen > Xyrauchen texanus. The sequence goes on along the minus strand of NC_068316.1, from coordinate 33,225,097 downwards.
CTATAAATATTTTCTTCTTTAAATAACTTTGATGTAATTAGCTTCTTATTGTTAGGCGCTTGTAGTGTAGTTAACTACTTTAGTTTAAGAGTAGCTTGTAGCCTGGGATTTCAAAGTAGCCTCACCAACACAAAAGTGGTGACACATGTGGTGACAAAAAAGTTCCAACAATGTCATGTATTGAAATTACCATGAACTACTTATGCCAAACAATATGCAAAAATTGACAATCTTTAGAATAATTTGATGGTTTATTGCTAATTTGACTAAAGCTTCTACCAAGTAACAGATTAATTTGCACCAAAAAACATGATTGGACACACAAACTTTGACATCAACAACAAAAGAGATGGGAAGTGTTTTCTCCTCCTTGATAAGCCTTTGATCATTTATTTTGTTACCCTACCAATGCATGATTATATGGTTAGTTGTATTTTATTATTTGCATTATGTGTCGTTTTATCCCTGATCAGAACAAGCCTGCTTATATTAAATAATGGATGCAAATATTAAAGAAATACACTGACAAATAGCATACTATTGCAGAATACTGCTTTGTATAATTCAACTTGTTCATTGCATGTATATCAGCAGTCCTGCCTTTATAAAAGTGTATTCTCTATCTGTTTCTATTTTCTGCTCTTTTGGCCTCACATAAACTGTGCCGTCCAGCCAGCTCTTATTAATGTATCAAGTGTACCTGAGTTCAGTGACCTCTGTCCCCCCTCCACTGGCCTCCCTTCATAAATAATGGGGGGTGTCTGCCGCTCATCACCTCAGTAAATAGGCTGCAGTATAACTCCATATAATAGCTTGGGCCCCTCCAATAGCCCAGCAGGCCTCGCTGGCAGCCCATCCATTACCAAAGGGCCACGGCTGTAACGTCCTTGGGCCAGGGCCGGACTGGGCCAGTCGGGTGAGAGAGAGAGAGAAGCTATGAGCTTGTATAAAAGGATAAAGGGTGAGATGGTGGGGGAGATGGGGTGGAAATGGACTAAAGTAGGTCACAGGCCTGCTTCAGAATGGAAGGGAAATGGGGTACCAGCAGGGGGGCGTGTGTGAATTAGAGTATATCCACAACGAGAGTTAGAGGTGAGTCAGTTTTATTGGTGCTGAATGGATTCATAATTTCATATCAGACTGGTAATAACTCAGAAACTATAGAAATATGTTAATAAATTGTAATTGCATTGTAGTTAATGATGGATATGTTATTTTAAATCTGGATATATACCATTTAGTATAGCAGTATTTGTAACATTTAAACGTACATGTTTGTACATGTGTATTGACAATACAACATTCAATATGGACATTTGAAAGCATCTAAAACATAAAACATATGATTTATTTACAACTTTATAAAATATTGACAAATATATGACAAATATATTTGAATACACAAATCTACATTTTTACTGTTTTATAGATATTTTAGATCCCTTAACCCTATCCCAACCCCTAAATATAACCACTTTTCAACAATATAAAAACAAGTAGATTAACATTCAGTGACAACAATGTTTGTTACAATACATTAATTTATATATATATATATTACAGCCGCTAATCGCACCCCTACTCCTAAAACTAACCAAAACCATTTATTAAGAATATAAAACATGTAACAAGCAGATACATTTTATCACAATCATTTATTCCGAAAAATTGCAAAATTCACTACAAAGTAGTCCAAAGGGCGATGTGCTGCATCCGATGTACTCCCTGACGGCATACATTGCATTGTATTGTGTGAGGTAGAGAGTGGAATTTCAATTATTAATCGCTTTAAATATTGTGCTAATGCACTCTGTAACAGCGCTGTCATATCTTATTCAAACGTATACATCGCAGAATAACGCAGTCACAAATGGTCACGAGACACTCGAGAGCCAGTGAGCATTTGACATGACTGTCGTAAACCTGTGTTCATGCTTCTTCAAGCAGCAATATTGAATTATGAAAATAGATTTTTTGCATAACTCCTTTTGTGTCCCATGGCAAACAAAAATGTAATTAAATGCTTAATAAATGATTAAACGATTATAGAGTTTTTATTCATTTTAACATTTCATAGTGTCTTGGTTAAAGTGGTATGATCCTTTAAAACATCGTACAGGGCAGCAGAACTGAATAAAACTGTTAAAATATTATATTATAATGTCAACTGCATTAAATAGATGTGATGTCATTTTACTAATCTCATTGATAATAAATTATTTGTAATTAATTGATTAAATCTATGAATTATTCAATATTAATCCATTCAAACACTACACGTAAACGTTTGTACATTTCTAAGGGGGTTCATTCTGCCATACCTCTGAAATATACTAAATCATACAATACATGCACACATGAAATATATTTAAAAACATGAATGTGTACATATGTATTACATTTGCTCTCATTAAACTGTAATATATTTCTCAGCTATCAGCCATTCTGCTCTTTAAATATTGGTATTGGCATTTCGGCCATTAAGAAAGTCACTAATTGTTACATTAATAGATTTATTATATCAAAATTGTTGTCAGATTCTGCTTTTTTGCTGAAAACTAAAACAAAGAGTTTAAGCTAAGAAATATTCTTAAAGAAGCGAGGTGTGTATGTAGCTTAGTTTTGTATAAAAAAATATGATTGTTATTAAAAGCCAAAGGGGTTCTCATTGGTATTTTAAGAGATATAGAAAATAATCACTTTAAATTCAGCATACATTCAAGAGACTTCACAACAAACTGGTTGCCATCACAACAACTGTAAATATTCATCTCATGAATGTCTGAGCTGTGTAAACCATCTGCCTCTGCTTATGTGTATGTGTGTGTGTGTGATAATTTTCACATGATGTATCTCACAGATTTGCCGTGTCAGCAGCGGCGGTACAGAAATGATCGGCACACACTTCACTTGTGACAGACTCAAAGTGCCGGAGCCCAGAGAATATCCTCTGCTCTCTCTGAGAGGAATTCTTAATAATAAATATCACACTAATAATGAATGGACCAGTGGCTGCAGTTGTCTTGAGGGCATAATATCTAATTTCCTCTCTGTGTTTCATATCTCCAGTCCTTCATGTCTGTACAGTCTGTCATTAAAGCCGCGCAGGTCTGTATCGCTCTTATTTATTTTTCAAATCAGTGTGTAAATCTGCACCAGCCCCTTGTTACAGATGAGTTCCAATAAATTATGACAGACCAGCCGACAAATCCAGAATTTTAAACAGCGCTCCGCCACACGCAAGCCGTCTGACACTCAACCTGCCTGGAAAATCCTTTACAAAACTACAATTACATTCCCACTAAATGAATCCTGATGCGGCTAATATCAACACACTGGAATTACAGACGTGTGATAGAGATTCAATCTGGTGGTAAGAAGAGAGGTCATGATATTGTAATGTCTTTTTAATGTTGGGTTTGACAGAATAATGGATCTGAGGCCTTAACAAGGATGAGGAAATTTGATGAAGTACACTTTTCATGTTTGGTTTCTTGTTTTAAGGCGTCCAAACACTCAACATTATTGCTATTGTCTCTATTGTCGTGTGCAGTGTTAGGGTGTAGATACTTATGAGTAGTTACATTTTTCAGTAGCATGACAGTAGCTCTGCTATGTTCACAATAGTGTAGTTTTCCAGTAATGAGCTACATTTTCTATCAAGTAGTGCTGTAGCGTCAAACCCCTACAACTGTCACGTTGTATTGTGAATGCAGTAATGAAGTCGATAGTGTTATCAAACACACTCAGGTAAATCAGTTCTTTCAAAAGTACTAATAAATGAATTGATTAAAATAAATGATACACATGTTTATTGAGCGTTGGGAACATTTAGACGGTTCATATTAGCATTTGTCACCAATCATGATCTGTTCTAAGGGGAGCATTTTTCTTTGTTCCTTGATCTATGATGAATTTGTTTTCAATTGTTGAGTTCAAAGTCATTTTGATATTTTTTTCGACGGTTATCAAGAATGTCATGTGGTGTAACCGTCTGGTAAAAAAATCTAAATCTCATTAAAAACTGAAATTCTTGAAAAAATAAATGTTGGCATGAGTAGTGCAGAATAATCTTTTATTATTATTTCTTAAAAATTATAAGAAGTTATTCATATTTGAAAAATGTTTATGTCATGTGGTGTAACCAACATGCATGTAGCCAAAAAAACGAAAACAAACACAAAACAGAGAAGACACCTTTAAACCCTCAAGACTGTGTTTCTTAGTAACCCTAAAATATTTCTAATCTAAAAAAATGCCTTAAAATTATGTTTGAAAACTTGACATGATACTAGCTCTTCAAAAGATTTCTCAATTTTATCTCCTTGGACAACCAGTGACCCTAGAAAAGTAAACTGATCACATTGTCTATGATAATTCAACAACTCCCTTAAACCACTGCCATTGAAGAACATACAGTTCATGAAACTTAAGAAATCACAAAATAAAAATTTTAATTTATTAACACTCCTAGTTTCTGTTAAAATTGGGAGGTATTGTGTTGGAAAATGTGATTATTGGGGGACCTTGGAGTCAAAAAGGTGAAATGGCAGAAAACCACTGAAATAGTTGACTCATAAATTATTTTTTAATTCACTCGAGCCTCTATGCAGCCTTAAACTGAATCAGAAATTGTGTATTTGTATATTTAGCATATATATATATTACATACACTATAAATACACAGTCAATAATACGCACTATAAGAACACCTGTACACATGCGATTATCTAATCAGCCAGTCATGTGGCAGCAGTACATTGCGTAAAATCATGCAGATACTGGTCAGGAGCTTCAGTTAATGTTCACATCAACCATCAGAATGGGGAAAGTGTGATCTCAGTGATTTTAACCCTGGCATGATTGTTGGTGCCAGATGGGCTGGTTTGAATATTTCTGGGATTTTCACACACAACAGTCTCTAGAATTTACTCTGAATGGTACCAAAAAAAAAGAACAACAAAAAAACAAACAAACAAGCAAACAAAAAACATTGGTAACACTTTATTTTACGGTTCAGAAATTAGACAATACTAATATGACTTATAATTACATTTGTAAGTGGCTAGTAATGGACTTGTTTGGCATTATAAAGTATTTATTAAGAATTTATTTGCTTTTTTTTTCATAAAAATGAATGTATTAGCTACGAACCAAACATACATGTAGCTAGTATGATGCAAATGACATCCTTTATAGGTTCTCAGTACTCTGTAAATGTGCGGCTTATAAGTATAAAATACATGTAGAATGCATATAGCATTTCAACAAAGCAGGGAATGTTATGGTTAGTTTTAGGGTTAGGGGTTTGTTTAGGGTGTCTGTGGTACTCTAAATAAACACAATAAATATATTGATCCCCCTATACATGATAGAATTTAATTAGGGGTGCAAACAGCATTTAAATACTCTGCCTTCTTTATTTATCTTATTCTTAAAAGCTGCACATTCACACAGTGTAATGATAACCTATAAAGGATATATTTTGCACATTAATAGCTATTGGAATTTTTTGTTTAAACTTAATATGTTCATTGTTAGGAATAAAAAATGTCAAGGGTCTATCAGGCAAGAGTAAGAAATCAGTGAACATAGGCTTAATAAATACATTATAATTCTAAACAAGACCATAACTAATCCCTTACAAGTCCAATTATTACTCATTAATTGCTGGCTCATTTGTGTTCCCTAAAATAAAGTGTTACCAAAACATCCAGTGAGCGGCTGTTCTGTGGATGGAAATGTCTTGTTGATGAGGGAGGTCAACAGAGAATGGCCAGTTCAAAATGACAAAGTCTACAGTAACTCAGATAACCACTCTGTACAATTGTAGTGAGTAGAATAGCATCTCAGAATGCACAACATGTCAAACCTTGAGGTGAATGGGCTACAACAGTAGAAGACCACATCAGGAACTTTATTAAGACCATAGTGTTCCTCATACAGTGCTCAGTGAATGTAGTGCATATAGACTACTTTTATGGTACTTTCATGGTATTATTGTAGTTGACAGCCATGATCATTTGGAAAAGAGATACATAAAGTTTCTTATAAATGTCTCCTTTTAGTGTTGCACAAAAGAAAGAGTCATGTGTAATTTATTATAGAATTGTAATAAAAACATTTAAAAAAAATTCAGCAGGGATTTGACAACCCTACATTTGTATACAATATAGAAAAAATTTGAAACCCTGTTGTTGACTCACACGAGCTCAACTGCCATCTTGCATTGTTTGGTCCATGTGCCTAAACTCCTCTCCTGGGCAGATCACTGCACGTGTGCATTTAAAGATTCCTGATACCTGAACGCAGTCACCTTTGCCATCAAAACTGAACATGTTGCGATCACAGCGCATAACGTCAGCATTCACCTCTGCCCTGACACGACCTGACACGCATATGCACCGCAGCAGGGCCTGCACTCGCCGTGGTGGCTTTGAGCTCAAGCTCATCAGACAGCGGGCAGGAGAAGATGCTCCAGCGCATTAACAACACAAACAAAAGAACAGGAATGGAGGAATGTGAAGATGTTTGCTGTTAGAGAAGCAGGAGAAATGATGATAAACAAATGGAAAGAGCAGCACTGGTGCGCACACAGTTTTCTGCAGCAACAGATTCGTCCTGACAGGGCATGTAAACAGTGCAAAGGGCCAGCGAGGCCAAACGACACTTTAGCATACGGTAACATACAACATGGCCTACACTGGAGATATGTACATTTACATTTTGGTAATAGAAAAAGGTGTGTTCACTTTAATATGAAAATTCAGTTCTTAGCTACTCGTCACATTATTTAAAAACCTGCATGACTTTATTCTTTCATCCGTGGAACACAAAAGGAGGTTCATATAACTTAAAGGAATAGTTCACCCAAAAATGAAAATTCTCTCATGATTTAGTCACTTTTAAGCCATCCCAGATGTGTATGACTTTCCTTTTTCAGCAGAACCAAAATTAAGATTTGTATAAGCACATTTAAGCAATTTTTTCCATACAATGTAAGTAAACAGGTGCCATCAGGCTGCTGGCTAAATGACATAACACTTGTATGACGTTTGTTCCTCTGTTACATACAAAGCATGTGCTTCCGACTTCTTGTGTGAACGTAGTGGCGTAGTGGGCTAAAGCACTAAACTGTTAAGCAGAATGTTGTCGGTACGATCCCCACAGCTTGTCCTTGAGCAAGGCACTCCAAGTTGCTCTGGGGGGATTGTCCCTGTAATAAGGGCACTGTAAGTCGCTTTGGATAAAAGCGTCTGCCAAATGCATACATGTTTTGTTGTTGTTGTTTTTTACACAAACCAATCAATTTGCTTCAGAAGACATTCATTGATCAACTGGAGTCATGTGGATTACTTTTATGCTGCCTTATTATGCATTTGGACCATCAAACAGCCTGATGGCACCTGTTTACTTGCATTGTATGGACATACAGAGCTGAATGAAAGATATATACATCTGGGATGGCTTAAAGGTAAGTAAATCGTGAGAGCATTTTCATTTTTGGGTGAACTAACCCTTTGAAGTAGTTAAACTACAGTCAAGCTACTCTTTGAAAAAAGTAGTTAGTTACACTATCATTTGCGGCAGCTCTCAAATATTAATTATTGCATGCACAGATTAAAACTTGGCATGTTGCGTTTCGAGACTCAATGCTGCATTGACGTCAAATTAGGTGTGACACGTCTTACATTAATTCCATTTCTAGTGACGGGAATGAAAAGTAGTTTTCTAATCAACTTGCCAAAATTTCAAAGGCCACGTCTCTGGAATTGTTCCAGATCAAACTCAAATATATAACAACAAATGTCATATGTATTTATGAACTATTAGACAAATAAGTTTAAGTTCTGCAGTATTACAAAGGAATCCACTTCAGTATAATATAGAGCAAAGGAATCGCTTTAATAAGAAATAAAAAATAATCTGGTTGTCTTGAGCGGGAAAAACGGAAAGCAATTTAACGCATCAGTGGTGGTTGGCTATTAATTTGCGTAGAGATGGAGCGGGGAGACTGGAAGCGGGATTTGAGGGACAACACAGCTGCTCTATGTATCATTCCGACGGCAAACAAGCAACGTGCATGCACAGTCCTTTTTTTTTTTAATTATAGAGTCATTTCTCCACAATGTAAATGCTAGCATGGGAGAGGTATATTATGCTGAATTAATAAAAGGCTGTGAGATAGGGGCCCATATGGCCTGTCCTTGAGGCATAGCATCAATAATGGCTGCCCTCGGGCAGGTTTGTACGCAGCGCCTGCGACTGAATGTGAAATATGTGTATACAGTAATTGGTTACGAAGACTGTGACCCCCTCCCATCCTCCACAATACCTTTATCTGACAGAGGAGTTCAAACAGTCTCCTTACCTCCGATTGTCTTTTACTTTCCACATCGTCACCATTGCATCATCAGGTTTGTGGAACAACAAAGACCAAAATTTGTACCCATTCTATGAACAGAAGGACTTGTTTGTGGGTTTGTGACATCAATTCTATTGACGCTTGGACTTGGACATGTTTTCCCAGATGATGGGGGTCAGTATTAAAGGTGCCTATTTCTTTGACAAAATTTGTTTTTAATGAATTGCAAGTGAAGTCCACAACTTTTTGCTCAGAATAGAGATGTTCTTCCTTTTCTGATACAATCCAATAAAAAGTCCAGTCAAGTTTGGGATTTCGAACAGTACACAGGGGTTATGAATGTTGAGAACAAAGAAGGTCTGATTAAACCTCATGACAACATTTCCAGTTAACAATTACCCACAAAAATTCAAGCCTGATCTCATGAAAATGGCATGACTGTGGCAGCATTGTAGCGGAATGACATTTTGTGGTTAATTACGCCTGTATCACAGGAGCTCTGAGAAATTTCTACTGTTTGGTGCTAAAAGCAAGTATCTTCCAAACTGATTAGGTTTTTAAGGATAAAGATCTAAGATCGAAGATTTAAGGTTAAATCTACAAAACCAACATCCCTACCCTAAGCCTTAAACCTAACCGATAGTTTCATAAAAGCAAATGTGAAATGAAAAACACAATTGCTTAAGCAACCATGTAATTTTGTGGTGCTTTTGTTCTATGACACATTGGTCTCACGTGTTGACTCAAGTGCTCTTCAGGACTCGTATCCCGGTCCTTTGTATCGCTAGTTAAATGCTCCATCAGTAGATCTATCTTGCAGTTTGGTCACATTGGAACATGCTTGTAAAAGAGGTTGATTATATAATGCAAACTTTAAAATTTATCACATTGATGCATTAAAGTAAAAGTGTTTAGATGGCATAATATATAATTGTGTGTGGATCAGAGAAAAAGATAGCGCTAGTGTTCATTTCATCAGGAAGCTGCCACAATATGTACAACAAACAAGTTAAAATACACACACACACACACACACACACACACACACACTGGAAATCAAAATAAGAACCTAGTTTTATTGTTCACACATTGCTCTTTCAGAGCTTAGAATTTTTAAGTGATACTTCTATTAAGTATCAACATTGTCTTAGAATTTTCTCCTGAAATTCCTTTAGAGAAATAAAAACAGACACAAGTGAGACAACTGTTGACAAACAGTATGAATCAAGATCAATAATGTCGAAAGCATAGCTTCGATCTTTTAGTCTTTGGAAAAATTTGAGAACTTCAGAAACTCAAGAGCAGACACATGTGTGATTACTGGGGTCTTTATATCACGAGAAACATCTGAGAAGCCGGATCCTTAAAATTAAATGGGGTTCACAACCGTATTTAATTCCCATAATGTCATGGATTCTTTAGAATATCAAGTTGTATCAAAAACAAAAATGTAAATAGGGTCAGTTTCTATTTACTTTTAAATAAGAACTTTGTTTCTTCCATGGAAGGCAAAAGGAGATGTTTTTTTAATACAATAAAAGTAAATGGTGACTAAGGCTGTCAGAAAATAATGATCGAATTTCCATTTTTGGGTGAATAATCCTTTCATTTAAGGTACACAAATATCATTAGCGTTATCAGTGATTGTAACTTAATCGTCGAGGGGGAATCTGACAATGAATCTCCTCAGGGTCGTGGGGTCTTTTTTCTTCTCTTTTCTTTCTTTTTTCTTTTCTTCCATCAGTCTTTTCTTTTGGGGAAGAATCTGCCCTATAGACATCACGTCTGTGTTTTCCTGCAATTAATTAATGCATCCCCAGCTAGTTAGCACCAGCACTTGTTCCAGGACGGTGATGGAAGGAGGGCAAAGGGCCACCGCAAGACTCTGCTGTATAGCTGCAGGCCTTCGCTTCGCAGCCAGTGTGCCTCGACTATTTTTACCACAATCCTTTTAAGAAGTGTGAATCTGATTTTATGCAGAGGATTCTCCAGGGTTTCAATTAACTGGAGGTCACACTGTAGATCCACTGGAAAAAGAGGGAAAAAAAGACAGAGCGTGAGAGAAAGAGACCCCTTTAATTAATATGGCCTAATTAAACATTTGTAAAATGCATTTGCAGTGCAGTGCATTTTAAAACAAGCACTTGTTTTAAAATGCCAACTTCGCTTTAATGGCATGTTTACTGCATTTTTAGCCTCTTGCGACATGACTGGTTGCAGCTTTGTGTTTCTGTCACAGCAAAACGACTTCATTCGAGTCTGTGAGAGTTTTAATCACTGCTGGCCTACAGCAATGGTTCTCAACTGGTTTTGCTTCAGGACATAGATTTTACATTGGACATCATGTCCAGAACCCAGTTAGATTTTTGTAATTGTTTTGAAAGATGAGAACATAGTGCAACCTGTTCATGTTGGCATCTGTGTAATTTGAATACAAAGCCAGAGTTTGATTGGACGCATGGCCTTTGATGGAAAAAATGTAATGTTTGGGATGTTTTTTTCTCCTCCCTTTTAAAAGTAGATGAGCGTATTCATTTTTCCATCCCAAATATGTACGATTATATTGTTAGTTGCAATTAAACACATTTACATTTATGCATTTGGCAGACACTTTTATCCAAAGAAACTTACAGAGTCCTTATTACAGGGACAATCCCCCTGGAGCAACCTGGAGTTAAGTGCCTTGGTGGTGGCTGTGGGGATCGAACCGAAAATCTTCTGCTTAACAGTTTAGTGCTTTAGCCCACTACACCACCACTCCCACATACACATACAGCATTTAGTGCATTTGGACACTGCAGGAGACTGTTTTTATTAAAAACATAAAAGTAATCCATATGCCTTCAGGAGTTAAATCTATATCTTCAGGAGTGATATGATAGGTGTTGGTGCATCAGAAAATTAGGATTTATTAACAACACAAAAGGACAAAAACTATCCGAAAGCAAAAGGTGGAAAAGATGCCACCGGTAGGTTTGGCTAGCCATCTGCAACTTACTTTGGTGTTTGTAATCATTTTATTTTTATCTCTGATTATCTAAAATGCCTCAACTCTCCTGGTTTATGATCGTCAAGCACTTTTTAATATCAGAAATTCTGTTGAAGAAATGATCAAGCAGGACCTGAGTGAACCAAGTACTTGTCTTCCTCCGTTTTTTCCTTTTATACCGGTAAGCCTGCACCAGCTATCTTGCGTTCTTCCCAGGAGGAAACGACGCAGAAGAAGTGGAAAGTGAGGAGGCTTGTCCAGTAGATGGTAGTCATACCTGGCGTCTCTTGCTGTGTCTCACCCTTACCCTTTTTTCTGCCGATAAAAGCTTGATCAGGATCGCTACATTTCTTGCTGCTGTCTGGAGCCGCTGCACTAGTGGATTCGGCCTGTCGTACCGGAGTTCATCTCTAAACTAAACTCCTAAATTTTATTGGCCCCGTCTCCGCACAGGTAGAATAGATTCAGGGAACCTACGCCCACTGTGTCACGATCGTTAGTAAATAAGATATTCATATTGAATGATTTCTTTACTTCATGAGGTTTGGATTTTTTATTTGTGACTGAGAATTGGCTCAATGTTGGAGACTTAATACAATTCTCTGAACTTGTACTGATTGCATTTTTTTTGCGCTCCTTGCTCTATGGGCCATGGTGGAGGACTTGCGTTAGTTTAAATAATTCTTTTAATTCAAATTATTTGGACTGGCATGGTGGTGCCATAGTGGGTAGATAATATATATCATTAAGTTTAAATTGACTTTAAAACACATTTAAAAATACTTTTAAAAAGATTTTTAAAAACACATTTTATGTTACAGTTATTAATAAGGAAAATTACAAATGGTACGTGGTCTACATAACATTATACAGCAGTTAGTTTTGGTCTTCTGATCTGATTGGACAAGTGGTGTTGTGGATGGCCCAATCACAGCTGCACTGATATTCAGTACAACAGCACAATAACGAGTATGATATTACATAAAATAATTTCATTTTTATTTAAAGACATTTTTGTTCAATTCTGTGCACTTTTTTTTACTATGTTGGTCACTATTAAGGGTCCTAAGCACTACTCTAATTAGTGTGTGTGTGTGTGTGTGTGTGTGTGTGTGTGTGTGTGTGTGTGTGTGTGTGTGTGTGTGTGTGTGGGGTTGTCATATCTGAGTGGTGTGTGCACTAAGCAGTGTGTGTGTGTGTGTGTGTGTGTGTGTATGTGTTGTGGTGAAGCAGCTCTAACTAATTAGATGATCTGTATCCTCACTGCTATAATCATGTGCATCTGGGTCTAGCAATTACTTAATATGATATATTAACATATTCCTAGCAGGCGCGTCAGAGGAGGCCGCTCGTAGGAGACAAATTATCCAAATTAATTTCTAATTTAAAATCCTCTGCCTTTTATTATAAGCTGTGGGCGCCCCTCCACATAAAAAAAATTAAAGAGAGAGAGAAAGAGAGAGAGAGGGGATGTTCGGGGAGGTTTTAATGATGAGGGCTGGTCTCTGCCCACAAACCAAATGAATAAACAGGAGGAAGATAAAGACACGGATCTGTGCATGGATGGATGAGCGGTTTGGAGCGGTTCACCCATGTGGAAAAAGGGAATGATGGGGAACGAATTATATGTTCAGAAACAGACAGGCTGATATTCACCAATTAGGGCTGAGAAAATTGAACAAAATAATATTCATGTTCATCTTAATTTTCGCCAAAGGTTGAAAAACCAAACGGCCTTGCTATAGGTCAACACGAGAGGAAGTTTCAGTTCATAAATTACTTTCTAAAGTGCCAAAGGCGAACAGACTGCATTTACTGTCATACAGAGAAATAAGTTAAGAGTGTAGTTTACTAAGAGAAGACCAGAGGATATTCTGGGTACATATAACTGGAAAAAGAATGATTGTCAAGATAAACTTTGATGTTGACTTGCCAATGTCTTGCCAAAAAGATTGGATATGGATAAACGAATGGATGGATGGGATTGAATTGGATTGAATTGGATGGATGTATGAATTAGGCATCTAGGGTGTTTCTAGTTGCCTTCTAGGGTGTTCTGGGTAATTCCTAGGGCCACAAGTGGTTGATAGGCAGTTGCTGTGTCTTGGATAGTTTCTAGAGCATTGCTAAGGTGTTTAAAACAGTTGCTATTAAGGTCTTCTGGGATGTATGGCATTGCGAGGGTGTTGCTAGGCGGTTGCTAGACTCTACATACATTACCTTTCTGCAAAACCTGAAATAAATTGCAGCAGGTATGATTCGCTGCAGTTTTCAGGTGCAACATCCACTTTTGGCGCCAAAAGTGGTATGATCTTTATTTCCTTTTAGACAATTCATCCAACACTAGGGGTTCGACTAATCAAGCCCATTAGTCGAATTCGACTTGTCATGACATCATAACCTTCCAATCCCACTTGGCATTTTCATTGCAGATCCATCGGCCTCCACACCTGATAGCAAGTTTCTGAAACACAGGATGGCATGGGAAGAGTCCTTATATTCATGAGTAAAGCAATAACTGATTGGATGATTCAGTAATATTCAACAGGAAAGCGCTACATGATTGGTCAGAGAAACACTAACCCAACGCTTACAAATCAAGTAGAGCTTTCCTCATTAAAATGAATGAATATTCTCTTGCCATCCTACGTTTGGGAAATACGCAAACCGTTGTATTTACTACGGATGCATTTTGTACTGTAAATCATGTGGAAAGCAACTAGTCGACGTTAGGCTGACAGTGTCGACTATATTAGTTATTAGTTGACTAGTCAAACAGGAAAGCAACTAGTCCCCACCCAACACAACACAGACCAGGCTGTAAATGGGTTCAATGTATATTTTTTGTTACAATGTTTATAAAGCGCTTCAAATAAAAAGACTATATTGCCTGAAGCCTAGAAGCTGATGTAGAGCATAAGGAAACAAAATTACAACAATACTAGTGTTGCCAATTTCCTAGCAGACAAATACAGGGCATACCAGATATAAATACGGGAGTTTAAAAAAAATAAATAGGGCTTATGCGCAAGACGCTGTGTGCACAATGGTTATAGTGGTCTAAGCTTCTTTACATAGGAAAACAATAATAATAATGTGGAGCGGAGGGGGGCGGGGCCGGGTCGGAATATCGCGTCCCCAATCGGCCTGATGAGGCGCGCAAGGGATAAAGGCGGCCGGTGACGATTGTTCGTGAGAGAGAGAATTACGGGCATGTCCGTCATGTGTGTTTGTTTATGTGTTTTTGAGTTTTCATTAAATTATTATTTACATTGACAAGCCGGTTCTCGCCTCCTCCTTGCCCATCCTTTAACTGTTTTACATTGGTGCCGAAACCCGGGAAGGAGGAGGGATGCCCGTCGCAGAGTCCTCGACACTGCCGTCCACCCTGGGGGCGCCGCTGCCATCTGCCGGGTGACGGAGTAGCCCGACCGCCGGATGCGAGGAACGGCCGTCGTCCGCGGGGCAAGTGGGGACGGGATACCCCGACTGCCTGGAGCGAGGGAGCCGCTGCTGGGGGCGGAGGAGTGCCCTGCCATCCCCAGAGACGCGGAGGGGTCGAGGGAGACCGCCGTCCGCGAGGGGAGGAGGGAAGAAACGCTCCGACCGCCCGGAGCGGTAGGGCCGCTGCCAGGGGCGGCGGAGTGTCCCCATTTGCTGCCAGGAAAGCGGAGGCGCATTCTGCCCACTGGGGGTCGAAGGTTTCACTCCGGTTCGCCCGGGGTTGGAGCGGCTGTTGTCCGCCTGAGTGTGGAGTAGTGTTCGAGGACCACGCGACGGTACATCAGAGAACCGGTGAGTGAGTTTTTTCTCTCTCTCCTCTCTCTCTCCCTTTCGCACCGTGTTGGCCTTTTCCCTCGCCTATTTTGTTGTTGTTTTTCCCCTCCTGTCTCCTCCCAGGGCGAAGAAGGCGGGGATGACCACGCGAGATACACCCCGCCCCAGGGATGGGGGGGTGTACGTCATGCCGGTGGCACCCCGGCCTGAGATAACGCCGGGAGGAATGTGGAGCGGAGGGGTGCGGGGCCGGGTCGGAATATCGCGCGCCCGGTCCCCAATCGGCCTGATGAGGCGCGAGGGATAAAGCGGCCGGTGACGATTGTTCGTGAGAGAGAGAATTACGGGCATGTCCGCATGTGTGTTTGTTTATGTGTTTTTGAGTTTTCATTAAATTATTATTTACATTGACAAGCCGGTTCTCGCCTCCTCCTTGCCCATCCTTTAACTGTTTTACAAATAATAAAAAAAAACCCAGCAAGGACAGATGCAAAAATGCATTCAATGTGAACAGTCCCTAAAACAATTACAAATAAAACTGCTGTAATAAAACGACATGGAAAAACACATTTTTATCAATCTTCACATTTATACACTACATTTTGCCAAAAGCACAAAAATGCAATCAATGGAGAAAGTCAGTATCTTTCTGTCAAGTGTTTTTCTCTCCCATAATAAAGCTTAAGCCTTCTTTTTTTTCCAATTTCCAATTGAAATCGGGGTAATCAGACAGTATGCAGACAGTATATGATTAAAATTTGTGTATGTGTATATATAGACACAACAGTTAGTTCCGGTCCTCAAATCTTATTGGACGAGAGACGTCCCATGAGCACTGATGGTCTGACACCATCATCACTTGGACGCTTCACTGTGAGTGTATCAGTCCACTTGTGTTTGTGCCATACTAAACTAAAGTGTAAGAGCAGTGCATATGTGTTAAGAGCTACTGTATGTCTTTTTTTTCCCATTACATATGTTAGCCAGCAGGTGGTGGAAAAAGATCATTTATGTGTGTAATATCAGCCAGTTAGGTGATGTGAAGTGAATCCTTGTCAGCCGTTAACAGCTCTTCGTGATTGCTTGTATTACTACTAATAAAGCTAGAAAATAGCTTTAAACGGCTTTAAACAAACAACTTCAGCATTACGGCTCATCACAGCTGAGGGACACAACAGACTGATTAATTACACAATGGGTGCTGTTTCAAATGGCGGGGGACACTGCGGTTTCTGTAGTGATCGACTCTTGTGCACCGGCTACCACAATATAGGGAGAAAAAACCCTGCTTGGATGCTATTTTACCACTGAGAAAGCTGATCTTCAGAAAGCTGACAGCATCTCTGCTTGGGACTGGCAACAATTGATCACACACGCTCTGTCTCTCTCTCACACACACACACACACACACACACACACACACACACACACACACACACACACACACACACACACACACACTCACATCCATCCTTGTTTATCCAATAACAATAACCAATAACACATGCCGTGATAATATTTCTGAAGTGACATTTTTGAATTAATAAAGGAGGCTTGGACACATCATTTGTTTTGAATCAGCAATGACAGATTCTGATCCGTCACGTAATAAAGTAGTTCCATGCACAAATGGGTTTTTATGACCCCACAAAATTTTTTTAATTTACTTGTTCATTGAACTGTTGTATATAAGCAATATCACACTCGCAATTGTGCTATATGGCCCTAAATCATCACTGCTGTGATTACCTACGGCCGACTCAAAGCAGTGCTAATGTAGGGCCATATCGCACTCTAGCTTGTGTGATATTGCTTAAATGTATGGCATTTCAGGGCCACTGTCTTAGTGCAAGTCTAACGCCGGTTTCACACTGCACGCGTTAGCAGCACGTTAGCAGCGCGTTAGCAGCGCGTAAGCAGCGCATATTTTTTTCGGCGCCCATGTTAACAGATTAGAGCATTTACACCGCACGCAGAGGCGGCGCGGCAGCGCGTAGCAGGAGCAGAGCAGGAGCAGCAGTGCCGCGATCGTTTCGGCGTCCTGTCTATTTTTGACGCGCGGCTTACGCTGAATTAAAGTGACAATGCATTGATCATGGCAAAAATACACAGCAGTTACCAAAAGCGCATTGATGATATCTATTGTGTTTTAAACAGTCAATCAAATGACCTTCATCAATTTAAAAAGAAAACAAATGTCCAAAAACAAACTTGTTGCCCAAACTACAAAAACAAGTTTAAATAATTTATACTGCCAGTTTAGTTTAAGTTAGATTAATTTAATGTATAAATGTATATACACATAACTAATATAATATATATATATATTGTCATAAGGATGTCATGCTGATATCATGCTGACAATCATAAACAAAAGCACGTGGTGTCACAGCCGGCATGGTCGAGTGCACCTGAAAATATAATAATGGACCACACTCGTCTCATTGTGGAGGTTGAGAAACGTTTAGTTATTTATGATCCACGAAATATGCTTTATAAAGACTCACAGGCAAAGGAAAAGGCATGGGATGAAGTTGCAGTAGCTCTTGGTGCCGATGGTAAGTAATTTAAAAGTGTTTTTGACAACCTTTCCCTGGCCCAAACAACTTAACTCAATATAGAAAGGGAAACAGAATAGACATGTTATATAGCACACATTCAGTATGCATGATTTTGTTGAATTTTCGAGAAACTGTGCTGTTTGTCATTTATGATTTATCTTTAAGATGTTCATGATGGGTGATGTTTGTAAATTAGATGTGTATCAGACATTTCAACAATCTAAATAAAAAATCTTTCTCCAAGAAACAACAAATGTAAGCATTTATTTACATTTTGCACACAGTAAGCACACATAAATAAGAGAAGCAGATGTAACTGCAAGTCGCTGCTTGGGTTCAATGGACTGCCTGTAGTTTGTTGTTTGCCTTTAGTTGGCCTCCAGTCAGGGAAAGAATGTGATCCACTTGCTCTGCATTCATCCTGAAGTAGTTTAGGTGTCGGTCACGGTCAAGACGGAGTTCGGCGACAAGATGGTAATATGCACCATATTCTCTCCTTCGTCGGTTCATGGAGTGAACCCAAAGTCTGCGTCTTTTCCGTAGTCTTCGTAATAGCAAATACAGCGCAATGGCCTTCCTTCTATCAACAACTCGCACTACACGGTCAACAAAAACAAAGATGAACCAAAAGTTATATAATATTATATTAATATTATTATAATAATATAAATGTATTTGAAAACGAAATAAAGCAATGCCAACTTGCCCATTATAGTGTAGCCTACTTTGTCTGTAAACACGCCGCGCGCGTCAAACGCTGCCAGTATGAAAGCAAAACGCGCGTGTTCTGCTTCCGCTCACAGTACGCACTGCTCCTGCGCTGCTTACGCTCTGCTAACGCGTGCAGTGTGAAACCGGCGTAAGTCCTGTTTTAAGCAACCATGCATTATAATACATGGTACAGAAAACACTTGAAAATATTACATTTCTCCTTGGATTACAGTGTTGTTGTTTGGGAAGTTAATAGTGTTTATCAAAAGGGAAATGTCAGAAAATCACCTTAAGCGTTTTAACTAAACCTGTACAATACGGTACTTTTGTACTTAAAGTGCTGCAGGTTTTCTCACCGTCATTTAGCTGAGTCTTTTTTCCAGAACAAGCACTGATAAATGCATGAATTAGCGTTTACTGGTGTTTTGGAATCACAATGATAAAAAACAATTATCATGCACTCAAATGCTATATGTTTGACAAAATGATCCTGCTTCTGGGAGAAAACATGACAGAAAATGTGCACTGATTGTCAATGATTGTTTCCCAAGCCGCTTCTATCAAGTGTAGCATCAGTGTAATGTAGTAACAGCCGATATCTGTGTGTGGTTCAGGTCCGTTTCTCTCGATTTGTGAAACATTCTCAGCCGTTTTGGTGTGGACGCTAAAATACGTGACAAACAGCGTCCCATATGTATGTCATACGGAATGCAATTTTGTTCCCTTAAAGGTTCACAGTAATTTTTTCCTCAATAAAAAAGTTTAACTCCTAAAGACATTAATTGTCAAGATGACACAAAGACAAAAGTTCCTGAGTGACCTTTAAATATGGAATGATTCTGTATTAATATGGGACAGTTGGCAATTCTAAGCACTGCAAAATAAGTCTTATAATCAAATTGCAGAGGATAAATGATACTGTGCAATGCTAGCATTTGTTTTGCAGGTGTACAATTTTCAACAAGATTTACAGTGTATTATCACAATGCCAGAACTTTGAATCATTCATGCATTTAATTTGTATAAAAGTGAATGTTTAACTTGTGTACATCACCCTGGGTGTTGCCATGTTAATGTGTATTCATACACCTGCATCTAGGCAAAATCAGAGTTTTAGATTTCTGCACGAGTTTCCAAGTGGGAAGTCCGACTTCAACTGATGTTCTGTTAGAATATTGAAAATTCTGAAATTCCACCAAAAAAAAAAACTAATCAGCTAAAAAGGTCATGTGCTTAAACCACTGAAAAAACAATTTCTATACGAAAATTAAACAGGCTCAATTGAACATTATTACAGTCAATTATAGTACCTCATATACATTCATAAATAAAAACATTCATATAATGTGAGAAAACATGCATGCATAGATAAATATATCACTATTATTTGGTGAAATTGGAAATTGGAAAAGGATTTGTGAATGTGCATTAGCTGTGTGTGTAGTGCAGTGTAGTAATTAACAGTTAAGGGTTTTATGTAGATGATATGAGCTTGTTAGTGTGGTTAGCTAGAGGTACAGAATCATAATGAGATGTAAACTGTAATGAGAAGCATTCTGCCATAACA
Organism: Xyrauchen texanus; assembly: GCF_025860055.1. Lineage (NCBI taxonomy): Eukaryota > Metazoa > Chordata > Actinopteri > Cypriniformes > Catostomidae > Xyrauchen > Xyrauchen texanus. Next base: position 33,205,127 of record NC_068316.1, on the reverse strand, counting down.
ATGAAACATACATTATGTGTTTAATAAGAATATGGTCAACATGCCCAGTAATACAGCAGAGAACATTCACAGCTAATAGGGACCAATAACTGAGTACAGGTTCCAACAAATGCCACAACAGAATTCCATAAAAAAGAAGAAAAGAAAAAAAACATTCTATCAATGCATAAATGATCAGTCTTGAAAAGGGAAATGCTCGTGCTTGTGTGTGTGTGTTCAGTTTAAGAGAGCATATATAAAGGTGGCAATTAATTCTGTTGTTGTTCTGCTTAATGTCACAGTTCAGGGGTCACTAAAAGTGTGATGATAATCATCTTTAATTAACAGACAGCTGAATGGTTGGATAAGTCTGAACAGATTTACTGTAGAGAACATAAGATAGACAAATAGATGGGTAGGTTCAGTAGGTGTGTGTGTGTGTGTGTGTGTGTGTGTGTGTGTGTGTGTGTGTGTGTGTGTGTGTGTGTGTGTGTGTGTGTGTGTGTTTACACTACCAGTCAAAAGTTTTGAAACACCTACTCATTCTTTATTATAACTCTTTTTCACATTTTCGAATAATAGTAAGGTCATCAAAACGATGAAATAACATAAATGGAACTATGGAAATTATGTTGTGACTAAACAAAATCCAAAATAAATACAAAATGTTTTATATTTTAACATCTTCAAAGTAGTCACCCTTTGCCTAGAATTTGCAGACATGTATTCTTGCCATTTTCTCAAGCAATTTCTTGAGAAATCCCCCACCAATTTTCCAAATTTTTTTTTTTTTTTTTATAATTTTTTTTTTTTATAATGAAATAAATTAATATTGTGGCACAAATATATTTTTGTCTACAAAATGTATTTCAAACATTTAAGCATACACCTTTAGATCAAAAGATTCTTAAGATCATGAGAAATCTTTCAGTCAATTGTTTCAAAACTTTTTTTGAAAGCAATACAAAAATTATTATCAAGAATATGATTTTTGCCCTAATATCAAAGATCTTAAAAGAAAAAATAAATTATGATCTAATGTGAATTTTCTTGATAAAAAATATGATTGTCTGGTAACATGTGCATGTAAAATTGTTGGAAATAGCATTTTAGCTTAGCGTAAAGCTGACAATTTACACAAGATTTATTTCTATTTCTTCTGCTCCAAACTTACTTCAAACTTACTTCTCTGTCTGCTCGTATGAATGTAACACATCATAAGAAAGTGTTTCACCGCTGTTCAAATGCACTTTGGATCACATCATTTATATGTAGAAATGTCTTCCATCTGAAAGAACTAAATATTAAATGAAACAAATGACAATAAAATGCAAAGTAATCTCTTCAGTAATCAAAATACTTGTTGAATGTAACTGTATTCTGATTACCAATTATTTACATTGTAACTGTAGTGTAATACAGTTACTTATATTTTGTATTTTAAATACGTAATCCCATTATATGTATTCCGTTACTCCCCAAACCTGTGCATGTATGTACAGTATATATGTATGTATGTATGTATGTGTGTGTGTACTGTATATATGTACAGTATATATATATATATATATCTTGTGATAACAAATAAACTGCATTTGAGATTTGAGCTAGCCAGTGGCTCTCACCCCTTAACACACTAGTGATATGAGATTCATCACACACTGAACTCATATCTCACTAGAGAGAGCGAGAGAGAGAGAGAGAGTGTGAGAGAGACAGACACAGAGAGAGAGACAGACGGGCCCCTCAGGGCAGAGATTCAGAGAGATAGACCTTGTGCGTGTGACTGTCAGGCGAGTCACACAGGTATATTGTGATATGATTTAATGTGATAATAACCTCCACTTTGCTAGACAGATGATGTTCCCTCTCACAGGCCGAGACTTAATGAATGATACATTAGTAAACACTGGCGAAAACGTTATTAGAGTGGAAGTGTGCGTGCTTTCATACAGGAGGGGTAAACTGCTGAAAAGATGAGTACGCAAATGTGTCTTCCGTTGCCCTCATCTGTTTTGCCCTCCTCCTCCACTGAATAAAACATAAAAACATGAGAGTGAGAGAGAGAAAGAGAAACAGTGTTAGAGACAACTGCAGGTAAATTTGCAAATCATATTTAAAGTGTCATATTATGGAGTTATATGTGTGCCACAATTCAGTGAGCCCACGATTCTATTTTGAGCACACAAAATTATATTTTGAGCTCACAAAAATGTTCTGCGCTCGAACAATGATATTTTGAGCACACAAAACGTTATTTTGCATGCAGTGGAACTATTTTCATCTACAAACTAAAATCTACTTTGCTCTTGAATAAAGTTTGAATGTGTCTTGTTATTAACATTTGCACGTACATTTATGTTTACTCAGTCTCCTCGTACGTGCTCTGCATTCGCTCAGAAATTTAGACTGCTTGCTTCCTTTTCCACCCGTATTCCAAGACCTTCTTCCTATGTGAGGTTTGGCTATTAGAAGCTGCTTACAAGCGTTCAGCGATTGGAGAGTTGAGGTAACTACAGCAAACATGAACTTCTCAGTGTAAATTTAGAAGAGCCAACAGGCTCAATACTCCAAGTTCAGTACACACTTTATTACCCTATACTGTAGTTATCAAGGTTATTATCATGAACTTAAACAAAAATGACTAAAAAAAGACTAAAACTAAATGCAAACAAATATTTTCGTAAACTGAATAAACATAATTGTAAAACTGAAACTAAACTAAACTTAATTTCCATGACTCTAACTAACTGAAATAAAATAAAAATAATCTTGAACAAGATTAAGCTTGAGTTTTAGTTGTTGTGTTTTTCAACCTTTAAACCTGCCATTTTCGAAGATGCCACTGGATAATAGATGGGCTTAAACCTCATTGCATCAACTACATATATATATATATATATATATATATATATATATATATATATATTCAGTATGTTGTGTATGGTAGATCTCGCTGCAATAACATGAAAAAGTAGAAGTGTGAGCACCCCTGCTGTATATGATGGCCATGGAGGCGTTTCTTTGACTACCGTATGTAACATTATATACAGTGAGGAAAATAAGTATTTGAACACCCTGCTATTTTGCAAGTTCTCCCACTTAGAAATCATGGAGGGGTCTGAAATTGTCATCGTAGGTGCAGGTCCACTGTGAGAGACATAATCTAAAAAAAATATCCAGAAATCACAATGTATGATTTTTTAACTATTTATTTGTATGATACAGCTGCAAATAAGTATTTGAACACCTGTCTATCAGCTAGAATTCTGACCCTCAAAGAACTGTTAGTCTGCCTTTAAAATGTCCACCTCCACTCCATTTATTATCCTAAATTAGATGCACCTGTTTGAGGTCGTTAGCTGCATAAAGACACTTGTCCACCCCATACAATCAGTAAGAATCCAACTACTAACATGGCCAAGACCAAAGAGCTGTCCAAAGACACTAGAGACAAAATTGTACACCTCCACAAGGCTGGACAGGGCTACAGGAAAATCGCCAAGCAGCTTGGTGAAAAAAGGTCCACTGTTGGAGCAATCATTAGAAAATGGAAGAAGCTAAACATGACTGTCAATCTCCCTCGGACTGGGGCTCCGTGCAAGATCTCACCTCGTGGGGTCTCAATGATCCTAAGAAAGGTGAAAAATCAGCCCAGAACTACACGGGAGGAGCTGGTCAATGACCTGAAAAGAGCTGGGACCACCGCTTCCAAGGTTACTGTTGGTAATACACTAAGACGTCACGGTTTGAAATCATGCATGGCACGGAAGGTTCCCCTGCTTAAACCAGCACATGTCAAGGCCCGTCTTAAGTTTGCCAATGACCATTTGGATGATCCAGAGGAGTCATGGGAGAAAGTCATGTGGTCAGATGAGACCTTTTGGTCATAATTCCACTAACCGTGTTTGGAGGAAGAAGAATGATGAGTACCATCCCAAGAACACTATCCCTACTGTGAAGCATGGGGGTGGTAGCATCATGCTTTGGGGGTGTTTTTCTGCACATGGGACAGGGCTGACTGCACTGTATTAAGTGATTGTGGATACTGGATGACTGGGGCCATGTATTGCGAGATTTTGGGGAACAACCTCCTTCCCTCAGTTAGAGCATTGAAGATGGGTCGAGGCTGGGGCTTCCAACATGACAATGACCCGAAGCACACAGCCAGGATAACCAAGGAGTGGCTCTGTAAGAAGCATATCAAGGTTCTGACGTGGCCTAGCCAGTCTCCAGACCTAAACCCAATAGAGAATCTTTGGAGGGAGCTCAAACTCCGTGTTTCTCAGCAACAGCCCAGAAACCTGACTGATCTAGAGAAGATCTGTGTGGAGGAGTGGGCCAAAATCCCTCCTGCAGTGTGTGCAAACCTGGTGAAAAACTACAGGAAACGTTTAATTGCAAACAAAGGCTACTGTACCAAATATTAACATTGATTTTCTCAGGTGTTCAAATACTTATTTGCAGCTGTATCATACAAATAAATAGTTAAAAAATCATACATTGTGATTTCTGGATTTTTTTTTTAGATTATGTCTCTCACAGTGGACATGCACCTATGATGACAATTTCAGACCCCTCCATGATTTCTAAGTGGGAGAACTTGCAAAATAGCAGGGTGTTCAAATACTTATTTTCCTCACTGTAACTACCATAAGAGCCTCCTCTGCTACCCAGTGCGGTTTACATTTCCGTCTCAGAGAATCATGTTGATTGCAGAGCTGTACTACTAGCATGGGCGTTTCTAAGCATATGGGGGCATTAAGCAAAATCCTACTTGTAGGCCACTCGCAATAATATTATTTACAAAGTGGACATTGGGGAGTCCAGCTGTATAGCCCACATTATACAAATACCTGTTTTCCCCATTCTACAATATCCCTTAATATCATCATCATCGTCATCATCATCATCATAAAAATATAAATAAAACTGAATACACTGAAAAACTAACAAATAACTATCAAATAAACTAAACTAAAACTAACAAAGAACTAACAAACAAAAATAAAATGAAACTAAATTGGAGTGACAAATATTAAAATGTAATAGAAATAATAAAAAAAAAAAAAAATTCTAACTATGACAGGTGACATAGCTACCATTTATTCCAGTTCTGTTTGCTGCCGGCACATTGCAACGAGCTTGCTAGCCTATTTAGAATTGCTTGTTCCTCTACACTCATTGTTTTATCCTATGCCATTTTACTCCAGGATTCACATCGATCTCAAACCCTCGCCGCTCAAAAACAATCATAACAACAACAACAACAACAACAAACAATTACGGTAAGTCATGGCATTCAATCAATCAAATCAAATCACTTTATTGTCACACTACTATGTACACAAGTGCAACAGTAGGTGAAATTCTTGTGTGCAGTTCCGAGCAACATAGCAGTCATGACAGTGACGAGACATATACCAATTTACAATAAACAACATACTTACACAACACAATTTACATATCAAATGTAGATATACTTACACAACACAATACTAATATACAATGTACAGTAAACAATACACACAATATAGAATACACATACAATAACAATAAAAAATAAGAGTATATAAAATATATACGCATTAGTTATATTGTGGAGAATATATTTGAAAGTCCAGTGTGAGATAATAAGATGAAGATTAATAAAGTGCAGAGCTGATTGTTGATCGTGAGAGATCAAGTGTTCAAAAGTCTGATGCAGCCAGTCAGGATGCTCTCTACAGTGCTGGTGTAGAACCGTGTGAGGATGTGGTGGTTCATTCCAAACTTCCTCAGCTGTCTCAGGAAGAAGAGGCGCTGGTGAGCCTTCTTCACAACGGCCTCAGTGTGGACGGACCATGTGAGTTCCTCAGTAATGTGGACATCGAGGAACTTGAAACTGCTGACTCTCTCCACCGGTGCTTCAATAATGGTGATGGGGCTGTGTTCTCTGTCTTTCCTCCTGAAGTCCACCACAAGCTCCTTGGTCTTACTGACACTGAGGGAGAAGTTGTGCTCCTGACACCAGCGTGTTTCATCATTGTCAGTGATCAGACCTACCACCGTCGTATCGTCAGCAAACTTAATGAGGGCATTGGAGCTATGTGTTGCCACACAGTCATGTGTGTATAGTGAATACAGGAGTGGGCTGAGAACACAGCCCTGCAGGGCTCCAGTGTTTGGGGTTAGTGATGTGGAGAAGTTGCTGTCCATTATAACCACCTGACGTTCTAACCACCCGGAGTTTCTCAGCACTATGGTGTTGAATGCTGAGCTGTAGTCTACGAACAGCATTCTAACATATGTGTTCCTTTTTTCCAGGTGGGAGAGAGCAGTGTGTAGTGTAGATGCAATAGTATCATCAGTGGAGCGGTTGTTGCGGTAGACAAACTGCAATGGTCCAAAGAGGTGGGCAGCACAGAGCAGATGTGATCGCTGATTAACCTCTCAAAGCATTTGCTTATGATGGGGGTCAGAGCAACAATGGTTGATGTTTTAAAGCATGTGGGGACTACAGACAGTGAGAGGGCCAGGTTGAAAATGTCTGTAAAAACACCAGCCAGTTGGTTCGCGCACGCTCTGATGACATGGCCAGAATGCCGTCTGGACCCGCGGCTTTACGGATGTTCACCTGTTGGAAGGATCGGGTTACATCCGCAACAGAGACGGAGAGCGAACCAACCTCTGTAGCGTCGGCCACGAGTGCTCTCTCCACAAGGGCGGTGCTGTTGTCCTCGAAACGAGCATAAAATGTGTTAAGCTCATCCGGGAGAGAGTCAGCAGTGTTCACGGCGGAGTTTTTATTCCCTTTGTAGACCGTGATGATGTTAATTCCCTGCCACATATTTCTAGAGTCGGTGGTGTTGAACTGTCCTTCAATTTTGTGCCTGTACTGGCATTTGGCTGCACTGATAGAGTTACGGAGGGCATAACTGGCTTGTTTATGCTCCTCTGCATTCCCGGAATTAAAAGCGGAGGTCCGCGTATTGTGTTGCGCGAACATCGCCGTTAACCCATGGTTTCTGGTTGGGGTAGATCTGTATTGTTTTGGTTGGCACAACGTCCTCTACGCACTTCCTGATGAAACACGTTACACTATCAGCGTATAAAGCTTGATGTCATCATCAGAGGCAGACCGGAATATCTCCCAGTCCGCGTGATCAAAACAGTCTTGTAGCGCAGAGTCTGATTGGTCCGACCAGCACTGGATTGTTCTGAGGGTGGGTGCTTCCCGTTTCAGTTTCTGCCTATAAGCGGGCAGAAGCAGAACGGAAGAGTGGTCTGATTTGCCAAATGGTGTGTGGGGGAGGGATTTGTAGCCATCCCGGAAAGGAGAATAGAAATGGTCCAAAACCTGGTCCCCTCGAGTGTTGTATATGATGTGTTGGTGGTATTTTGGTGCTATTGTTTAAAAATTGGTTTTGTTAAAGTCCCCGGCAACAATGAACGCGGTGGCCTCAGGGTGCGCGGTTTCCTGCTCACTTATACTCCCATACAGTTCCTTGAGTGCCCGGTCTGTGTCGGCTTGTGGGAGGGATGTACACAGCTGTGATAATGGCTGCTGTGAATTCCCTCGGTAGCCAGAATGGTCGACACAGAAGCATGAGATATTCCAGATCAGGAGAGCAGAAAGACTTGATGAAATGTACATTCCTCTGATCACACCATGATTTGTTGATCATAAAACATACACCACCACCTCTGCTTTTACCTTTCTATCAGATCTAGTAGTTACTAGATAGAGCTTTAATTGTTGGTGAATTCAAAATTCACATAGATAATGAAAATGACACATTGGGATTGCCATTTATTGATATTCTCAACTCTCTTGGAGTTAGAGAAAACGTGACAGGGCTGTAAGGGGGAGCCACCCAATGGCCCAAGAATGGAATCCAATGGAGTGGTTGAAGGTCTCCTGCGTGTTCTGTCTTATCGTGCGCATTAAGTTTAAGTTATTTTGTTCCAATTAAATAACTATATTATAGGGGAGAAGGCATTCATGACGTCAAGACTAGATGATTGTAATGCCTTACTGAAAGGATGTCCTTCAAGTTCAAAAAATAAACTTCAATTGGTTCAAAATGCAGAAGCCAGAGTATTGACTAGAACCAAGAAATATGATCATATCAGCCCCAATTTATCATCATTTTCTGTCATGTTTAAATGTGTTTTCAGGTTTTTTTATTTTGAAATTAGTTCACTTCCTTGTTTAGTCATGTGTTTCGTTAGTGTTCCTATTATTATTATTATTCTGCTCTTGAGTCTATGGCAGCCCATAGAACTACTTGCAGGAATGTTATGAAATTTGGCATACAGATAGAGGACAGTCTGAACTGTTGCCTCAGCAAATTTGGCATCACTATTTCAAACCCTCAAGTGCCACCAACTGCCCAAATTTGCACTCACGTTTATGTTAATAACCTTTGAACCGTGAGTCCTAGAAATGTAATTATTTTTTTCATCCGATTCCTTGGTTTGCACCATATGACATAATTTTCCATCAGGAAATTTTTTCCGGCATTTAGAATTTTCTAAAAAACCTACTTTTTCGAACTCGTCCTAGGCCGTTTGTCCGAGTTGCATGCAAATTGGCTTGCATCATCTAGAGGCACTCTAGATGAATAAAAAATATTCACAGAATTTTGATAAACCATACTGTTTTCAAATGGCGCTTCATGAATTCGACAAAGAGCACGACAAAATGGACGTGAGGGTATATCTCTGTAACGCTTAGGGTATTCATACAAACCTTATTATTTGTCATAGGCACCACGGCTCGAGGGTGCCTGCTCAGTTTCGGAACAGTGCAAACTAGTGGTCACGAGATATGAAAAAAGCTAATTTTTGCTTAACTTCTGAACAGTTTTTCATAAAACCATCAAATTGGTCTCATTAGATTCTCATTTATAAATGATTTTTTATTCCTTAACACTTACTGAGTTTACTCATTTTAAACCATGACTTGCACTGCACATAAATAACTAAAATTGACATTATATTCATGTTATTTAGTCAGAGGGGAATTGGCCCCCACAGTGAGTCTGGTTTCTCCCAAGGATATTTTTCCTAGTTAACAGCATCTTATGGAGTTCTGTGTTACTTGCCACAGTCGCCTTCGGCTTGCTCACTGGGGTTATAAATACAATAATTATTTAATTATTTATTTTTATACACAATTTACAATCATATTTAATCAAACTACACAATGATGACTAAGACTCCATATACAGGTGAAACTCGAAAAATTAGAATATCGTGCAAAAGTTCATTAATTTCAGTAATTCAACTTAAAAGGTGAAACTAATATATTATATAGACTCATTACAAGCAAAGTAAGATATTTCAAGCCTTTATTTGATATAATTTTGATGATTATGGCTTACAGCTTATGAAAACCCCAAATTCAGAATCTCAGAAAATTAGAATATTGTGAAAAGGTTCAGTATTGTAGGCTCTAAGTGTCACACTCTAATCAGCTAAACACCTGCAAAGGGTTCCTGAGCCTTTAAATGGTCTCTCAGTCTGGTTCAGTTGAATTCACAATCATGGGGAAGACCGCTGACCTGACAGTTGTGCAGAAAACCATCATTGACACCCTCCACAAGGAGGGAAAGCCTCAAAAGGTAATTGCAAAAGAAGTTGGATGTTCTCAAAGTGCTGTATCAAAGCACATTACTAGAAAGTTAAGTGGAAGGGAAAAGTGTGGAAGAAAAAGTTGCACAAGCAGCAGGGATGACCGTAGCCTGGAGAGGATTGTCAGGAAAAGGCCATTCAAATGTGTGGGGGAGCTTCACAAGGAGAGGACTGAGGCAGGAGTTACTGCATCAAGAGCCACCACACACAGACGGGTCCTGGACATGGGCTTCAAATGTCAAACGTCTTACCTGGGCTAAAGAAAAAAAGAACTGGTCTGTTGCTCAGTGGTCCAAAGTCCTCTTTTCTGATGAGAGCAAATTTTGCATCTCATTTGGAAACCAAGGTCCCAGAGTTTGGAGGAAGAATGGAGAGGCACACAATCCAAGATGCTTGAAGTCCAGTGTGAAGTTTCCACAGTCTGTGTTGGTTTGAGGAGCCATGTCATCGGCTGGTGTTGGTCCACTGTGCTTTATTAAGTCCATAGTCAACGCAGCCGTCTACCGGGACATTTTAGAGCACTTCATGCTTCCTTCAGCAGACAAGCTTTATGGAGATGCTGACTTCATTTTCCAGCAGGACTTGGCACCTGCCCACACTGCCAAAAGTACCAAAACCTGGTTCAATGACCATGGTATTACTGTGCTTGATTGGCCAGCAAACTCGCCTGACCTGAACCTTGCCAAGAGAAAGATGAGAGACATGAGACCAAACAATGCAGAAGAGCTGAAGGCCGCTATTGAAGCATCTTGGTCTTCCATAACACCTCAGCAGTGCCACAGGCTGATAGCATCCATGCCACGCCGCATTGAGGCAGTAATTAATGCAAAAGGGGCCCAAACCAAGTACTGAGTACATATGCATGATTATACTTTTCAGAGGACCGACATTTCTGTGTTTAAAATCCTTTTTTTTTTATTGATTTCATGTAATATTCTAATTTTCTGAGATTCTGAATTTGGGGTTTTCATAAGCTGTAAGCCATAATCATCAAAATTATATCAAATAAAGGCTTGAAATATCTTTGCTTGTAATGAGTCTATATAATATATTAGTTTCACCTTTTAAGTTGAATTACTGAAATTAATGAACTTTTGCACGATATTCTAATTTTTCGAGTTTCACCTGTATATTGCAGTTTCATTTTCTGTTAATGCCTGATTTTCTGTAAATCTGCTTTGAAGCAATGCGTGTTGTGAAAAGCGCTATACAAATAAAACGACAAATTCTCATTAATAATTTTTGCCAAAAGGGTTGTGGCAGAATGCATAAACTTATAAAAAGAGCATACTGAACATTTTAAGATACCACACAGCTTTGAAATGCAAACATATATAGCTTTTCTTATTTAAAGGGGCACTCAATAAGTTTTAATGTATGTTGTTTTGGACATACACTGACACCTAGGGGTGTGGATGCAACATCATTCAAACACATTTCAGTTACTGATACCATTTTAGAAAATCATTATTCACAGTCAGCCATGATATTAATTCAATTGTCCATTAACAGAGCAGTTACTTAGATAAAGAGAGTAGTATTCAGCTGGTCATGTGATTCTAAAATGGCAGCCCCCATGAGGGGACCTTCTTCATATAGAAGAAAACAGCTTTTATAAGGTTACAGATATAAATAGACTCCTTATTTTTTAATGAGGAAAACATTACTGAGAGCACCTTTAATATTAAGAATATAATGGATAAAAAATATTTTTTTGTCAATATTTAAACTATTCATAATATTTAGAATACACAAGGCTGTTGTCACACCTGACCATGTAGGTCATTTGAAAATAGGAGAAGGCACATTTAAGAAGGTGGACAAAATAACATATTTATCAAACAAAATAATATTTCATGCAAAAATTAAAGGAAGAAAAGGTTTAGTGGACTGTAGTCTGGTCACATTTATTTTAATAAACTGCACTCTTAAAATACCCTGTGGGATAGATAGATAGAAGTCAAATTAAGTTACCTCACAATTACACTATTATTTTGGTCTTAAAAGGTTTTACACATGGGAGCGATACAATTAAATATAATTTCAGATTGAAGTGGTAGCTAATGTGTCCAAGCTAGTAGGTACGGTAGTGTAAATTGTTAACCTAGATATCTAGCCAATAGCACTAAATACTAGTATAGATAATTCTAAGAAAAGAGCAAGCGAGAGACTTAGCTACAGTACAGTAGCTCATATTGGCAGTAGACAATAGACTTTCTTCAGTGTGTAGACTAAAAAAAAATCATAAACGGTAAATAAAAACAGTTGTCAACAAAAGAGCTACTTGCGTAACTATCCACATTTATTAGAAGTATGATTGGTAAATTAGGCAGCCAATAAAAATGTACCCCCTCATATCTGATTGGCTGAAATTCTGTAACATTGTAATGCTGTGACCCTGTTGAGCAAGTGAGAAGTCAAAGCTGTGAGCACTGGTGAAATCTTGCACATGCTAATAACAATGGAGTTACATACATTTCTGTATTCTGTGCAAACTCACATTCAAATAAACTTTATTCGAGTGCAACATTTATTTTTGTTTGCTCAAAATGAATTCATCTTTGAAAGAAGATACATTGCTTTACAAAACTGAGTTCAAGCGCATGCAAATTAAATATTTGTGAATGAAATATTTTGAAAATAAATAGAAATATTTGTGTGGTAGAACATTATTGTGTACTCAAAATATCATATTGCATGCTCAAAATATCATGTGCACACAGAATTGTGGCACAAATATAATTCCATATCTTTACAAGCCTTCACACAAAAACTGCAGCAACCAGAGAGCTACACACGTATGTTAGACAAACACACAACCACTGCCTCTTATTAAATAAAATTAACTAAGTAGAGTTAGGGCGAAGGGGGCAGGTTTACCCCTCAGCCTATTGCTGAATTGAATACATTCTCTAACAATTGATTTAATCAAAAGGTAATCATCATCTTCTTAACCATGTGCATTTATTCAGGTTATGAAATTATTATTAATGTTATTATTATGAATATTACATGTCATTTTTGCATCTAAGGTGTGATTGAGGGTCTGATTTTTAGCCAATATATAAAGTGTATATATAGGATATTTACTGCTTATAAAGAGCTAAATTAGAGATGAATACAATTAAATTTGCTTCGGCTGCATCTACTCACCAGATTAGCTAGTAAGAGTGACAGAGTTACCCACCACTGCAAATTTTTACCTGCATTTGGCAAGTGTTAATGTCAAGCCCTGAATACTATATACAACAGGGGTATCCAATACGTCGATCGCGATCTACCAGTCGATCGCAAAGGCAATGCTGGTAGATCGCACAAAATTTAAATGTACTTTTTAATAAAAATAAATAGAATGTCTTTCCTTCTTTTAGTTTCTGTCTGACTTGAACTTGACGAGTGAATTTTGACCAGGCGAGATTTTTGTTTATTCAGTCACCATGACAACTAGGTTCACGCCCTCCAAGGGCTTCTGAGAACAGAGCGCAAAATTGCAAAGCTAGCGGTGTTTAAGACTAGCTACCAGCAGCTACTGCCCTGATTATGCAGAACCGTGTACGTGAGCTGCTGACGCAGGTACGGGCAGGCAGTTGTATGCCAAAGCAACAGGCTGCGTCAGACTTCACGTACCCTTCCCCAATGCCCCATACAAATCATGGGGTTTGATAGCTACCAGTTTAAAGGATAGCGAGGAGTTAATAATATTAAGAAGAGGTTCTGAAATGACAGGAATTACCTCTTTTAAGAGATTAGTTGGTATTGGATCTAACAAACATGTAGCATCAGACACACATTTATGCATTATTTAATGAATAAGCCAACAGATGTCTCAAGATGGTAGCAAGCAGAGGCCCACATAGGCTCCATTTATGTCTGATCCCCCACTGATCGCTATCAGCAAAGGAATGCAGAAAGCATTATTCACTCCTTTCCCCCATAGGAAATGGACACAAGTCCAGAACAACAGACCTGTCTTCATTAAATTATAGACAAACTGTCTTTAATTTCACATGTATATCCCTAGGACATTGTGTATAGGATCATCACTGTCTTGTAAAGTGTTTTTTGTACTGTATACTGTTTTATCCATGACTTATGACAGGACTACAAGCTAATGTAAAATTATTTAGTATCATGTTTCCTACCAAATGAATCCTTGTGTGACATCTGCACAATAGCATATATATAATTATGACAGGATGCATTGTATTCTTGCTATATTAATCAGAGCATAAAGGGGCTTAAACTAACCCCAATCATGCAAATGCGTCAGCTTCCAAACAAAGCATCTTTTCCGTTTTGAAATTGCACCTTTCTCATTGGTCAAGCCAGACTCAAGAGGAGGAACCTCCAGCAGAAGTTAAAAGACACGTCCCGCCTCTTACTCATTATTTTTTTCCCCTGGCTCTTTCCCTTGACTCTCTGCTGCTGTTTGTGTGGGACCAGGACTCCGGTCCAACCATGTGGCTGGCAGGCCTCAAAACCTCAAGCCATGTGCAACTTCAACACCATCGACTCAAGGAACCATCAAGCCTTTCTCCTGCGACTGCATCCAGGCACTCTCTCTCAACAGCCAAGGCAATTGCAAGTATCGGACCAGTAACTAACTGAACATAGTTAAGTATAAGATGAAAACCCCTTTGTAACAAAGGTGCTTTTAAATTAACAGCTCGTTGGTTCTCTCTGATGGTCAAAATGACTCTTGTCATAACTATCATAATTATCTTATTAAAGCTAAATTCCCTACAGTAGATAATGTGAGCTGATGCAACAAGAAGTTGTATTACGATTTTAATGGTGGAGAATTTATTCCGAAAAATAGTCTAGTTATTTGTCATTTATCGAAATTATAACGGTTGTCAGACGCGACTGATTCCATTATAAATTTCCTTACATAGTAATGTAGAAATAAGATTGTTTAATTTAATTACTTACTCACACATACTGTCTCCCTTACAAACAATGGTAACGTACAGGACACATTAACACGTACAGTGTACATTTAACATACCAAATTTGCTACATATATTGGTGTGAGAATCTGGGCACTTGAACTGATTACTGTTTATTTGTGCATTGTGGAACGCATTGACGTTCATATGCATCGATGAAACAGTTTTCATTAGTGTTGACCCAGGTCACAAATCACTGGTGTTGGTTGCTATGGTGACGAAAGTTCAAGGGAAGTCCTAAAGAGACTAAGCTAATAGCATAACACAACACCGCCAAACTAACCAGTTAGAGAACTTTCATTAAAACCCCTAAATATGCTAGAAACATGTTGTGGCTTTTGATATTTCGATACGTTTTGTCAGATCTTCAAGGTTCTTCAGGAAAATTATGAGAGACTGTGTTCTGAGGTGCTATGACAGATGATTGCATAATTCCAATTCTGATTATTTCAATTTTATCAGTAAAGAAATTCATGAAGTCTTTACTCTTGTGCTGCGACATAATATCTGGTTCTGTTGAGGCTTTATTCCTAACCAATTTAGCCACAGTACTGAATAAAGACCTAGGATTGTTGTGGTTATTTTCTATGAGTCTTTCAGCTCCCGAGTTGGTGTGTCATTACAGAAAGGCAAGGCCGAAAAGGAAAAGAACCCAATGGGACTTATCATCGTTACGGATGATGATCTGTTCCTGGAGGTTGTGCATCCACTAAGAGCAGCTGTCCTCCGCTCTACAAACCTTGCACAGCAAGCCACACCTTCCACACTAGTTGCACTTTGATTCTGCTCTCTCGCCTCATCTTTCCAACACATTCCAGAAGAACTGACCCACTTTGAATGGATCTTGCGTCTGTCAGAATTTTCCTCCTGGAGCAAGGGTATCGTCCAATTGAGGATCATGTCCGTGAGTTTCTCCATCTTGCGAATTTAGTGCAATATGATGACCGTGCTCTGGTGAGTTCCTTCAGAGCCAGTCTGAATAGTGCACAAAAGGAACTAATGCCTCCGGCTGGTCCTCACTGGACATTCTGTGAATACATGGAGAAGGCTCTAGAACTTTACGGTTCCCTTTTCACTGTGGGTCATCGTGAGAACCCGGGCCAAAACCTGCACCCTAGCCTTTCTCGGCCCCCGTCTCCAAGCCTTTAAGCCGTTCTCAGCCCCTGTCTCCAAGCCTTTCTCGGCCCCCGTCTCAAAGCCTTTCTCGGCCCCTGTCTCCAAGCTTTCTCTGCCCCAGTCTCCAAGCATTTCTCGGCCCCTCTCTGTCTCCAAGGTAACTCCTCTCCATACATTTCCCCCGTACACTGTGGGTTATGTCTGTAACCCTGTACCACCACCACCTACTTCAGGACCAATGAGTTTATCCTGTTCATTACTGCTCAGAATTTCTAAGTTGAATGATCCCCCATTGATGTTGGTACATAAGGCCATGAATACCCTTCCTCACCAATTCTCAGTGTCCATGCCTGCTGCAGATAACAAGCCATTGCCCATGCCTGCCACGGTTAACGAGCCAGAGCCCAAGCCTGCCAGGGTTACCGTCCCAGAGCCAATGCCAGTAGCCTCGATTGTCCCAGAGTTAGTCCCAGTAGCCTCAACCATCCCAGTGCCAGTAGCTATGACTGCCCCAGAGCCATTGCTAGTAGCCTCAACCATCCCAGAGCCAGTGCCAGTAGCCTTTACTGTCTCAGATCCACTGCCAGTAGCCTCGACCATTCCTGTAACAAGAAGAGGAGGAGAAGGGCTCCTACTCCTACAACCACGGAGGTCCTTCCTGAGTCTCTGTCCATGTTTACGACCATGGAGGTCGTTCCAGAGTCCCTGCCAGTGTTCCCGACCATGGAGGTAATTTCCCAGTCTCTGCCCCTGTTCAGGACCATGGAGGTTGTTTCCCAGTCTCTGACCCTGTTCACGATCATGGAGGTTGTTCCCAAGTCTCTGTCCATGATTGCGACCATGGAGGTCGTTCCCAAGTCTCTGTTCATGTTTACGACCATGGAGGTCATTCCAGAGTTCCAGCTAGTGTTCATGACCACTGAGGTAGTTTCCCAATCTCTACCTCTGTTCAGAGGTTGTTTCCCAGTCTCTGCCTGTGCTCACGACCATGGAGGTCATTTGCCAGTCACTAAGCCCCGGGCCTCCCACAGCTCCTAGCCCCGGGCCTCATCCCTCAAGCATTCCCCAGCTCTGCCTTCCCTGGCTCCACCTCCCACAACTCCCTCGAGCCTCTCACGGCTCCGCCTCCCATGGCCTCACCCCGCAAGCCTTCATGTGAAGTTACTCTCTTAATAACACTATGCACACAAACATGTTTAAGTTGCACACAAATTGCATCATGAACAGCCACAACATCAGCGAATGGAAAGAACAGGTCAGTAGTACAGAAAGTTACAGTGGTGCCGAGACCCTGGAGGGACGGAGGGATGTGTTGTTGCGGGTCCTCACCGCTGCCATCCACCAGGGCAGCAGTTGCAGCTATCTGACTGGGGATGGAGGGGTTGCATCCTGCCACCTTGAGACTGAGGAACCAATGCCGTCCGTCAAAGAAAGGGAGTAGTGGTTACATCTGCCAGGGGCCGGAGGACTCTCTGCCATCCGCTGGGAGAGGAGTGAGCTGTTGTCCGCCAGAGGGTGGAGGAGCGGTTGAGGACGATTCAACTGTGTGTCCGGGAGCCGGTGAGCAAGTATTTCTCTCTCTCTTTCTCTCTCTCAGTGTCTCCGCTCGCCCTTTCCCTCTCCCCACACCTCCCCTTGTCTCTCCCCTAGGTTCACAGGCAGCAGGGTGTACCACCAGCTGACAGAAAACCAGAAGGACAGCGTCTCCCCTCCAGGGAGGGGGGAGTTGTCTCCACTCCAGCATCCTGGCCTGAATCTGGCAGGGGAGGACTGTGACTAGTAGGAGGGCATAGCTGGCAAGAAGCAGCTGATCAGCAGTAGGGCGAGATAAAGGGGAGCCGGAGGCACCAGTTCAAGACAGAGAGAGATGTACACGGCTGCACTGCATGTGTGTTTGCCTTATTTTTTATGTTCTGTGTTGTTTTAAGTTTATTTATACCATTAAATTTTACATTGACTGTTCAGCCGGTTCCCGCCATCACTTTGCCTATCCTTATACTGTTACAGTCCCGACCAACATTTTTACCACATTGAAAATATTTTACTAGTGTAATTATTCATGTGTAAATAATTGTCCTACCTATTCTAAAGCTACATGTAAAAGGCATTACAATGCTCCAATCACAGCTGTTTGTGATTATTGCGTAAATATATTTTTTAAACCATTTTCTGGAGATAACACAGGCAGATTTCCATTCAACCATTGAAATTAATAGATTTAAACAAACATAAATTTGCTTCTAGTCTAAGTAAAAAACTTTTTTTTTTTTTTTTAACATTCTGGGCTTGCATACGGCCCAATTAATGGAGAATTCCGCTGCGGTAAGTATGTGCCTTAGTGAGCAAAACACCTTTGAATATAAACAAAAAAAAATTTCCACCCTTTGAAAATCATCCTCCATGTCCCTAACAACATTCAAACCAAACCTATGCCCTTGGATGAATGGGAAACACACCAGCATATTTTTTTAACAAAGTTAGTTACAGTTTTCAAAAAGCCTTGTTGTAACACCAGCACATTAGCATCTGGTGTTGTGTACCAGCATTCAAAACACAACATCCAGTATGTTGGTGACCAGCTTTACTGTTTTTTTTTTTTCAACAGGGGAACTTCTCTTTTGGCTCAAAACAGAGGCAGACTGGCCATCAGGAGCACCGGGCATTTTTCACTACAGACGATATAGGCGGACGTCCTGGGCTCCAACATGCCTGCGCAGACCTCATTACTGAGTGAATGTTTCAAAAATTCTCTAAGGTAAAGCCAATGCAATGGCTTTTATTTAGTAAACAAAAATGTATTTTATTTAGAACCTGCTTATACACTGTAGTGCATTTTCATATTTGCGCATTGACTTTGTACCTTGCATGTACATCATTATTTGACAAACAAATCACAATAATGGTGCCAACCAATGACAACATAATAAGTTTAAGATGAGCTCTGAATAATCACAAAATGACAAATAACTGCAAGTTACAACAAATAAATTAAGAGCAGCGTAAATAAAATCTGCAAACGGTAAATATATAAGGTGTACAAAGTAATTTGCATAATTTATTCATACAAAAGGGAGCTGAAGAATGGCTTGCTGAATAATGCTCAGGACTGATAAAAATGCAGAAAATAAGTCATGAAAAATATTACTTTGTGGATATTTGAGTCTTTGAGGCTTATTTTGTAAGGATAGCAGAAAGAGCGCTTGTCAAAGCATTGGGCTTTTCACTTTTTCTCAAGAATAATCTGGGAAAGGAATTAAAACACTGCAGATATACACCGATCAGCCACAACAAAAACCACCTGCCTAATACTGTGCAAGTCCTCCTCATGCCACCAAAACAGCGCTAACCCACATTCTGCATCCACCCAGACTTTGTTCTTGGAGCTCACGCTCCTCGCAACAGCCCCAATCTGGCGGATTCCCCTGACGAAGGACCTCCTTTCTGCATGAATGGGCACCCCCGGCCAGACATCTGAAATATCCATGACCTACTACCAGCGGTGGTAGACACTATTACCGCAGAAACCTGGAATTAAGTGCCTTGCTCAAAGACACAATGGTGGTGGCTGTGGGGATCGAACCAACAACCTTCTGATTACCAGTTCAATGCTTTAGACCACTACGCCACCACCACTCCCACTACCATTATTTTCCACAGAAAATAATCTTCCCTTGTCTTCCCTTGAGCAGCGTTCTGCTCTGCCACCAGTCGCTACGTTGAAATGGCCAGGACTCTGTCTTGGCTCCTCAGCACAAACCTGAATGAGTGGTTGCAAGCCGTTTCCTTTTATACCTGTATGTCCGGGGGAGTGGCGTGTAAATTCTACTCACCAATTTTCATTGGCCATTTCTCAAATATCAGAGATGTTTGGGGCTCCCAAGTTTGACCCCCAGTGTCACTACATCGACATAATGTCTCATTCCCTCCATCAGGGAATGGAGGATACAACAGTAACCAAGACGTTTTCAGACATGTTATTTGTCTGAGCTATAAAGTGCTTATTTTTAGTGCTTTCTCTAACAAATCCACTCATCACATTTACAGTGGATTTATGTTTTAAAGTTATGACAATTGTTGCACTGTAGGGCAATGTTTTTTACAGAAAAATTTGAAATTGACCCAAAATATGAAATCAGTGAACCGGTGTGTTATGGTGTTGTGTGTTGCAGGCTGGTTTTGGTGGGCCGCTCTGGACCAGAATGTCCATGGCCACTTTTTAGTCCTAGTCCACCCCAGGCTCAAAATTATTATTTTTAAAGTAGATGATGCTGTATCAATTTTACATTGTTTTTTGTTGTTGTTGTTTTTGACTGAGAGCGATGTTTGGAAATTTGTATCTGTCTGTTGTTCAGTCTCAGTAGGTGCCACAAGTTTGCAAATACTTCATGTTAGTCTCTCCTGCTAAAATCCTTGACACAATGTATTTGTCTCCATACACAATCCTTCACAGCATTCTCATTCCATTCCTCTAAATCCATCTCTTCTAACTGCTATCACTCTGGTTGGAATAAATAGCAGGCCATCTAATTTTTCCAGATAGATGTAGCATTTTTCCAGGGATCAAAGGGACATTATGTCCTTAATAGCGCATGCATTCCATTTGCTATTTGATGTGTATGGGTGCGGCGCAGGCCTGTCATTCTGCTGCAGAATGAGCCCGGGCTAAAGAGATAATATTTCAATAACACAGTGGCCTGATCATAAAGTAACTCAATGGAAATGTGTAAGAGCCCGAGGCTACTCAGCAGGACAGTCAGCAGTCAAATAATTCTGCCAGCCTCTCTCTCTCTCTTTGTCCATCCCGCTATCGGTCTCTCCATTTCTCTCTTTACTCTCAAACCCCCCATTCTCTCCCACTTATTTCTGCTCATCTCTCTTTTAATATCTGCACACACACACACATTCACTGTTCCTTTGAATTACATGCAGAAAAAGTATCCATATGTACTTGAGAGAAGATAGCAAGGCAGAAAAATGGCCTACATACTCAAAATGAGCCCTACTTATTCATACTTCTGACCAAAATAAACGTTTTATTTTAAAAGCACATTTAGTGTGCATGAGGAATAAAGATGTGTACTGTATACATTATACGGTATACCGTTGTACTTGTATACTGCAATGAGTCAAACCTAAACTTGAACTCATGTTTTATTGAAATCTATTACAAAGGAAAGATGTTTCTGACTTGAAGTCAGTTTATATCAATTGAAAACCATGATTCGTTTGCGTCATCACTAAAAATGTTCAAAGAAGTCTGCGCATGGCACTTAACATGTAATGTTAGTAAAATGCACAGTATGTAGATAAATACAGCTGCTTATCGGTGTGTATTGTTAAATTGGTGCACATAAATGACGTCACAATATTTGTTTGCAGCAAACATTCAATTGATATCATCTGATTTGTTTGTGTCATCACTAAAAAAACATTCACAGAGGTCTCTGTGTGGCATTTTTCATAAACCCTATGAACTTGTCAGCAGGTCCAAAGGGGGCACTATACCGTGAAAAAAGTTAACTCATAAAACGTTAAAGTATCCGTACATATAAGTTAGGCATATGAGGTATCATTTGAAAGCTTAGAATCTGAACTTTTCAGAGACAATAACTTCTGCATTTATGTTACTTAAAATAACAAAATAAGGCCTCAAATAATTTGTGTTAAAAATGTGTGACCCCCAGATGTAATGGGGTAGATAAAAATGATAGAAAGTAAAATAAAAGTCCTTCATATAGCACCAAAATGGACAAGCTATATATATCAAATGCAAGATCTCACTCTCTGGACTGAATATGACTGAACAGTTAATTTTGTTCCATTAATACCACAGTGTGAAAGATTTTCAAAAGAAACACAAAGGGAAATAGGATTTCTGTAAGTTATCAAAAACAAATGTCTCTTTTATTCTCCAATTCTGCAAGCCCCAAATAGCTAAAAACTTTATATCTACTTAGGAAGTTTTCTAAAATGTAAATAAATAAATATCTATGAGCTTACTTGTCTGAATAATACAATATCTTAGATGTCAAGAACAAAATATGCCATCCAGAAGGAAAAGCATGCAAAACATATTAGCAGATAAATATGTTTTTGTTATATATCATCGCAAAGGGGATCTCGGCTTTCTAATAACACTAGATTGAGCTTCTAGTCCACTCAGAGGCTGAAATATTCAATGAAAAAACAAAGGTGGTGGTTGAACTGAAAATTAGACTGAATGTCT
Organism: Xyrauchen texanus; assembly: GCF_025860055.1. Classification (NCBI taxonomy): domain Eukaryota; kingdom Metazoa; phylum Chordata; class Actinopteri; order Cypriniformes; family Catostomidae; genus Xyrauchen; species Xyrauchen texanus. The sequence goes on along the minus strand of NC_068316.1, from coordinate 33,183,239 downwards.
ATGGACGACCACATCTGTGAGGACTAAAATTTGTAAGAGCCCCACCTATATTTCAGATCTGTATATTGTGATGGAATGTGATAGAGAGAAATAAATATTTTTCTAGTGCTTTCTGCCATTAATTGAATAAAATTAGTTTTTTTCAAAATGAGGTTGAGTGAACTGAACCAGAATTACATGTATACCAGTGGGGATTTCTTTAAGACTGCAAGGGAAGCTCAGCTTCCCCTATAATGTCAAAAAAATAATGGTCAAATATGTACTATTGTGTAAACAATTTATTGACTAAAAATGCGTTAGAACACGTTCATCTCGAAGACGAGTTCGTTCAGAATCAGCTACATTACATATAGCAGGTCGGCTGACTCGATTTACTTCTCATACATTCCCGTAGCGTCAGTGCATTTCCCTGTTGAAGCCGAGCGTCCATTGACTTCAATGGGGCTGCTCTGAACAGTTTTTTTCAGTGCTCCGAAAATAGACGGTCATTGGATAAATGCTGCGATTATGTCCCGCCCACGGATGCTCAGCGTCTCTCCGGGCTTCCGCGTGATGATTGGAGGATCTGTCGAAAGACTGCATCTCCTTTTGATTGACAGCGAATCTGTACTATAAGAAGTCACTGAAGCTATTTCGCGCTCAGTCCCATCGCGGATTTCTCAAGTGTAGTGGAAAGACAAACTGCTGCAACCTATTTCTTTATATTTGTTTGGCGAAATTGCAAGTCAATTTGCATAATACATTTCACACAATTATACACCACATTCCTTGTTTCAGTTTTACCAAGTTTAATATATTTTGTTTTAGAGCGTTCGTTCGTTCGTTCATTCATTCATTCATACAGTAGGCTAGGCTAGCGTCATACGGGTGAAACTGCGCACGATGGCAGACGGTGCTAATATTGTCGACCTGATTTTGGCGAAGCCATTTGAAAGTCTTCCTTACGAGGAAAAAAATAGAATTAAACAGCAGGGCAGATCAACACCTAAGATTGATTTAGTGCAAAAAATAGGGTAAATAAGTTTTTAATGTAGGCCGAAAATGAGCTTCCCCTCTTTGAAAGACCAGCAGCCGCCACTGATGTATACAAAGTTAGGACAAAATAAAACTTATGATTATCATAAGATTATGACTACAAATAATATTATTTATGAAAAATAAATCTTCTTTATTTTATTTGGAGGGTTCTCTGAAAAATGAGACCACAATTAGTCCACAGTATGAGTGAATGTGGAGCTGAGGCAGATGGCAGGCCAAAAATGCCCTGCGTTTTAGGGGTTAAAATGTTAATGTTAGTTAAATATTGTATATGTACATATAGTATGTGTTATTACATTGGTGCATATCACATTGTCTGATTCATTTGCGTAATCACAATGTTTTTACAGAAGTCACTTGTAGCATTTAAAAGATTAAGATTAGTCAAATATGTTGGTAAATAATTATTCATGTGTATTGTTATATTGGTGCACATAAATGTTGTAATATATTCGTTTGCATGAATCGTTCGACTTCATCTGATTTGTTTGCGTCATCACTAAAAATGTACAGAAGTTGTTAATATTTTTTTAAATATTAATGTTAGTAAATTACACAACATGTAGGAACATATTGTTGTATATTACTGTGTATTGTTAAATTAGTGCACATGTATGACTTCATATATTCCTTTGACATCATCTGATTCATTTGCATCATTACAAAAAAAAGTCTCTGCGAGTGGCATTTTTCATAGTTTTAGAATATTAATGGTCGTAAAATAAACATTACATAGATAAATATTACTGTTTGTTAGTATGTATTGATATATCAGTGCACATAAATGATGTCATATGAATGACAGTTAATAAACAGTGGTAAATTCTTTTACAGATCGTGCTAATCAGCCGAGGAGAGGGATAAGTGGAGTGAAGTGGTTGTGGTGTGTTGTGTCCTTGAGTAAGGCACTTAACTCCAGGTTGCTCTGGGGGGATTGTCCCTGTAATAAGTGCACTGTAAGTCACTTTGGATAAAAGCGTCTGCCAAATGCATAAATGTAAATGTAAATGGATAAGTGCAGCAGAATGCGGCAGTTTGGGAGAGAGAGAGCCATATGCAGCTGCCATGTGTGCGTTTATGTTTTTGTGTCTTTTTTGTGTTTTTGTGTGCTTCAACCATTTAATTGCTGTGCTGTTATTTAAATTTTTTTCTGTGCCGATCTATAAATGTGGTATTATCTATTTCAGATAAACTCTAGATGGCACCAGTATTGGGTGTGATATAATTACGAAGTAATGAATCACTGTAGTCTACTTACTTTTTAGTATGTAATGTGTTTTGCCTGACATTTCAAATTATTGTAATCAGATAACAATAATGGACTTTCAGTTAAGTTAATTACTTTTAAGTACATTAATTTGGCTACACATTGCTAAAATTATATTATTTATGAAGAATACATTTTACACATGAATGTTTGCATTTCTGTGACAGCTGAAGAGCATGTGCACCCAAACCAGTCAATGATCAATGAGGAAATATTGACATTATTTTGAATATATTGAGAGGAAAAAAATAAAGTAACTTAAAAGTAATTAGTAATGTGATTCTCTTCTTAATGAATTAATAAATAAAGTCAATAATCTGATTAAAATTTTAGGGAAGTAATTAGTAATTGTAGTGAATTACTTTTTTGAGTAACTTGCCCGACAAAAAATGGCACATAATAACAAAACTAAAACTATAAAAAAAAAGTTAATCATTTAAATGTCAGTCAGACAGTTATCCAAAACTATCAACCACCTAGCAACCATATAGCAACAGAATAGCAACAGTTTAATTGATAACTGCGAGAAAGAAATTCATTTGGCACATCCTCAGTTTTACTCTGCTCTCGCTTTCTCTCTCTCTCTCTCTCTCTCTCTCTCTCACCATGATTCCCTGCTGAAGGTTTTATGGCTGTGCAGCCTCACAGCACCACTGGATGAATAGTTTGATCGCCCAGGGCATAAAGAAGAGAAAGATGCCGTAAATACATTTGAAGTTTAAATGTAATAATATGACTGGGGAAAAGAAGGACAGAGAGAGAGAGACCGAGAGAGAGAGAGAGAGAGAGAGAGAGAGAAGGGTGAAGATGAAGAGGTGAGACTGAGGTGAAAAGTTCGAGCAGAAAGCTGCTCTCTCATTTGCAATGAGTTGGAAAAAGGATAACAGGCTTTAAATCCAGTTTACCCTGAACACATACACTGAGAGTAAAATCGTTCATTCGTCTCATTCCTATATACGGTGGCCCCAAAAATTATTTGAACACTTAAGTCATGCTAAATGTATCAATATTATTGTACAGTATTACAAACTAATTGGCATCTGCAAACAATTATGCTATTTTCCTTTTGTTTTTCAGGTTTTTTTATGTATTTGTTTTTTCTAGAATTTCAGTTGCTCCAGTATATTTTTATTTGATGATATATCACAGGTAAGTATTTGTGATCAAGTTGAGTCCTGCTAATAGTAAAGTCAAGTCAAGCAAAGTCAAGTCACAGTACAAAACAGAATCAAGGAGTATATATACTGTACAAGTCAATATTTTTTCATTTTTTAGTTATACATAAATCTGAGAACTACATTAATGGAATATTCTGGGTTCAACAAAGTTAAGCTCAATTGGCAGCAGTTGTGGCATAATGTTGATTACCACAAAAAATTATTTAGTATTCATCCCTCTTCTTTAAAAAAAAGGCAAAAATATGGGTTACAGTGAGACACTTAAATTATTAAATGCAGGTTTTATATATATTCACTCTCCAGACACTTCATTAAATACATCTGTACACCCTTATTCATGTGATTATCTAATCAGCCAATCATGTGGAAGCAGTGTAATGCATAAAATCATGCAGATACGGGTCGGGAGCTTGAGTTAATGTTCACATCAACCATCAGAATGGGGAAAATATGTGATCTCAGTGATTTGTACTGTGGCATGATTGTTGGTTTCAGATGGGCTGATTTGAGTATTTCTGTAACTGCTGATCTCCTGGGATTTTCACACACAACATGACTGGCCCACACACAACATTTGGCACCATTTACTCCGAATGGTGCCAAAAACAAAAAAACATCCAGTGAGTGGCAGTTCTGTGGACAGAAATGCCTTGTTGATGAGAAAGGTCAACAGAGAATGGACAGACTGGTTCTAGCTGACAGTAAGGCTATGGTAACTCAGATAACCGCTCTGTACAATTGTAGTGACTATATATATATATATATATATATATATATATATATATATATATATATATATATATATATATATATTTTTATTATTATTATTTTTCACAAAATGCTTGCTGGTGTACATTTTTACAGCAGTGCAAAATTGCAACAAAAGTTGTGATCCTACAATGTGATCCTAAAATGTGTTGCTTTAACAGAAGATTGATTTTGTCACCCGAGGTTGCGCAAGAAGATATCTTTATTCATCAATAAGATGCACCGAGTTTCTTATATATTCGACTGTTGCCAACCGCATAAACTGATGTCCCAGTAGAAGCTTCAACCAACCAGTCACTTTAGCAGTGAACTGAAGTAATTTGCAAGTAGTGATCTAGCGCCAACTGCTTTTCATCAAGTACTAGCCGAAATAAGTCAGGTCGTTTATACACATTGTAGAGCAATGAACAAAACGAAAAGAGGTTACCTCAGTAAACTACAGTGCAACATTTAACATACATTCAGAAGACAAATGACACAAACTGATCTATATCTGCATGACAAGAAATAAAAAATAATAAATTGAACTCAATAATACAGCATTTACATGACAGTGTAAATTTGTTTGACTTTAGTATAGGCTAGCATTTGGTTTTCTGTGTGTTCGAGTTCGAGTCCGCATTTTAGTGATTGAGCATGTGAGTCCTGCAATCTGACACATCGTTACATGTGAGCTAATAAATCAGATAGAAGAATAATAATTTTGATTCTAATGCTTCCAATTTAGCGATGGTTTATCCATAATCCATATCTTGCACAAAACAGTATTTAGAAAACACTTTAACTTTGAGTGTCATGAAATTAGGTTGTAGGTTATCATTACATATTTGATGGTATTATAGTTGGTTTCACATATTAACAATGCCAACGTAAAATTAATAAATTTCTTTCTGCTTCTTTGTTCATTTATGATAAACCTCTCTAAAGAGTACATTAATTTGCTATTGTTAAAACCTGTTGCTGCAAGAAGGCTAAGGTTTTGCTAAGCTTCATGTCAGAAAGACAACAGGTAATGCATCCTTCTTCAGTAAGAGTAGCAAGAAGAAACCAGCTAACTCTTGAGTCACAGGAGAATGACAGGCAGGGTGAGATAGAAAAGGTAAACACTTTCATTTAATCTTTTTTTCCATACAATGAAAATTAAATTAATGAAGTAATACAGGCTAAAACAACATGAGTGTGAGAATAAATGATGAAAGAATTTTAATTTCTGGTTTAATTGTTCATTTTATTACAAAGAAGTATTTAAGGTTATAGATGATTGTGTTGTGGGCACCTAAAGCATCCAAGTATTTAAGGCTGAACAGATATTTGCATTTATATGAAGATTTTATCAGTGCCACCCCAGAGTGATTGGTGGCCACTGCTCCTCCACCACTCCATAACATTCCTGGCTCTGCCATTGTATAGCACCACTTGCTTCAATGCTGAGAATGCAATGCGTACATGCGCTGTGTAGAAAATTGTCTTCCAGAGCAACAACATGCATGAAATTGATTTTTTAGAAATAGATAAATAAATTGAATATTTTTTTTCCAGAATCAAACTTCTTGTATTTAGGATATGTTTCTGAATTGAGCTTCACATATTGCGTAGAGTGTGTTTTGTAATTGATCTTCACGTAACTGCGTAGAGTATGTTTCGGAAGCTGGCTTTACATACTAGCTAGAGTATGTTTCAGAATCAAGTTTCACATACTTGAGTAGACTATGTTCAAGTTTCACTGGGAGGTCACGTGATGCCATGTGACATCACGATGAGCTCTGCACACTTTGCTAGTTTTTTTATTATTTTCATGTTATAATCCAGTGAGATTCGATACCTAGTTAAATACCGTTTGGTTACGTATGTAACCTCCGTTCCCCGAGGGAGGGAACGACACGTTGTGTCGGAGAAGCGACACTAGGGGTCTCTCTTGAGCGCCGATATTCACCTCTGATCTATGAAAAAAGGCCAATGAGAGTTGGCAGCCAGTATTTGCATGTCACGCCCCCGGACATACGGGTATTTAAGCGGCGCAAATATGGGAGTTCATTCAGGATTTTTCTGAGGAGCGGGAAATGGTCCGGCCACAACAGTGGCTCGGTTCAGTGACATGGCGGAGGAAAGACACAACGTGTCGTTCCCTCCCTCGGGGAACGGAGGTTACATACGTAACCAAACGTTCCCCTTCTGTCGCTCTCTCCAAGTTGTGTCGGAGAAGCGACACTAGGGGACCCATTCCAATCTTGCCATGTGCTGAACTGTGTACGTGAACTGCCGATACAGAGGCGGGCAGGGATTCATCCAGTGCCACGCATCATCTGTACCCGGCTGCACGTACCCTTCCCCAATGCCCCATACGAACATCGGGATCCTTCTAGTTACCCTGGGAGGGGAACAAGGCGATGTTTGCCAACATGGGAACGGGCCAGCCTGGCTGAGCCTCTTTTCTCTCTATGTTTCTCGCATAGAGCAATCACGGCCGGGGCCCTTACACGCATATAGGGAAGGGGGTCTTACCCAGACCCTGCGGAGACCACACCTGCCCTTTTTCTTGGGGAGGAAAAGTTGTAGACACGTCAATCGGCCGTCTTAGGGCTCGTGTGGAAAGTATGGTGCGGTGGTAGATCCCAGCCTCGAAGGGGGGAGTTGCTACAGCACGGCGACCGGGGCAGCTGTAACTGCCTAAGGGAGACACGGGGGTCCGCTCGTAAGGGGACAGAACCGTGGAAATACACACAGGGGGCGTCCGCACAGGAGGCCTTCTACTTTACCTGTGGAGCACCTATACCAGTACAGGGTAGCCATCAGGTTACCCGCAGTGGCTTGGGTCGGCGAGTTCCTCCGCTGAACCGCGGACCCGGAGGGCTGGGGAGGAATCGACCAGGGGCCCGACTCGGAGTGGGGCGCCCTGGGAAGAAGGCGCACTACTTTACCTTGACGTCAGGAAAAGTGCGCTGGGTGCAAGCGATCCACCCGGCCGGTCGGTCTACGTGTTACCGAGTTCTACGGGCTCGGACCTGAGAAAACACGAGACGCAACCGACTCAATGCGGAGGTTGTAAAACCTCGCGAAGGTGTTGGGTGTTGCCCAACCCGCGGCTCTACAGATGTCTGCTAGGGAGGTGCCCTTGGCCAGTGCCCACGAGGACGCAACACCCCTTGTTGAGTGAGCTCGGACCCGTACGGGTAGGGGCACGGCCTGGGTGTGATAAGCCAGTGTGATGGCATCGACAACCCAGTGGGCGAGCCTCTGTTTGGAGACGGCATTCCCTTTCTGCCGTCCCCCAAAGCAGACAAAGAGCTGCTCAGAGCGTCTGGTGCTCTGTGTGCGGTCCAGGTAAATGCGCAGGGCGCGCACTGGACACAGCAACGAAAGGGCTGGGTCTGCCTCCTCCCAGGGCAGCGCTTGCAGGTTCACTACCTGATCTCGGAATGGTGTGGTAGGAACCTTGGGCACATAGCCCGGTCGCGGTCTTAGGATCACAGACGTATCTGCCGGACCGAACTCCAGGCAAGTGTCGCTGACAGAGAACGCTTGCAGGTCCCCGACCCTCTTAATGGAGGCGAGCGCGATCAGCAGGGCCGTCTTAAGAGAGAGGGCCCTGAGTCCAACTGATTCGAGCGGCTCGAAGGGAGGTCTCTGGAGTCCTGCCAAGACTACCGAGAGATCCCAGGAGGGAACTAGGCCTGGCCGGGAGGGATTCAACCTCTGGGCGCCTCTCAGGAACCTGAGGATCAGGTCGTGCTTACCCAAAGACTTGCCGTCTACAGGATCGTGGTGGGTGGCGATAGCGGCAACATACACCTTGAGGGTGGACGGGGACAGCCTCCTGTCTAGCCTCTCCTGTAGGAACAGAAGCACTGCCCTAATCGCTCATCTCTGTGGGTCTTCGGCTCGGGAAGAACACCAATCTGCGAACAAGCGGCACTTTAGGGCGTAAAGGTGCCTGGTAGAGGGAGCTCTGGCTTGGTTGATGGTATTCACAACGGTCGCCGGTAAGCCGGCTAGCTCTTCCGCGTCCCGTCCAGGGACCAGATGTGGAGGTTCCAGAGGTCTGGGCGCAGGTGTCAGAGCGTGCCCCGTCCCTGAGAGAGGAGGTCCTTTCTCAGGGGAATTCGCCAGGGAGGAGCTGTCGCGAGGAGCCTGAGTTCCGAGAACCAAGTCCGAGTGGGCCAGTAGGGGGCCACCAACGTGACTTGCTCCTCGTCCTCCCTGACCTTGCACAGCACCGGTGCAAGAAGGCTCACTGGGGGAAATGCGTACTTGCGCAGCCCCGAGGGCCAGATGTGTGCCAGCGCGTCTGTCCCGAGGGGAGCCTCTGTTAGGGCGTACCAGAGCGGGCAGTGGGAGGTTTCCTGGGCGGCGAACAGGTCTACCTGGGCCTTGCCAAACCGTTCCCAAATCAGCTGGACCGACTGGGGGTGAAGCCTCCACTCCCCGCCGGGCATGTGTTGTCGTGATAGCGCGTCCGCTATGACGTTGAGCTTGCCGGGGATGTGAGTGGCACGCAGCGACTTGAGTCGCTGCTGGCTCCATAGGAGGAGACGGCGGGTGAGTTGTGACATGTGGCGGGAGTGTACGCCGCCTTGGCGATTTATGTACGCCACCACCGTGGTGCTGTCCGATCTCACGAGGACATGTTTGTCCCGAACTAACGGGAGGAACTTCCTGAGAGCAAGAAGGACGGTCAGCAACTCCAGGCAATTGATGTGCCAACGCAGCAGGGCCCCTTTCCAACGGCCCGCTGCTGTGTGCCCGCTGCACACGGCACCCCACCCGGACCGGGAGGCGTCGGTTGTGACCAGGACGCGTCGGGACACCTGCTGCAGGGGCACTCCTGCCCGTAAAAAGCAGAGGTCTGTCCAGGGTCGGAGTGTTTTGAGGCAGGCGGGGGTGATCCTTACCCGATGCGTGCCGCGGTGCCATGCGTGTCTCGGGACTCGAGTCTGGAGCCAGTGCTGGAGTGGTCTCATATGCATCAACCCCAGCAGCGCGACCGCCGCGGAGGATGCCATATGCCCCAGGAGCCTCTGGAAAAGTTTTAGAGGGACCACTGTGCCTGGCTTGAAGGAAGCGAGGCAGTCCAGCACCGACTGAGCACGCTCGCTCGTGAGACGTGCTGTCATTGAGACTGAATCTAACTCCAACCCGAGAAAAGAGATGCTCTGAACCGGAGTGAGCTTGCTCTTTTCCCAGTTGACCTGAAGCCCCAAGCGGCTGAGGTGCCGGAGCACCTGGTCTCTGTGTGTGCATAGTAACCCTCGAGAGTGTGCTAGGATGAGCCAGTCGTCGAGGTAGTTGAGAATTGCGGGGCAAGGGCCGCCTCTGCGACTTTCGTGAAGACGCGAGGGGACAGAGACAGGCTGAAGGGGAGGACTTTGTACTGAAACGCCTGGCCGTCGAACACGAACCGTAGGAAGGATCGGTGTCGTGGCAGAATTGAGACGCGGAAGTACGCGTCCTTCAGGTCCACCGCTGCGAACCAATCTAGATGCTGAACGCCAGCCAGAATATTTCTCTGCGTAAGCATTTTGAACGGGAGTTTAACAAGGCCCGATTGAAAACTCGCAAGTCCAAGATTGGTCGTAAGCCGCCGCCTTTCTTGGGTACAATGAAGTAAGGGCTGTATAAACCCTTCCTCATTTCGGTTGGAGGGACGGGCTCTACTGCGCCCTTGGCTAAGAGGGTCGCGATTTCCGTGCGCAGGGAACTGGCGTGCTCGCCGTGTACTGCGGAGAAGCGGACGCCCCTGAAGGGGGGCGGGAGCCGGGCAAACTGAATTGCGTAACCGAGTCGAATGGTCCGGTGCAGCCAGCGCGATGCGTTGGGAAGTGAAAGCCATGCTTCCCAGCTCTGCGCTAGGGGCACCAAAGGGATGAGTATTTTGGACGTACCCGGCGGGGCCTCGCAGCGGGGCGGAACAGGTAATGCAGCGTCGGGCGGCTTCGTTGCGGCCTGAGGCTGAGGTGCTGAGAATAGACTCAAAGCACTTACCTTGCTCCGCGAGCCTGGCAGGGGGCGGGTTCTTGACTGAGGAGGAGGTCTGATGTTGGTGTCCTCTGGACTCGTCTGAACCGGCCGGCCGGGGGACAGTCGTGGGCAGGCGGAAGGCAGGATCGCCACGTCCGGTGTACCGGGACTGTTGTGATCTGAAAGCACATTGCCGTGAAAACGGCATTTGCGGGCCAGGTGACCCAGAGGCAAAGGAAATAGCTCTTTTATTGAGAATGTGGGTACCACAGCCCCGTCAGGGGTGTGGCAAATGAAAAAACAAAGGATTCTCCTCCCGGCCCTCCACCGGGGGACGGAGTGGTCTTACCACCTCCGGAGCTAACGTCTTCGGCTCTGGGTCGGCTGTCTCAGGAACGCTTGGGAGCCTTCCGGGTCCTGGAGGGGGTTCGTGAGACAGGGGGCGTGCGCCGCCTGCGGAGTGCTCGACGCTGGGGCTGAGAGCTGGGCCCGGGTTGAGGCGGAGCAGGAGCTGGTTTCCTCGCAGGGGGACGCCCTCGGCGGGCAGACGGGGCAGGGCCCGTAGCGGCAGGTCTGCGGCGGGGCATGATGTGCGAAATGGCCTCCGTCTGCTTCTTCACCACGGAGAACTGTTGGGCGAAGTCCTCGACGGTGTCACCGAAAAGGCCAATCTGGGAGACAGGTGCGTCCAGGAAGCGGTTTTTGTCAGCCTCACGCATCTCGACCAGGTTGAGCCAAAGATGGCGTTCCTGGACCACTAGGGTGGCCATCGTCTGTCCGAGTGCCTGCGCTGTGGCCTTCGTCGCTCTCAGGGCGAGGTCGGTCGCTGAGCGCAGTTCCTGCAGCACATCAGGATCAGGTCCACCCCCGTTCATGTTTCTGAGAGCTTTGGCCTGGGGGACTTGCAGGAGGGCCATCGCATGCAGGGCAGAGGCAGCGCGTCCAGCCGTAGTGTAGGCCTTCGCGTTAAGCGAGGATGTTGTCCTACAGGGCTTGGACGGGAGTACGGGCGACCCCGCCAGGAGGTAGGGTTACCGGGGCATAGATGGTGCGCAACTGCCGTATCAACCTGGGGAATGGCATCGTACCCGTGGCGCTCTCCGCCGTCGAGGGTGGAGAGAGTGGAGCGGGTGGCACCTAGACGAGCGGAGAGCGGGGCTCTCCACGTAGACGTCAGCTCATCATGCACCTCCGGGAAGAAAGGGACCGGGGGGATGCGAGGCCGCGAACGGTGCGCTGCCCCCAGGAACCAATCATCCAACCGAGAAGGCTGTGGGGAGGATGGAGGGTTCCAGTCCAACCCCACGCTCAAGGCGGCCCGGGCAAGCATGTCGGACATCTGAGCGTCGGCCTCAGCCTGGGCCTGCTGCCCCGAAGGCGGCAGTCCAGGGGAGTCCTCGGCATCAGACACCGCACTCTCTGATGCAGCGGCGAGCTCATCTGCTTCGGACTCGGGAGGATAGACAGCCGGGCCGTGAGGCGAGCCGCTATCGCCGCGAGCGTGGACGGAGACCAGCGAGCGTGTTGGGGAACGGGAGGTTCGCGGGGGCTACCCGGCGAAACTGCACCCGCTGCCGCCCCAAATCGCCCCCAGCGCCAACCGCACCGTCCTTAATCCTGTGGGAAGAAGGAGCAATGCGAGGTGCAGCTGGGGTGGCTTGCTTTCTGTTGAAAGCGAGCCGCGACCGCTAACGTGGTCATGGTCATGTTCTCACAGTGAGAACATGAACCATCCATAAACGCCACCTCGGTGTGATCGCGGCCCAAACACACGAGACAGCGCCTGTGGCCGTCTGAAGCAGAGAGCACTCTACCGCATCCAGGAACGACACAGGGGCGGAAAGGCATCTTGAAAAGACGGCGTCCTTAAAAGGGCGTTCAACGCCGCTGTGGGCTCTTTTAGAGAAAATTACTCTTTTAGTAAAAACTCTTTTAATACACAGTGTGTGTGTATGCGTGTCTGCGCTGTCGAGCGCTCAGGGGCAACAATGCACGCCGTGCACTGAGAAGGAGAAAGCCGCTGTTGTCGCCGTCAAGATCCAACAGCATGCAGATCGTCAGAGGAAAACAGGAACGTTTAAGTGGCGTGTAACTCGCAGCAAACTGCAGACAGACCATCGGCTCCGAAGAAATTTTCTGAATGAACTCCCGTATTTGCGCCGCTTAAATACCTGTATGTCCGGGGGCGGGACATGCAAATACTGGCTGCCAACTCTCATTGGCCTTTCTTCATAGATCAGAGGTGAATATCGGCGCTCAAGAGAGACCCCTAGTGTCGCTTCTCCGACACAACGTGGAGAGAGTGACAGAAGGGGAAACATTGGTTTTGTGAGGTAAACATGGCAAAGAAGTCAAAATCCTCGGGCTCTGGAGACATTAAAAGACACTTATTGCTCAAGCTGAAGCCCCTGACGGGCCTGCAGATCGGGGACTCGATTTGGATGGTGCAGTGGGAGAGATTCAACGGCAACTGTCCAACATGTCTGTGATGCTGTTGAAGGTTGTTGCTGACTTGGAGGATCTCACTGTAATACATCGATTGATTACGGTGATGGAAACAAAATGATCTGAGATGGTTACAAGAGTGGCAGATGTTGAGAAACGGATTGATTATCTGGAGTAATTGGAAATGGAATTATGTGCTAATCTGCTCGAGACCAAAACACACATGGAAAGCTTTTTTGACAAATTTAAAATCTCGAAAATTGGAGCCGAAGAAATAATCTACGGATCGTTGGAATTCCTGTGCATGAAGAAGGCAGAGATATGGTGAAATTCCTAGACAAGCTCTTCCCAAGTTTGCTCGACATAACAGGTAATAAGCTGGAAATTGAGTGCACTAACAGGGTTCCGGCTCGTAGATCAGTTGAGGGAAACAGGTCCCGATAAATTCTGGCCAAATTTTAAGATCTTGTACTTCAATAAATCCAATAAAGATCTTGTGTTGCGCGAGCTGAGGAGCAAAGGTAAGCTTTCTTGGGAGAATCACAATATTCTCTTGTTCCCGGATTTTGCGAATTCGACAAGAGAGAAACACAAGCGATTCAAGGAGTGTAAGAAACTTGCATCAATGGAAGATCGATTTTGCACTGATGTTTCCGGCCAAATTGAGAATAAATACGAAGGATGGCCGCAAAGTATTTATGTATTCCAAACAAGTACTGTCATTCATAAATACATTGGAGTGAGTAAGCCATTTGTGTTTCTTATGTGAGTGGATTGACTCACTGAAAATACTCTTGACTATCTGAGGAAACCGGGTGCCATTTTTGTTTCTGTTTGTGTTGGTTCCGCCTAGCGGCTGGAGTTTGTTTTTGGAAAAACACTTCTTCAAAAACGTTTGCATTAACGGAGGATCGCTTTTGCACTGGGGTTCCCGGCCTGATTGATAATAATTTGTGGGTAGCCACAAAATATCTACATGCCCACACAAAGGATGTCTTTTATGACAGTTGACGGACTGAGTAAGTCATGGTGTATTTTTCATTCGGCCCCAGAGTGAATTTGACTCTTGACCATCCGAGAAACCAGGACTGTTTTGTTTCTTTTTGTGCTGGTTCTGCCTAGCGGCTGGAGTTTGTTTTGTGGAATAACACTGCTTTGGGACAGTTGTGGATGAATCTATTCGTTCCTGGTGCTTATGCCTCCTGTTGGCTGGAGTTTGTTTTGTGGCGTATTCTTGCGGGACATTGGAATTATTATGTCATCAAGTGTAAGAAATGTGATATAGTGTTTCTTCATGAAGCACAGCTTACCTTGCAGGAAGTTGAAAGATATGGGGTGGCTTTTTTATTGATTTGGAGGGATGTTGCAAGCCGCTGGCACCCCTCATGATACAATATTTGGAGGAGACTTTAATCTTTTGATGGACTCAGTCCTAGGGTGATCATATTGTGGTTTGGGGTATTGGGGTGAGGTGGAACTTTCACACAGACTTGACCAACCTTTGAACATCCTGGACAGACCATCCACATTGCCATTGGCTGCCCCTGCTCGATGTTGCACCTTGAAATGGAAGTCCTGGAGGGCAAGGAACCATCAGGTTACCCTGGCATTAGAGTCCTTTGCTCGTGCCATCCATTGCAATGGACATGGTCCATCAGTAGAGTGAAGCTCCGGCCCAGCAGATAGTACCATTACTCCTGGATGGCCCATTTTATGGCCAACGCTTAATTTTCCACTGCTGCATAATGGGTCTCAGCTGGGGTCAGCTTCTGGCTTATGTATCCTACGGGGTGCTCTTCTCCTTGGAACAAGATGGCTCCCGACCCTGTATCTGAGGCGTCCATTTGTATCAGGAAGGGGCAGCTGAAATCTGGGACATGTAGGACCAGAGCTGAGGTCAGGGCATTCTTCAACTTTCTTCCTCCATAGGGCGGCTCCAGTGCAACTTTTCAGGCTGCCCCTTTTTGGTCAGGTCTGTTAGGGGGCAGGCTATAGAGAAGTGAGGTATGAAGCATCAATCCTTCGATCCATCGATCCTGGCATTGAGCAATCACCCTTTGGAACCATCATGATCGGGCTGGACCAGGGGCTTCTAGACACTTCGATGACCCCAAGTTGTAGCATCTGTTGCACTTCCTCCTATATAGCCTGATGGCGAGCCTCCGGGACCCGGTAGGGATGCTGCCGCACAGCGGTTCCAGGAGGAGTACGAATTTCATGACCCATCATGTTGGTCTGCTCGGGGCAACTGGATAACATGTCCCTGAACTGTCCGACCAGGGCTTCTAGCTCCTTCCTTTGATTCGCGGAGAGTTGTTTTCCTAGATGTACCACTGGGGCTCTGTTTGGGCGTACCCGACGACCCGTCTCTCAGGCTCAGTCCAGCGTTTGAGGAGGTTGACATGGTAGATCTGCTCAGTTCATCTTCGTCCTGGCTGCCGGATGCGATACGTTTCTGGCCCTGTCTGTTCCACCACGATGTAGGGACCCTGCCCAGAAACTTGACGTGGCAGAGGGGATCAGCACCAGGACATAAACGGAGTGCTCTGGTTGGTAAGGATCTCTTTTGGGATGCCGACTCGGCTGAACAGCAGGAACAGCTCTCGGACAATGTTCTTGGAGGTGGCTTTCCTCAGAGGTATCAGGTTTAACGTACTTGCGTAGACTGTTTTGGAATTAAGCTTCACATACTTGTGTAGAGTATGTTTAAGAATCAAGCTTCATGTACTTCCGTAGAGTATGCTCTGGAATGAAGCTTCACTTACTTGTGTAGAGTATGATAAAGAATTGAGCTTTACTTACTTGTCTAGACTATGTTTCGGAGTCAAAATTTACATACTAGCATAGAGTATGTTTCGGAATCGATCTTTAGGTAATTATGTAAAGTAGGTTTCGGAATCAAGCTTCACATACTTGCATAGAGTATTTTTAAGAATTGAGCTTCAAGGAAAAGGTGTATAGTGTGTTTCGATTTCATGCTTCACTGTGTGTGCATGGGGAGTGTGGTCATGTGTCTGTCTGCGGGAGAGGCTCGTCACCTGGGCTGTAATTACTCAAACAGTGCTCGTGGAACTAAAAGTTGCAGACACTTTTCTATCGCTGCCAGTCCTTTAGACATTAGTCCCTTGCCAATCTCTCTTCCACTCTGATGCTCTGGTGTGCCTTATCAGGTCTCCCTTCACCATCACTATAAATAAGCAATTACAGCCCTGGTGACGAGCCTTACCGCTTTCTCTCTCCCACAGACAGACACATGACCACGCTCCCCATGGCACATTCACGTGCTTGTGTAGAGAATGTTTAAGAATTCAGCTCTATGTACTTGCATAGAGTATGTTTCGGATTTGAGCTTCAGGCAATGGTGTAAAGTAAATTTTGGCATCAAGCTTCATGTAATTGCATAGAGTATGTTTTAGAATCGAGATTTAGGTAATTGTGTAAAGTTTGTTTCGGTATCAAGCTTCACGTACTTGCGTAGAGTATGTTTCAGAATTGAGCTTCAGGTAATTGTGTAAAGTACATTAAAAATATATACATGCACACATATACATATGCACAAGCACACATGCCCACACACGCATATGCACGCACACCCACACCTATCTGTACATGTGCACATATGCATGTGTGCATATAGGATGTATCGAGACGATGGTGGGTAGTGATGTAAGTGATGGTGACAGGTGGTTACTGATAAAGGATTTAGCTATTTAGTGATTGATGAGCTTCCCTGATGTGGAAACGATAGGACTTGATGTAACTGTGATATGCGTCTGAGAACCAATGGCAGAGAGATTTAATTTGTTGTTCTGATAATCCTTTTTGGGCAGCGGTGGTTTCTGCACTGATACGGAATAAATGACTGGAGTAAAATTTTGCTGGGATGCCAGAATGGAGGAGGATGGATTTAAGGTGCTTTTGAAACCAGAATCTTGAAACTGCGTGGTTATAATCAACAGTGAATAGTGGATCCAGAACGGAATTACTGTGGAACTGTCTGTACGTGAGAAATGATGCGAGACATTGGTAAGGTTGGATGGGGGAGAGCAAGTTGAAAATGTAAATCGAATGACCCTTTTTAAATTGATCTGTTTTGCTTTGTTTAATGAAGAGTCTGATTGTTTTGTTTTGCAGGTCTGAGAAGGTGGGATGGATTTTGGGATCGAATTGTGTGTTGATGGTGATTTCTGAGCAGCACAGAAAGACGAAAAAAGATAGGATAAACTTAGCATTGAGCGTGCAGGCTGAATGGTAACCAAGATTGAGGGTTGTTAGGCATGTTGTTAAATGTTGAGGTATTCTGGTGTCTGGGCATGCAGTTTGGGATGTTTTAATTCCTTTAATGAGCAGAGAAATTTTGGGGATATTGATTGCTGGGGCTGACATGACAAATATTAATTCGTGGAAGAAATGTATGCCTCTCAGATAGCCTCTGATGGTACTTGGTTGAATGCCTTTGAATTGATTTTGGAATTAAATAAAAGATGAAATGGATAACAAGGAAAAATTTAGGAAATGGAAGTGCAGCGTAATTCTAGCGGGAGGACTAGCAGTTGTACAACATCACATCATTAGATGGGTAATTCCTAGCCAATTGCATGTAAGCCATTGCTTTATAAATCACATTGCTGTTTCAGTGTGCTAACATGGCAACCTCCACCACCCCACCACCACCAGTTGAGCCCTGTCCCACACGGGGGGTACGCTCCTCGCCCCTGCCTCCTATCTTGACGTGACGGTTCTGGGTACAACTCCCTCGGACCGCCGGACGGGGCCTACGCCAAAGAGAGAGACATTACTTTCTGTTTTACATTTATCAAATAAATGGCATCTTAAACTTCACTCAAGCCTACGTGTCTTCCCGATAGAACTGCAGCTTATAGGTTTGGTGAAATAGTTTGAAGCTTTTCCAGGTTGTCCAGTAGGTTTGGAGAGTTCTCTGTGAGACTGCTCGAGTTATGGAGTCGAGTGATGCAGTGAGAAGCTGTTTGAGGGGATGGTCAACAGGAATCTCAGCTCCAAACAGGGAGGTACCGGGATCGGAGTCGAGTCTGCCTCTGGAGCTAATGCTCTGAATTTCTGAAAGGAAAAGCAGGAAAGTGAGCCAGCAATTTGGTTCTTTGATCCTGGTATGTGTCTAGCAGAGATAAGCGGCATGGAGCGGCATCTGTGAAAAGTTGGATGTCTTCAGGGAATGAGAGGCAGTCCTCATATACGTCTGTTCCATTGTTTTAGGAATGTTAACCATAGCTGGATGTCAGCACGGCAGTATAGGTTTAGGGATATTGAGTCATTTAATGCAGCGACGGATGAGGCGATAGCAAGGAGGTGCGAGATGAAGGGGCGGACTTGGGGAATGATGCGCATAGCAAAATTGAGATGGCCGTGGAGGGACCCGCTGTTTTCTCATGGGAAATTGGAATTCCTAAATCAGCAAAACGTTTCTGGATGGTACAGAGGTGGGCAGCGGGAGGGTTGTTGGGGTGCGAGAGGAAATCATCTAGGGGAACTAAGTGGGGAACAGAGTAGTAACTTGACAAGATTCAGCAGATAGCTTCGGACAATAAGTCGCAAATCTTAGAGCTGCTTTTGCAGCCGACAGAAAAATAATAATTCTCTCGCCATCGAACTCCAAAAAGATGCCAGATATCAGGATGGATTGGCATTATTTTAAACGCTGAATTGATGTTGACTTAAGCTAGGCAGGCTCCTTTTCCTACATTTATCATTATCATTTGGATGTCTTTGTTGACGCTGTGGTAATGGAGAGAGAATTCTTCGAGAGGAACAAGCTGTTAAAACTAGGGTGTGTAATCCAGAGAGGCTAGCAGTTAGCAAGCTAGTTTTGAAAGCATAGAGCCCGCCCTCGATTCAGAGGTGTCTCCAAATCCACGCCTCCTCTACCACACATGAACACACACACAGAGCAGAGTCTAAGCGCCAGGAGGAGAGACATGTTGGTGGAATCGATCGCAATGGTTTCAGATTACCTCATGTCTCATTCACAGGTTAGACATTACAATAATAACAAACGTAATTTTCGCGCTCGTTCTGAACAGCATCAAGGAACCCATGCTGATGACGTGTGATTATCTGTGCGAACAACTTGCATGGCAGTATGCAAATTTAGATTGATAGACAGGAAGGACATCCTATCTTTAAATTCTGACCGAATGCAATGATTGGTCGATCTATTTTAGTCCTGTCCCTTCCACAGAAGACATATATATTTTATATTTATACCACTTAAATTATTGATTGCTATCAGGATGCGAAGAGACTTTCAACCATTATAACAAAAAATGTTTCTGGAAAAGATTGCACACCCTAGCTTTCATGCTTGAGTATTGGGATTTGTGCAGGGCTGAAAGATCAATTATGATGAGTTTGTATTAGTTCGTCCACCACTTCAGGTTGGAGTGTGGAGTGGCGTGGGACATGTGGAGTGGCGTGGGATGTAGCTGGTAGAGTTTTTGGATCTTTGGGCTGACCAAGTGGGAAGGTTAGAATTTATGTGTGGGCATAGTTCAGTTTGATGGTCTGATGATCTACATACAGCACAGGAATGTTGTGGCAGCCCCGAAAAACTCTGCTATGGCAATCTAAGTCGAGGGCTCCCCAGTATGGACAATGATTCAACTGCGCGACTTGAATAGCGCATTTGTCAGAGAACAGTTTATGGTAAGTGTAGAAATGACTGCCACCGAAAGAGAGAGATAGAGCTCTGCAATGATCACCATGTAATCATTTAATTTGCATCATCTGTGTGGAAACACAGAGCAAATAACTTCTGTATAATGGCTAAACAAAATACTGAATTCTGCCAAGGAGAACATATGAGTGGAGGTGACTTTTGTGTTTTTTTGCATTACTGAAAAGTCTGCGCAATATAAAAGGCATTAGTGGGGTAGAGTGAGAGGAGAGCAGAAAGCTCTATGTCTGCACCTGACAAAATCTGGGTCCGGAGATTATTTTACACTTGCGGAGGCTCTATGGCTGCGGCATTTGGGATAATGGCCAGAGGCGTTGCTGTATGGAGGGTAAAAGTAGGAGAGCGGAGGCATCCTCACACCTGGGGCGGCTCCGAAGGCAGGATAGAGTGAAGGTGGAGGAGCTGGAAAGGCAAACATTGGGATGGAGCGTTTGTCATTAGCAGAGGCAGCCTTACACACGATTCCACTTCGAAAGCTCAAGGGTAGGACAGGGGGAGAGAGCTGGGGAAGGCTGGTTGAGGAGAACGATTTAGAGACTCTGAGGTTGGTGATAATCTGAGCGGTGGCAGCGGGCAGACTCCTGTGTCAGGGTACCCAGTGGTTGGGTGCGAAGTAAGCATAGGCTGGAATGGGAGAGAAAGGAGAAGTTGTGGCTTGCTAGGTGCTTGGCCTGACACCGATGTCGTGCTGACTGAAGGCCTTTTACTGGATGGAATTTTGGTGAGGGATAAATGGCCTGTACCTGAAAACCTGGAGGTTTATGAGCTGTCGGGGTGTTTGCGATATGGAGCGTCGCGTCTAGTGGAACGGGTAGTCATGTTGGGAAGAGATATATAAATCATATAATTGGATTTTACTTAGCCTGCAAGAAAAGTGGATGTTAGAAGTGGTTAGAGTGTGGCGATTCCTTCGTCTTGGTGTGAGGGTTGCTGAGCGAGAAGCTGTGTGTCCTCAGCTTGGAGCAGCCGGATCAATAATGGTGTTGGACAGAGAAGTGTCTTTGCTGGGATCGGATGGCTGCGATGAAGCATTGAAGGGAGTGTTGAAAAGTTCTTCATCAGAGGGAGAGAGATTCAGTTCAGACATCTTGCTGGCTTGAGAGTGGGACCCAATTGTCAGGAGAGTTGTCACAGGAAGCAGGTAAGCAGTGGCTTATATATTCCTACATGCTTGCTGTGATTTGTCAGATTAAAATTAGCATGCTCCTCCCGAACCTCTGTTAATTAACTCTATGTAGAATATGTTTAAGAATCAAGCTACATGTACTTGCATAGAGTGTGCTTTGGAATCCAGCTTAATGTAATTGTGTAAGTGAAAGACAGTGGGCCTACCTTGTTACACAACGTACACAACGTGCACCCCCAAACACCCACACAAACACATCTGAACAGATTGTCAGGCAATTGTTTGACATTATTTAAATCTTTTACAAGAAAAGTGCAGAAGTTATTTACTGAATTATTACATTGAATATACAACTTTTTATATACAAATTTTAATGTTATCTAATTTTTACAATGGTGGAGAAAATATGGAACAAAAATAGTGGTAGTTCCTAGAAGAAAAAAACATATATTTTACATTTTAATTTTAATTATATATAAATAATTTGAAATTCCAATAACGCTCCATCTCAGTCAAACCAGTCAGAAGATCTGTCTGTGTGTGTGTGTGGGTGGGCGGGCAAAGGACTACTGAATAAAAACTCTTCTTGAATGTCAATGTTTTTCACATACCTCACATATGTTAACAGCTGTGCACAGCTGGCCACAACAATGGATTTGTCGATATGGAGTGCAAATAATGGACTGTGCCTGTTGCTGTCTAACACTTGCTCCTTCACATCCTGTGCCATGTCAGAGATGCGCCAACCCACTGTGTTGTCAGAGAGTGTAGAGAATAGAATCAAGCTTAGAAGCTGCTGCCTCTACTACCATTAAGGAACACATATCATTGGCTGCCTGCAGAATCAATGTCTCTCCGATGTTATGTGCTTCGTCTGCCTTGGCAATACGCAGCGCAACGTGATATGAAGCTTCAGTGGCCTTTACATTTAATTTGACAAATTCACAGAAAACCTTTTCAGAAAAACGGCTTAACTTCAAAGAAATGAATGGGGTCATGGTGTCTGCAGAGTTTTGCATGTTTGCTGTCATTAGCTAAAATCTCCTGACAAACAACAAAGGTTGTGGTGCATCAACTGATCCTGTCCATGTAAATCCTAAACAGAAATACTTCTCATTGTATCGTCGTCCTTTGGGTTTGACCCCTGAACTGGTCTCAGAAATCACTCCACTGTAATACATATATATATATATATATACATAAATATGAATAATTTAATAAAATATTTACCACTCTCCGCGCCTCCCTGACATGCTCTAGCACCACCTGGGGAGTCGCGGCCCACACTTTGAAAACCCCTGGTGTAGAGTATGTTTCGGAATTGAATTTCAGGTAATTGTGTAAAGTATGTTTCGGAATTTAGCTTAATGTACTTGCAGTGTTGTCTAATGCCTATGATTGGTTTTCAGTATTTTTCACCCCATTGGCAAAAACAAAATAAATTAAAAAATTAAGGTTTATAAAACAAGTATAACCTATTTTTACAGAAAATAAAATTCTGCACTCTTTGTAATGATAGTGAGCACAGGCTGTGTCCCATATTACAGGTACACCGAAATGAAGCTCATTATGCAGGGCACATCCTTTTCTTTTTGGCCAATTAAGCTCATTCTTCTGAATAACCTCGTAGGTCTGTGCTGGACCGCGGCTCATTTTTAACACCACTGATCTGTAGCCTGTCTTTGCTGCTATTAATAAAGCATTCTGTATCTCTCGCTGTCTGAGCACACGCATCATTAGTGAAGTCCCCAAACATCTTCAACCTCAGATAAACTTCACAGTAAATTAGCCACAATTAGCAAACATGGCATCAGCGCTACGGCATCAGTGCTACGGCCCAGCTAATGCCATTACAAACCCACCCAATCATAACTTACAGCCTACTGGATCATTCCTCAAATCAATGATCTTAGTAAGTACTTGTAAGAGGGCCCTATTGCCAGATCAGCTGGATACGTCCAATTAAAAAGGAATAGAGGAGAGGGAGTCAGCCCAGCGTTGATTAGCACTTAGCTTCAGGGCACCACCGTTAATATGTATAGAACGCAGCTCTGCTAGAGTTAGGTTAAATGCTTTTAATTCAGAAAAAACATTGGCTAACTCTCAAAAAGGCTTGAGTGATAATGAGCAATGGAGGTAAATACAACAGTAAGAGAAAGCCAGTGTGTCAATGGATTTTGGTAATTGGCCCAAATGCCTTGTTTATTTTTACAAGGTTTGTTTTAAAAGGATTTAAAAAAACAAATGTGTTTTTATAATAGCATTAATTTATTCAGAGCATGTTCACTAAGTTTAGAGGGGTACATTTTTGTGCACTGTATTTCAGCTAAACCTGTATTTACTAACCACCAACAATTCAGTTTAACCTGCCACTAAATATTCTGAAATAGTCAAACGTCTTTGTCATTCTTTACAGCACAAACACTCCTCCTTTCTATGTAAATCAGATTCACAAAACTTTATTTTTTAGCCATTTGCTTTCCGTTTTTACTGCCGGTGAACTTCACAAGAGATTTCACAAGAGATATTTCTGTAGATTTTCTATCGATCATGGCAGTAGTTACTAATCAAATGATGATCACATGATGGAGAAGAGTGTTATAACTGGGCATATATCCAGAAGCACTGTATAGTTGAGTGCTTTTTGGGGATTTTAAGAGGTGTCTAGATCATAGTGGTTGAGTAATGCTGTACCAGTCCCCGAGGTGGAAAGAGTACTGAAATGTACTCTCCCAAAAAAAATTTGTGTGAGTAGAATAAAAGTAGCTGTCCTAAAAACTACTCAAGTAAGAGTAAAAGAGTAGCTCATTTAAAAGTACTCATGAGTAGTGAGTATTGAGTACTGAGTTGCAAAACCTGTGCCCCTTTATAATGAACACTGTATGCCAACTTTTAAAATACATCACTTATCAATAATAAACACTACATGAATCTGATTCCAAAAAATAAGGGAGACATGATAACAGAAATTTAAATATTAAAAAGTTATTTTCAATACACTAATCACATTCATAATGTATGAAACAATTACATTAAAATCAGTTTATGTTTAGGGTCTAAATTTCCCTTCATGCCGACAGCGAGAGTTACTGTTGCGCATAAAACATGTTCAAAACAATGCAAAGAATGCAAAAATATGCTAAATAAGCAGGATCACTTGGCACGTCATGTCCTGCAAAATAGAGGAGGTAGAGCAGGCATGGGAAAATGTGTTTGGTACAGGGGCTATATCATGCTTAAAAAGGAATAATTCACCCAAAAATGAAACTTCTCTCATCATTTACTCACCTTCATGCCATCCTGGATGTGTATGACTTTCTTCCTTCTGCAGAACACAAATTAAGATTTTTAGAAGAATATCTCAGCTCTTTTGGTCCATACAATGAAAGTGAATCTGTGCTAAAATATTGAAGCTCCACAAATCACATAAATCAGCATAAAAGTGGTTTAATCCATGTCTTCAGAAGTGATATGATAGATGTGGTGTGAAACAGATCAATATTTAATTCCATTTTTACAATTAATTCTCCTCCCTGCTCAGTCAATCTCCACTTTAACTTTCACTTTCTTTGTGATTGGTGATTCACATTCTTCATGCATATCACCACCTACTGGGCAGAGAGGAGAATTTCTAGCAAAAATGGACTTAAATATTGATCTGTTTCTCACCCACACCTGTCATATCAATTCTGTAGTCATGGATTAAACCACTGGAGTTGTATGTATTACATTTATGCTGCTTTTATGTGCTTTTTGGAGTGTCCAAATTTTGGCACCCCTTCACTTACAAAAGCTGACAGACCTACAGAGCTAAAATATTCTTCTACAAATCTTAATTTGTGTTCTGATGAAAGAAAGTCACACATCTGGGATGGCATGAGAAATGATAGGAGAATTTGAATTTTTTTGTGAATTATTTCTTTAAATAGCACATGGGGGCCACATTGTCCTCCTTTTGAGATGCAGTTATCCACATTGATTTAGTTCTTGTATCTTTTAAGCCCAGAAATAGTTGTGTTCTCATTCTAATGCATGATACACCATTTTCTGAAGTTTGTGTCTGATGGAATATTCTGCTGAAGTGTTGATCTCTAAATGTTGATACTTTTCTATATTTATAAAGCCTAATCATAATTATAAATTATTTTATCATCTCTACATTCCTGGTAATTTATTATACCAATTAACACACTCAATACATCAGGGGTCGGTATTATTAAAAAACTAACAATATTTTTAATAAATATTATTATAAACAATGTCACTGTTTTATTTCTATTACATTAATACTTTTAAATCTACTAATGTTATTCAGACAAAAGTATTGAGTGGTTTTCTTGTTTTCTTGTTATTGTTGTTTGATTAATTTATATGACATAGTCGACTAGACAGAGCTCAATTCGGTTACATGTAGGCTACACTTCAATTCCAACATTTTGAAGCAAATATGCTTTTTGTCCCACTGTTTACATTCACTTTAGACATAAAAGACTGCATTTACATTAAATCCTCATCAAGACGGGCATTGGCGGAATTATAAAGTGTATTTGATCATTTAATGTGAACCGTATTAGCTCTCAAACATTAGCCGCCTGTCAAACAAACAACACAGCAACAAATGTCAGAAAATATTTTCTATTTCATCTAGATCAACCAAACATTATCGTGATCGATGTAATGAACACCCCTGTTCTAGATGTAAAACATAGGCTAAATATAGACAACTACTCGTTGTGGGTTCATACAGTGTTAAGTTGAATGGGAATGTAATAGAGAGCTGTCAAGCCGGACACATTCAGCTTCCCATCGTTTGCTGAACCTACATCAGTCACGGCAGATCGCTCGATGTTTGCTTTCTTTATTGCAGATGAGGAGTGGATTTTACATTTAATAACAGAAACATTATTCTTTTGAAAAGGTTATTTGCTGCTTAATATAGTGCCTACTGTGTGTACAAGAAGAAAGTCCAATAAACACCTATATTAGTTTAATACCAGTAAATGAGTCTGTATTGTATAACATCACAAATAATCTGTGTCGTCATTAGAGCTTGTGCAGCCGCTCTGATCGTCTGCCAAATTTCATAACAGCCCTAGTGTCATCTTACAGGTTATAAAGTATAGTAAAAGTGTTTTGATGTTATAAGCTAGCAGGGTGAAAACGAATTGTTTATGACCTGATAATCAAGCATTTTATTTGTGACAAGCATGTAACCAATAGTTCAAGACCAATATAAAACTGTACATATTTATTTTGTTGTTTAATTCAGAAGTGTTCTCTCACATCTGCACGTCACAATACGTATAATAATAATCATGCCCCGTAGTCACACAGTCTGTTTTATTTAGTTATGTGTTGTATGGAAATACAAACACTCCAAAAGAAGAACAAAACTGCAGTTATCATCTGAACCGCACAGTATGCAAAAATGTCTTAACCCAGTGAGCAGCACAAAGTGAATACATTTTTTGCACAATCCACTGAGAGCATGGCACATTGGGCAGTGCTTTGCTAAAGGTAACCCACAGTTGGATGTGTCTTAAGGATATGTCAACAACCTACACAACAATTGTCAAAATATCTGTAATGGATTAAATACTGAAAAGTTCACCAGTATGACTCAGTACACTGTAAGATCTTTTATTATCTTTTATTCATTTCACCCTGAAGTGTTTCAGTGTTTAAAGTAAAGCAAACATGCGTGACGCTGTGCTGTACCTGCACTTCCACACGATACACTAACAGCAGTGTCGCATAAACCCATAGTGCCAACTCACTGTTATCATACAAACTCATTATGCATGTAGACAGAGCATCTCAACGCACATCAGTGCTTCTCTGCAGGCTCATGGCCTCGCGGGAGATTTAATACGTGCCACAGTCTCTGCTCCACCACCGCACCGCAGCACCAGGTAGCCGTTCCGCACCTCCATGAAATTAAGCAGAAAACACAGATTAGCTTTGAAAATGCAGATTAATGTAGCATGAAATGCTGCAGCCATGCTCTAGCAATCACACGCTCCTGTGTATGACCTATTTTTACAACGCTCTCCTCTCGCGCACTGCTTTTATCCCCAATCCATTCCCATCGCAACATCTGGATACTAGAAACATTAAGCTGGTAATTGGTTTGGGCTTTTTATTATTCTAGTGCTGCTGAGAAGAGGAGGGGGACGAGTGACGCGTGACGCGTGAATGATACTGGAGGAATGGGAAGATCATGAGTTAGACTGACAAAGAAAAAAGAGATAGACAAAGAGAATAAATATGGTGGATAGAGGGGTACATGTGTTCAGCAATGAAATTTCTGTATTATGTAGTATAAGTAGTTTGAGTAGTGTTTGCACTGAAAATAGCAAAAAAAAAAAAATGTGTTGTATGATGTAGTTCTTCACCAAAATAACAAAGTGCATGCACTTCATGCACTCAGCATTTGCGGTTTGCCCTATGTAGTGGAAGGGGCGGAGTTACTTGGCCGCAATTCTGGCCTGACAAAACAGTTGTAATTAATGATGAATGTGGCGACAGCACATTCAATGTGACTTCAATGTTTTGCAATCACTCCACGCTGTGTGAATATGTACATTATTTGAGTTTTAATTGTTGAACTGAGGTTGGCTAATGCGCTAAAGCTAATAATGTCCAAAAAGCATCTCTATAGGCTGTATACATTGCACAACCTAACTGCTCTTTAAAATACTTTCTATGATTTGAAAGAGAATTAAAAGGATGCATTCTAAATTTAAAATTAAAAGGATTAATTCCTGAAACCTTTATCTGAATGAAAGGAACAGTTGCAGAAATATTTTTTTAAAGACTACATTTATCCAGTTAGCAACTTTTTGCAACTTCCTTGCTGTATAAAGGTGAGCTAACATTTGTAGACATCATGAAGTTTAGCTGTTATGACACTAAATGCCATCAGCCGTCGCTAGTTAAAAAGGTCAGAGAGTAACGGGGCATCAGCCAAAAAAAGATTCCTTCACGATTCTGCAGAATTTATTCTTAGTGCCCAAAAGTGTTCAGGTAAAACACAATGAATGTTGTACATCATATTCTCTGATTTTTAATCCTGTTTTATCAAAGAAATATCAAGAAAAACAGAAAATGTGTGTGTGTGTTTCTCAGCACAGGTTCATACACTGTCTTCAATCACACGTGCAGAATGGGCCGTAGCTCAGCGCGAGCAAACAACATGAGGCATATGTCAAGATCTTACAGACGGTACACAGCAGCATGTCAGTATGGTGTGCAGCAGAGAGCGTGGAAATGGAGAGCCATCCGCTCCGATCGCAAGCTGTAGTCTGCAGTGTGTACTGCACTCTGAAAGGCTCAGGGATGTTTGCCTGCGAGCTAGAAAGAGAGAGCAGGCGACTTCGAGAAACAGTCCACTTCCATTACACACACAGAGACAGAAACACAGAGCAGAGGAGAGACAAACATGCCACACAGACAGAGAGAGATGAAAGAAAAGACATGTATGTATAGACATGTACAGGCACATCTAATAAACTCTTTTAGCCTTTTCGGTTGGTGTTACTTTGTGTATTTTCACAGATTTTCATAGATTTATCTATTATACTTTATATTGTGGGTATTGTCATTATTTTCTCACCCAGTTCTTTACATTCCCATTTGACTTTCTTTCTTCAATGGGACACAAAAGGAGATGTTTTAACCCAAAAAAGGTTTCTGTATCATGGAGGATACTAACATTTTAACCCTTTAAGCTGTGGAGGTGTTTTTAAAGATTTCCTGTATCAGTGGCATACCCAAAATTAAAGGATTATAATTGAATACAAAAAAATATATAAAAAAATACATGGAGGGTCAATTGTTTAGTATCATTTTAAAGAAATATATATATATATATATATATATATATATATATATATATATATATATATATATATATATATATAATATTTTCATTAGTTAGTTTAAGAGACAATCAAGACACTTTGTGATCAGAATTATAATTTTTTTTTTTAGCCCTTTAGCCCTGTTGTACCCTACATTTTAAATATATTTCTTATCAAACTGACCTAATAAACAAATAGGCTACAGGAGGTTGTGCATACAGTGATTTGGTTGTGGTAAAATCAATGAAACACACAGCATCAAGTGTCTTGTTGCTTCTAAATAGTAGGACACAATAAATCGTTACATTTATTCATAATAATTAAGGAAATAAGCAATTCTTCAACAAAGTAATATTATGATTGCCAAGCAACATAGCAACTTGCTGCCTAAATATATAATACAGTATATTTGTGTTATTGACATTTCACAGCAGCTTCAAACGTGGCTCATGTAATCTGAATTTTATGTTAGATTTTTTTATATTTATTGTCTATAGTCTTATCTATTTCTCCCCAATAATGTATAATGAATGCATGTGTTTTTTATTAATTATTATTCTGTCAATGAAAGTAGTATTTAATGCTGATTTACATGGAAAGAACAGAATGGCATGTCTATTACTGTCCAGTATGTCTGGTATCTCTTTGTTATTAAGAGTCTAGTCTGTCTGTGTGGCAAATAAAATATGCGTTTATGTGGTTTGCTCGAGGGGAGTGTTACACTGAGGTTTGCCCTCTATGTAGTTTGCTGCCTCAATAATCATAATCCAATATTAAAAATAGGACTCGGTGAAGTAAGCCAGGGATATTAGCTTTTATTATCTCCCATCTGGATAGATTTACTTCTTGCACAACAATATTAGCCAGATATGTACTAGACAAGCACATAGAGCAATAGCCATACTGCAATTAAGAAGGTTTGTTAACTAATAGAAAATGTTCTTCAGTGCTCCACTGGAGATATTGGAGATATCATTACGGAAGTGTTATTTTCAAAATCACCGACCATCATTCTTAGAGAATGATGCATTTACGTACATGGAAAATATTTAGATAATTGACCTTGAACATTTTGATAGCATCAT
Source organism: Xyrauchen texanus (assembly GCF_025860055.1). NCBI lineage: Eukaryota > Metazoa > Chordata > Actinopteri > Cypriniformes > Catostomidae > Xyrauchen > Xyrauchen texanus. The sequence goes on along the minus strand of NC_068316.1, from coordinate 33,153,803 downwards.
ACAGGTTTCTGTAATTTTATCTACTAGGACGTAAAGCTTAAGAGTGATACAAACCAACTAATATCACAAAACATCATTAAATCCATCAAAATCATCAAATCCATCACCAAAACTTAACCTACTGATGCTTGTATTGTTTTCCACCAACAATGACATCACTTTCTAGAGGAAGATGTCATTAAAAACTCTATGGGCCCACCGGTGTGTCCAAAGGGGGTCGCTATATTGCGAAATATGTTTCCATAAGTATATGGAAATGATAAAGTATCCATATAAATAACTCAGTCATATGAGGTATCATTTGAAATCTTAGAATCTGAACCTTTCTGAGATAACCATCAATTCTGCATTTAGGTTAATTAGAATAACAAACAGAGGTAATGGGGTAGAAATATTTATATACAAATAGAAGTTCTTCACATATCACATAAATGGACGTATATAGATATGTGACATAAATGACATAAATGTAAGTGCAGCGTAGTTCTAGTGGGAAGACTAGCAGCTGTACATCATCGCATGACTGGGTAATTCCCAGCCAATCGCATGTAAGCCATTGCTTTATAAGTCTGCTCACAATCTATCACATTGCTGTTTAAGTGTGCTAACACAGCAACCTCCTCCACCCCACCACCAGCAGTTGAGCCCTGTCCCGCACGGGGGTAGGCTCCTCGCCCCTGCCTCCTATCTCCGGCAGGATATGACGTTCGAGTACAACTCCCTCGGACCGCCAGACGGGGCCTACTCCAAAGAGAGACATAACTTTTCTGTTTTACATTCATCAAATAAATGTCATCTTAAACTTCACTCAAGGCTGCGTGTCTTCCCGATAGAATAAGTCATATATCAATTGAAAGCTCTCACTCTCAGGATTGTGTACAGAACCACAATTACATTGCCAACATAGTCACGACATAATTCCCATAGTTCCATGTATGTTATTCCATAGTTTTGATGACTTTACTATTATTCTAAATTGTGAAGAAAAAAAATAAAAATATCGAGTAAGTGACCCTAAACTTTTGAACAGTAGTGTACATGTTTACAAAGTTAGGACAAAACATATATTATTATTTGGAGGGTTCTTTGAAAAATTAGACCACATTTTTGCAAATAGTCTACAGTATGTTTGAAAGGAGAGTTTAAGGGGTTAATAAACTGGATTTGTTTTTAGTTAAAGTGATATTTCAAAAGACTAACAGATTGAAGAGTGATATTGAGGACATAAGAAAAACATCTTTTAAAATGGTCAGTTTAATCTTTTATGCAATACATAAAGACATGAAAATGTACTGAATATTACTCTTGTGCTCTTGGTGTCCACCTATCATGTTTACTTGTACTAAAAACTGTTCCTTTAGCAGTAATGAACATAACTAAATGTATTTAAAAGTAAACAACAAATAGCATTCCTTTTTTTTCATTATTATTGTTTTAAGGATCTCTTAAAGCTAAAGTTTCATGCATGGGTTTCCTATTAATGAAAGCATTGTTTTTGAATGTGGACCAACAACTTTTAATGTCCTTTTATAAGGTGCTGGGTCTTCAACACGAGTCGGTTTAATCACATTTCAATGCAAATGATGCTAAAGAGCGTAAACTGCCACTAACGTATCTCTCCGCAGGCTGTCATATTGTTTCCCGAACGCTGTTTCTTTGTCCTTTATAAACAGACTGCACTAATGATGTTCTTCCTTGCGCAAGCAGTGTGTAAGTCCGATGATGAATGGCTCGAGTTGGGCAGTTCGCGGGGGTTTTTGATACAGCGCTGTGGAGTCACTTAAAGTCAGTCTAGGGCAGTCAAATGACATCCACAGCAAATAATGATGTTAAACACTTTATTTTTTCTCGACCAGCGACTACACATTACCTAATGATGTTCAATGGCTGGGGTAAGTGGTAAAGACAACAAATACATTATGGCTGTGCATTGTAAATGGGAGTCCCCAAGGAAAGTGATCTGAATTTTAAATTTCGTCCCTATCCAAATTTATCATACGGAAAACCATGCGGAGAGGCTCACTTCAAACAACTACACGCTTAATGTGCAGTTTTTCATATTTTCAACATTTAGATGCATATACACTTAGGTGTATATGTATTTATTCATATAAATTGTGCCACACTGCCTGCTTTTGTGCAAAAAGTGGCTATTATTATTATTATTATTATTGATACCAGTGTTGGGGAAGCTACTTCCAAAGTGTAGCATGTCAAGGTACAATCTAGTCATAATATAAAGCAGTTAAACCTTTCAGAAACGTAGTTAGCAACAAAAAGTAGCAAACTACATTGAAGCTTTTTAATAACTCAGCATCTTTTTCAATAATTATCAGCATTTATCTGTCACACAAAAAATAAGGATCTCAATGAAGGTGACAGCATGAACTTGAACACATACATTTGCATTAAATCAACCAATAAAACTAAAAAGCACTGAACTGAAAAGTAGTGATAAACAGCAGTATTCAAATAAATATTTCTCTGCAAAAAGAACCATTAAAATGAGAGACCGCAGTAACTTTTGTGAACTTTATTGAGTGATATCTCATATGAATCAGTGAATTAGAGATGGTGGATCCTGAAGTATCAATACTTCCAATACTGATGTATTGAAATGATCGATCCTCACATAAAAACATACAAATATGTTTTTAAATTGCTAAAAATTATATTAAAATATAATAAATTACCCATTTTATTGTCTGAAATTGCAAATAAATGTCAGTTTCGGTATTGGTATTGAAATCGTCGGTATTGACCTTGACTGTACTCTGTATCAGATCGAACAGAAAATAAGTGGCATTGCCCATCCTTACAGTGAAATTGATGAACAGTTATTCTGGAAAGAAGTAAAAAAGCTTCCGGAATGAAAGTGGCTGAAAAGTGGGCAGGCACTGTTGCAGTCTGCTGATGGTCATTCCTCAGTAGCTGTGTATTTTACTCATAAGCAACTTGGCAAAGACTTTATAGTATTTTTTGTATATTATAGTAGATCTTTTAGCAGTGAGATTATTTTTGAAGAGCTATTAAACTGGATTTGTATTTAAATTTTCCCCATCTTCTGTTTTTTACATCACAGCTCAGGATAGCCACTAATTGAAGATTGCACGCTCTTGTGGTGCCAATCAACATTGTCATGACATAATTTTTCTGCAGCTCCACATAATTAGAAACAGAATGATGACTGAATGAAAATACTGACTTTGTTTTTTGTATTAAATTAATACAGACATTTATTGGACTTTGTTCATGTTCACACAGCAGACTCTGTATTACGCAGCACATAAACATTTAAATGAACAATTTTTCTGATCACTTTGTGTAAAATTGAAGTATCTGAATTTCACTTTGTCTGCAAACATTGTGGGATTTTCCATGACTGGAGTAGGTTCAGCGCATGAGCAGAAGAGCTACGTGTCTGGCTTGAAGGCTCCCTTTTCAATTCCTCCCCCGACTGCAACCGGAAAATCTTTTTGATCGGTAAATTGAGATTCAGTTCAAGTCAAACACACATACTGCCATTGAGATGAATGTGGCTAACAAATAGAGAACTCCATTACAGACCAGCTTCTCATCTGGTTTTGCTTTAGTACCCCGATTTTATGTTGGACATCAAGTCAATATCAACACAATACAATATCAAACCCATAATGTACCTGGGTGGTATTTTCTTGTATCGTGTTGTTTTGTTAAATGTTTTAGAGGATGAGTGCATGTCACTCAAACTGTCCATGTTGGCATCTATGTAATTTGGCTAGTTTCTACCAAGAATTTGCACCAAATGACTGTAAAGTTTGATTAAACACAGCCTTTAATGTCAACAACAAAGATATGGGAAGTATTATTCCTATTCATTTCTTCTATAGGGATTTCATAAAATCCTTCAGAAAAGAGTTCTAAGCCATGAAACAAACCAACCAGCTCCGAGGTAAATCACAACATTACCAACTTTAAATTAAAGCAAAAAAGTATTTGACTAAATTCAGCCTGGTCTCATGAACATTACATGATTGTGGCCAAAAAAATTTAAATGAAATTATGTGCTTCATTACACATTTGCTGCAATTTCCTAGTAAAATGTTCAGCTGGTGGTACCAAAAGCACAGGAAATGGTGTTGTAATCAGACAAGGTTTTCAGGTGAATATTAGCTAGAGGTTTCAATAAGTGAAATGTACCCCCCTAACCTAAAATTTTTACTTAAACCTAACCAATTGTGTTCTAAATGTAAATGAGAGATATACAAAACAGACAAACTTACCTTAAAACCAAGGGTGTAGATTTGGCTTGACCATTGAGGGTGTTGCAGCATGAAACATTTACATATTTCCATTGATCATGGTATAAATAATGGGGGGAGGGGAGGGGGGGGGTGGGTTGCTTGGTTTCAATTTTTTAGTTTTTTGGTTACCTCCCCTGTTATCTACGCCCCTGCCTAAACCAACACCTAAACTGAATGTGTTCTAAAATCAAATACAAAATGAAAAGCATATTTTCTGAAATGGAAATGTTTTCTCTGCTGGTTAATGGGTGGTGTAGTTCTTCAGCATGAATTCTGCTAGTTAAAAATTGTTTTAAGTAATGAAGTTGAAACAACACCGACTGATGGCTTCAACAGTATCATATATCATTGATTAACAACCTCCTCACGGTAGGTCTGACTTTAAAGGTTATCGTTAAAAATCTATTTGTCTTTGGGAAATATTAATGGAACTTTTTCTTCCGGAACATACTGTTGCGCTCAATGGAGAATTGTTTTTTTTTGCCGTGAGTTTGGGACGGAACTATCTGTCAAACAAAGAGTGGTGTTTATGAATCTTTGAAAGCAGTAATTATTTGCAATTCCATTTGGTGTACTAGTGGCGCAGTAATTACATACTTTAGCTTTAAATTAGTAGCATCGCTATATTTTTTACAGTAGTGTACTGGCCAACACTGATTAATACAAATTAACCTACAATGAAATGGTAGTGAAATGTGCTATTCAGCTGACAACAAAGCTTCTTTCATGAGCAAGAGAGCCGGCCATTAAGGTACAACATTTGTGCCCCCTGATCCTCTTTATGAAAGAATAGCTGGCAGACAGAAGCAGTGGAAAGAAATGAAGAACTGTTTAAGGTCACGTTAATGTCCGCAGAGACGCGCTGAAGCCAGCAGTAGGACTGGACGTCCATTGTGTGATCAGGAATGAAACAGAGAGTGCTGGCAGGTGTATCAGATCCGAAAGGTTGGATTGAGGTTCTGACTGTGTGTTTGTGTGGATATATGTGTGTGTGGGAAAAGGACTTCCTGTAGAAGAGGGACTTTAAAGAGAAAAACAGGATCTGCACTGAAAGAATGACTGGTGTTATACAGCACCCCTTTGTTGTAGCTCCTCCACAGTGCTGTCAACACCCTCCATTTAAAACAGCACATCTAACACTCCCGATGGGACACAGATCAACTGAGAACCTGGAGCACACACAGAGACAGATGTGGAAATATTTGCTTGTAAAGATACAAATCCACCACAGGCTATAGAACACATGATCAATGATTTGATGGTGTCAAATCTGAAATAGCTTTTCAAGGTTTTCTTTTTGTATTTATTGATTCTAAGGAACATTTTCATGTTAAAAACAATTAAAAGGGACAGTTCACCCAAAAATGAAAATTCTCTCATCATATTCTCTCATCAATTCCCTGCTGGCATCCCAGATGTGTATGACTTTCTTTCTTCTGCAGAATACAAAGTAAGATTTTTAGAAGAATATCTCAGTTCTGTAAGTCCATACAATGCTAGTGAATGGTGGCCAGAACTTTGACAGTCCTAAAAGCAGTCAGCATAAAAGTTATCCACATGCCTCCAGTGGTTTAATCCATATATTCAGAAGCGATATGATAGGTATGAGTGAGAAACAGATCAATATTTAACTTTTTTATGATCAATCCTCACTTTCACTCTCACATTCTTCTTTTATTGTTTTTGGCACTTCACATTCTTTGTGCATATCGCCACATACTGGGCAGGGAGGAGAATTTATTGTAAAAAAGGACTTAAATATTGATCTGTTTCTCACCCACGCCAATCATATAGCTTCTGAAGACATGGATTAAACCACTAGAGTCGTATGGATTACTTTTATGCTGCCTTTAGAATTGTATTATTTTATTACATTTAAAAAAACATGTGACAACCTCATAAATATGTGGCAACATCCATCAACCTGACTTTCAAGAAAAATACCTTTGTCCTAAAAACATATTTAAACCTTTTGGTAAAACTCTAACTTCATAGTGTAGTTGACCCTTACCCTAATGTGTGCCAGTGTGGTTTTATTATGTTTGCCTGTTTACCCAAGATAAAAATATAATGATAAAATTTACTTTGGAGGGTAGAATTCACAAAAAAGTATTCTAATGTAAGAGGGGGTTGAATTTGGAATTTGAAACCAACATCCAAAACCTCTGCTAGAAAAAAAACACTGTCATTTTGAATCAAAATCTTATCATTACAGAGATATAGCCCTTGTGACAATGTCCTCATGTGACCCAATAGCCACGTTCTCCCCTACAGTAAGGGATGTCACAGTGATCTGTAAAGCATTCTTTACATTGAGAAAAATGTACCAACAAGTATTACATCAGTAATACATAACCAGAAGTTTATACACTTAAAAAGTAGGCCCACCTCAGAAGTAAACAAAAATGTAAGCTTCACATATCACATATCTCATTGTAAATGCAATTTATTTATTTTTTTTTTTTTAAGGGATGGCTGAGAGATGATTTGAGATTATTTACTGTGGTAACTGACAGCATGTCACCGATGCTGTACGTAGAGTTGTATTTAGGGATGTCCCTATACAATTTTTTTCACTTCCATTTTTTGCTATTCCTTTTCTTCCTTTTCATTTCTTTTTATTCCATATCAACAGTTTATTTTCAATTTTTCTTATCAAAGTGGTGTTTAAATAAATTATTAATCAAATGAAAGTATATAAAAAATTTCAACATAATATTGTATTATTTTTTTCAAATGAATCACTTTTATACAGAACATCACAGCACAATCCAAAATACTGCACTGGAGTTATATTTTGGTCAAATACATTTCTGCTGAACAGAGCATCAAAGATGTGGGATATTGCTTAAATATAATACAATTGCTATTGATTTATTATTATTATTTCTATAAGTAGTAGTAGTATTACAGTTAATATACTGTAAACTTTATAGTCATGAGATATTTGTCTCATAGTTGTTTCCGTTTAAACTGAGCTTTTATTTTGAAGGATCTTTCATTTTGAAGTGATTCTGAGTTGATATGATGGTCAATCTGAAAAAGCCAGTCACTGCATGATTCAAAGTGATTATTAGACCGCAAAAGCCTGCTATTTAATCAATAAGTATGTAGAGATGTAATGGTTTGAAAATTTCATATCACGATTATCGTGACCAAAACTATCACGGTTATCAGTATTATCACAGTATTGTTAAAATGTGCTGAAAATGTACAAAAAGTAAGGTTTTTATATTTGAAAATCAACAAACAGCAAATAAAATTAGTAAACAAGGGAACAGAAAATGCAGTATAGCAGAGTATATGAGCAAATTGGAGAGGGAGCGGCATGATTTTGCCTGGAGTGAGGAGTGGATTTTTAAAAGATGTGAGCGTCATTGTTTTCTCTCACTGCAAGAGCGCACAACTACTGCCCTTTCACAGGCAAAACACCTGTTAATGGACCTTAATGCAATAATTCTCAATGTGTTAAGCAGTGATAAACACATTTTGCATGAAGAAAAAATGTAATTACTGATATAACCAGAAAGATTGTGATTAAAAAAATACTAATTTAAAATCTAGCAGCACTTGGTAAAGTTTGACCTCCAGCAAAAAGGTTACTTTCGCTTTCTGTTTTCACGCTCCTATTATTGAGTTAAGCTTGCGGTAAAGCTTGACTTAACTACATGCTTGTGTCTCATCTCTTTATTCTTACATCAACTGGCATATAGTGAAAATGAATGACGGGATGGCGAAAGAGAACACGAGTGGGGAGGTGATTGCCACGATGTTTGTTGTGAAATCCTAAAAGACATGTCCAAAAAACACAGAGAGAAAATCTAAAGGTCAGCAATACATATTAAATATTTTTAATAATCATATCAACATTCTAATGTTGCATCATATCGCATCTCAATCTTAACTGTAGGCTGTTATGTCCCGCATTAAATAGAATTTAACTTTTAACGATGCAAAACACCAACTGAACTAATCAACATAATATTCCATAGTTTGACTTTAATTGATTGCCATCGAAATGTATTTTAGTGCCGTAGGCTATTTTATGCATTATACATTTGCAGATGAAAAAGCTCAGCAAATGTGAATAGAGGAAAAAAAGTGTAGAACATACAGTATGTATATTTTTTTTGTTTACAGAATTATAGGTCAAGGTTAATTAAAAGAAGTGCAATAATAGAAACTAATTGGCAATAATTAGGCAATAATACATAGGCCTAATAATGTTTTTTTGTTTTGTTTTGTTTTGGTAATTTATTAATTTGATTTAATTGAATGTTTTTTGTTTTTTTTTAATTGATCAAACTCAGAGAATGCTGCCGATATTTTTCAAAAGTAAACATTTTTTAATTTAGTCTTGGGCTAATTTTAGTGTTCTAATAAAGCAGATTGTAGATTTCTGCTAGTATTGTGTATTTATTTTTCATTTAATCCACCTTCTGCATGGAAGGTTGTGATATTAAAAAGTATACTGAAATAACTTTGCAGTGGAGAGGGCGCTAATTTTGTCATGGAGCGAAAACAGAGCGCCGTTTCTCTAATTCAGGAGCGCGGAGCGTGCGAGGAGCGGGAAATGGTCAACCCGGAGTGGAGCTGGAGCGGAGTGATTAAAGAATGCTTTGAGCACGGAGGGGAAATTGTTGCCGCTCCACTCCGCTCACATATTCTGCAGTATAATAATAACAATTATTATTATTATTGGTGTGGTTACATTATTATTATTAACTTACACATTTTACATGATCAAAATATGTTGGTTGGGTGACTAAACTACACGACATGTTATTACATAGCTCTGATATTCTTGATTCTGATCGCTCATCCTGAAACACCAGCTTCCTTTATGTGAACGCTCATACATGCTCAGCAAAGTGGCACCAATCTCCCGTTCCTGTTAGGGTTTCCAATCGATTCTCCCCATTCAGTGATGCACCCACTGAGAATCATGTTGAAAGAGCCCTAATAATTGGTGATTCTATTGTAAGGAATGTGGAAATAGAGACTCCAGCCAGAGCATCTAACATCAGATCAAATTTACAAATGCTGGCTAATGCTAAACGTAGATTTTCTAAAATTGTTATTCATGTTGTCACTAACAATGTCTGGCTTCGCCAGTTGGAGATCACTAAAGATAATGTTAAAGAGGTGTGTGAACTTTCATAAATGATGTCAGACAGTGTAATATGCTCTGTCCACCTCCCTACTCATCGTGATGGTGAGGTTTATAGTACATTAGTGTAACTGAATGGTTGGATGTCTAAGTGTAGTCTGGAGAATAGTATAGGATTTATAGACAATTGGAAGAGTTTTTGGGGTAGACCTGACCTGCTAAAGAAAGAGAGACTCTGTCCCGCCAGGGAAGATGCCACTCTCCTCTCTAGTAATTTGGCTCATAGTCTTAATAATGATAGTATTTGACTAACTGTGGGGAAGCAGACAAACTGGTTAATCCGAACATCTGCCAGATGCCTTGAGAAGTCACACAGATCATATAAACTACAACACATAGAGACTGTGTCTGTTCCCCAAACAACCAAACACAAAAATTTTAATAAATCAGAACATTTTTTATAAACATGAGCCTCATCTAAAGGGTCGAGTAGGAGGTGTCACTACAATTTACAGTGATGTTTTTGGTGTTATTCAGAGGACAGGATATAAGTTTAAGTCTTTTGAACTAATAATGCTTAATATGACACTGTCAGATATAAAATACAAAATCTCTTGTCATCTTTTGCCCTTGCTATGGTATATAGATCACCTGGGCCTTACTCTGGTTGCCTTGGTGAATTTGCAAATTTACTATCAGATCTAGTAGATTTGTAGATAGAGCTTTAATGGTTGGTGACTTCAACATTCACATAGATAATGAAAATGACACATTGGGATTAGCGTTTATCGATATTCTCAACTCTCTTGGAGTCATATAAAATGTGACAGGACCAACTCATCGCCATAATCATTCGCTAGATTTAATTCTGTCATATGGAATTGATGTTGATATTATAGAAATTCTATCAAAGAGTGATGGCATCTCAGATCATTACCTCGTCTCTTGTTTGTTGCGATCAGCTAATGTGACTCAATCTACACAATGCTATCATTCAGGTAGAACTATTCTTTTGACCACTAAAGATAGCTTCACTAATAATCTTTCAGAATTGTCTCACATACTTAGTAAGCCAAAAAGTCTAGAAGAACTTTATGTAATAACAGAAAGTATAAATACAGTCTTAACTAGCACTCTTGATAGCGTCGCCTCCCTTCGATTAAAGAAAAAAGCCTCGCACTGTGGTACAATGATCACACTCATGCTCACTCAGGGTGCAGCTTGGAAAATGGGCCGAAAGTGGAATAATACAAAATTAGAGGTATTTTGTGGTGCATGGAAGGATAGCATCTGTAGCTACAGACAGATACTAAAAGCTGCCAGGTCACTATATTTTTACAAACGTGTAACCATAACAATCCTAGGTGTTTATTCAGTACTGTGGCTAAATTGATTAGGAATAAAGCATCGACTGAACCATATATTCTGTTGCAGAACTTCATGAAGACTTCATGAATATCTTTACTGAAAACATTTAAATAATCAGAAATAAAATTGGAACTGTGCAATCAACTGTAATAGCACCTCAGAAAACAGTGTCTCATAATTTTGCTCATGAGCAACATCAATCCTCCACTGTTATAAGTTTTATTTAGCTCTTCATGACCTATCAAAAAAATCAAAAGATACACTGTGTATGCTAGATCCAATACCAACTAAGCTATTAAAAGAGGTATTCCCTGTAACCTCAGAACCTCTTCATAATATTATTAACTCCTTGCCATCCTTAGGACATGCTCCAAGAAACTTTAAAATGACAGTTATGAAACCACTTGATCCTGCAGAATTGGCTAATTACAGACTCTACCATTTATGTAAAAAAATACTAGAAAAGGTAGTGTCCTCTCAACTATGTTCATTCACAGAAATGTAATATATGAAGAATTTCAGTCAGGATTTAGGCCTCATCACAGTACAGAGACTGCAATAAGCGTTACAAATGACTTGATCTTATCATCTGATCGTGGCTACATTTCTCTTAAAGTGCTTTTAGATCTTAGTGCTGCCTTTGACATGATAGATCATTACATTCTCTTGAATAGGCTGGAGAATTATGTTGGCATTAGTGGACTTGCATTAGCATGGTTTTATCAGACTGCTACCACTTTGTATATATAAACAAGGAATTGTAAAATCAAACAAAAGTTAAGTATGGAGTGCAACAGGGATCAGTTTAGGGCCTCTGCTTTTCTCCTTACACATGCTTCCTCAGGGAGATATTATCAGAAATCATGGAATAAATTTCCACTGTTATGCAGATGATACCCAACTTTATATTTCTTCTAAACACAACGAAATGTTTATCAATGAATTCAAAGACTGGATGGCCAGAAATGTCCCTCTGGTTTATTTTATTTATTAATTTGGGTGCTAGACAGGCCTTTATTCCTGTCAATAAATAAACTCCAGATAGCTTATTAAAAACCACCAGTTACATATGAAGGACTTGAAAGGAGGGAGAATCAAATTAAACACAGGAAAACTCCAATTCATTTACAAAAACAAAATTATATTTTATTTTAGTGTCAATTTCACTTAAATCACCCCTCTATGAGGATCAAGACAAAGAGAAAAACAAAAACAACTTGAATATGAAAGCTGCAATGTTTTCGCTTACTTTCATATACTTTGTCTCAGTCCCAAATGTCCATAAACTAAGATAGTTATGAGAAAAGATTAATTCGTCAGAGCAAACCAATCAACTCGTTTTCACTTTTATACATTTTACACGCTAAAGATAAACAATAAATAATTAAGATTGCGTGTTTAGTATGGGTGGCGTGTCTGTTTGTATGAGATGCAAGGCGTGTGCATGTAATGTGGGGGGCGTCAAGCTCGTACCCGGTACCGCTGATCTTCAGTTGGAGTCTCAGGTAAGTTACAGGAGCTTTGTTTGCAGCACGGACCAGGGGAACAGTCAGGGAGGCTTAATCCAAGGCACACACCTCTACCGGCAAACGAGTTTGCATTTTTGCTTCACAGCTGCACTCTCGATCACACCGACACGGAGTCCAAACCCAGGAAAGCATAAGCCAAACAATCTGATCACTGCGCGCTTCCATTCACACTTCTCTTCCAAGCAGACTCATTTTTCGCACCGCAGAACGCAACTTCTCCCACCTTTCACTCACAGACAACGCACATCTCCATAGCAACGTCTTTTCTTACGTCACAGGTTCACTTCTGATTCCTTCGACTTGACGATATCCCACCCTAACAAAATAGAGTGGCTACCGGAGTCCGTTCTGCCACAAGCTTCAGATTAAACTTAATGTGATAAAGAGATTAAGCTTCAAGTCCACTCAGAGGCTTAAAGACTTGAGATATTAAAAAAAATGCATTAAGGAAGGTGTGTGCGATCACAAAATAGATTGAATGTCTATGGATGACCACATGACTAGTGATCAGCTGCATAAGAGTGGCTCCTGCATTTCAGACCTGTATAATGTGATGGAAAAAAACAAATTCCTAGTACTTGCTGTCATCTTGTGGAATTTAGTAAAAAAAAAATTGCAGGGATTCACAGGCATTCAAATAAGGATAAAAACAAATGTATACATAAAAATTTGTCAAAAGATTGTAAACATACTCAGTCTAGTATTCATGCATTTTTGGAATTTTTGGAAAAGGTCCAATGAGTCCCTTTTTTTTACATCACGTGGATGTGTATGTGTGCGCCATTTATCTGGGGAAATGATGGTATCAGTATGCACTGTGGGAAGATGACAAGCCGGTGGAGGCAGTGTGATACTTTGGGCAATGTTCTGCTGGGAAACCCTGGGTCTGGCCATTCATGTGGACATCAATTTGACACACGTCATCTACCTAAACATTGTTGCAGACCAGGTACACCCCTTCATGGCAATGGTATTCCCTGATGGCAGTGGAATCTTTCAGCAGGATAATGTGCCCTGCCACACTGTACACATTGTTCGGGAATGGTTTGAAGAACATGATGAAGAGTTCAAGGTGTGGCTGTGGCCTTCAAATTACCCAGATCTCAATCTGATTTAGCATCTGCGGATGTGCTGGACCAACAAGTCTGATCCACGGCGGCTCCACCTCATAACTAACAGGTCTAGAAAGATCTGTTGCTAATGTCTTGGTTCCAGATTCCAAAGGACACCTTCAGGGGTCTTGTAGAATTCATGCCTTGTGGGTCGGCACTGTTTTGGCGGCATGCGGAAGACCAACAGCATACATATTAGGCAGGTGGTCATAATGTTTTGACTCATCAGTGTATTTGTATGTGAACAATTCATTCAAGGCTGTTCTGCTATAGCTGTTCACCAGTCTCAGTCTCTGCATGTTTATTGGTGGTCAGGGGAGACCTGTTAGTATAGGTAAATGAGCTGAAATAGAGCATAAGGTCAAAGGTCACAGTAATCAGAGGTTGGGTCTCGTCCCCTGCGAGTGGCCAATGACTTCCATCTCTGAGCGGCCAGCCCTAGACGAAAGGGTCAGACCTGTCACCGTGACAACCATTCGTGCTGTCATGGCGACAGAGGCTGAGCTGGAGTCGGGGACCGCAATACGAGCATGAACCATGACAATCAGGTCAGACTGGCTGAGCAGTGGTGGGTGATGGGTAATGTGTAGAAGGGGGGTGGGTGAGTGTTTAACCTGTGAGAGCACAGTGTGATGGAGAGATAGATGAGTAGAGGAAACAAGAGAGCGGACACTCCATCGAGCAGACAGTATTAATTGCAGAGGGACAAATGGAGTTAATGATGCATACTCACAGGTCAAGGATGAATTCACAGGCCTTCCTTTCTTACTGCTTATGTTCCAACACCATCACAAACCCACACTGACTGTATTGCATTAACCTCACATTGGCATGAAGTTTCTATTATTTATCTTGAAAAAGGGAAATAACAACCCTTATCATATTTCCTAGTAGATTGACCACAGTGTTATTCAATTATGTTATTCAATAACTGATGCTATAATGGTGGTGTCATTTCTGAATGTTAAAATATTTTCTAATTTCACTGTTTCGTATGCAGAGACAGCTATGAATAAGCCATAAAAAATGTCTCTATTTGAACATCGTCTGTTTTGAACCAGCCCAACAACTTTGTATGTGTGGCTTCTTTTCTCAATAATTTTTAATTGATTAGTTATATTCAATTTGATTGTTTCTGTTAATTTTATTACTAATAATTGTATTATTATTATTATTATTAATTTGTAAATACACAGATGTCTTTACATATATACATGTATTCCTTTACTCCCCAACCCGGGTTGGGGAGTAACGGAATACATGTAACGGGATTACGTATTAAAAATAAAAAATTTAGGTAACTATATTCCACTACAGTTACAATTTAAATCATTGGTATTTAGAATACAGTTGCATTCAAAAAGTATTTAGATTACTGAAGAGATTACGTTGCATTTTATTGTTCTAGGGTAATTAGTTCTTTCAGATGGAGAAAATGATGCGATCCAAAGTGCATTTGAACAGCGGTGAAACACTTACTTATGATGTGTTACATTCATACGAGCAGACAGAGAAGTACGTTTGAAGTAAGTTTGGAGCAGAAGAAATATAAATAAACCTTGTGTAAATTGTCAGCTTTACGCTAAGCTAAAATGCTATTTCTAGCCATTTTACATGCACATGTTACCAGACACCATCATATTTTTTTATCAAGAAAATTCACGTTGGATCATAATTCCTTTAATCTAGTAAGATCTTTGATATTAGGGCAAAAACAAATTATAATAATTTTTTTTGTATTGTTTTCCTGTAAAAATATCTAAAAATCCTTAAAACAAGATCAGTTTGATTTATCTTGTTTTAGAAACAACACTGCATAAGATATTTGAGTTTTTCAGAGAATGTATTTTTAACATGTGTATTTTGTCTTACTGTACTGACAGAGTTTTTATAGTCAAAACAAGTGAAAAAAATCTCCCAGTGCTGAAGAAGTAATCCAACGTATTCAAAATACATTACTGACTTTGAGTAACCTAAAGGAATACTTTACAAGTTACATTTTACAGCATGTATTTTGTAATCTGTAGTGGAATACATTTCAAAAGTAACCCTCCCATAACTTATTTATCATATTTGTTCTTGTTATAATTAAATCTATTTTCATTTGTTTGAAACACTTTACATTGTCTGCTAACACTTTACATTTCTAATGCATTTGTTAAGAGATTGTTAAGGGGTTTATTAATTACTAATAATTAATTTACAAAGGCATTATAAATCATTATATGAATTTAACATGCATAAAAAGGGTGACTTTCATGTAGTACTTGCCAAATAGTGAGCCATTTTACCTGACCTGTTAGTCAACACTTAATCATCCAATGAAGATGTACCTTAATGCAGTGGTTCTCAACCAGGGGGTTCAGAAAACATCCAAGGGGGCGCAAGATGAATTCAAATTATTTTACACTTTTTAAAGTTTCAATCAATCTTTAAATGGTGGTCATCAGTCTTTATTATATGATATATGCTGTAAATGAGCATGAAGAGCTGAAAGGTGTTTTCTCAGAGGACTTTATGTAATTAGGACTAGGTAAGATGGGACAGCACTTGGAGTAGCATTTTTCTTTTCACATCAACATGGCAACACAAGTGAGTCAAGACATTACAGTAATAAATATAAACACAAATGACATAATCCCTCCTTTTAATCTCACTATAATGGTCTATTTTGCTACACTGTGATGTAAATTATGAATAAGATCATTTTTTGTTTTGATTAATATGTATAGTGTATTTGTTTATAGTGTATTTAAAATGCTCACATTTTTCCAAGAATGGGATTAAAGTTGTGCTTTTTATGCATGTTGCTATAATTGCATATAAATAATTTATAATGCATTTATAAATGAATTATTAGTTATTAATGAAGCCTTTTTCTAAACTTAAATGTATTAAAATCATTTTAGAAATATAGTTGTCCTCCCACAGTATTGTTATCTGTTAGGAAATATCACATTTGAATTCAGTGGTGTTTCTTTTAAGACCTCAAATGAAATTCATGTGAATTCATAAGCATTTATATATACAGTAAACATGTGCATTAGCATGTGAATCCAACATCTCTAAACACAACAGGAGCCAGAGGGGGTTTCAGTGGCAGCTATGCTAAGTGGTGCTCAGTCAATATATTTGTCATTTATGCCTTAAAGTCAACAGACTCCCACCATGCACGCATATATATATATATATATATATATATATATATATATATATATATATATATATATATACACACACACACACACACAAAGAAAAAGGCCAAGAGCAGGTAAACTACTTGTGGCCCAGACAAAGCCCTGGGTAAAATACATTCATTCCAGTGGGAAAATTAAAAAGATAAGCGTATATCATTTCAGCCCTTGGACTGGCGTTTGTTTGAGCTAGGTGTGTCGCAGTATGCGAATGAAACCTACAATTACAGGCAAGTGTTGGCACGCAAGGTCCTGTGGGCAGGTGATAATCACCGCAGATATTCTGCATGATCTGAACATGTTTACCAGGGATGACAGCGGCCACCGGTGGCCCTGAAATACAACACGTGCTTACTGCTCCTGAGTTTGTTTTTCTCAATTTCTGTTGGGTGGGCATCATGGTCGCAATGAACTCCTGTTATTCTGGGGGGCAGATATTAAATCACTCATCCAATGCCATTAGTAATTAGCTTTGTAGGACTTATGATGTTGCTCTTGTTCCCTAGTTGGTCCCTAATGGCTAAAGGCCTTTTTTCTTAAACCTTACTTGCTCCTTTCCAACTCGCCTGTAGTTATTTCTCTTGCAAATAGAGAACAGTTTGTGACAGTTTTCTCTTTTGGTTCAATGATAAAAGGACAAGAACAGCAGGATGGAAGTAGAGGTGCCGGTCCCATAGTGTTTTGTGTCCGAGGAGTACAGCTATCAAAAACACCCACTCATGATCTGTGAAAGATACTCAAGTAGACTTAGCTTTGACAGCTAGATCTTTACTGGATAATACCAACACACTCTCGCACAGTAAGGATTCGTATGGCTTTTCTAAATTTGGCTAATTCATATGAGTTTCATTACAGCCAATGACTTCGCTGGACATCATTTCCATCTAACACGTGACAATTACTTGCTTCTGTCACACACAACAGATTCCTATCATGTTTATACACTCTATTGATCGGTTTGTTTAGATATGGGTTTTGGGTGAGGGCATAATATTAATAAGCATGTCCTTGACACCTTGTTTACGGAACTCATGCTTACTTCCACATTACACATCTGTATATTTGCATATGATGAAATCATATGAATCATACAAACGAAAATCATACGATATTAAACAAAAATAGCCAACACGCCAAATTTGTATGAATTTTCATGAGTTTGGGTTGGTAATAGCACTTATTTTCATTTCGATCCAAAAACAAGTTCTATTAAGGCCAACAACACCAATATTGATACAAATACGAAATGGGCGATATAAACAACATGCGATCAATTTACTCTTCACCAAGTCCTACTTGTTATGTTATGACCAAACCGAGCTTAGGAATTGTTGCCGTCCAAAATGAGCATGTATAACATAAGTAAAGACAGCTACTCTTGCTCCAAGGTACTGTAAATTAATGCTTATAACTTAACGTTATTTAATGTGTTTATTTAGATTATGGTAGAGGTGATAGTAAATAAAGAGGTTTCAGTACCTTATTGAGTGTGTGGTAGAGATGTAATGAGCAGTTCTGTTCACTTAGACTATTATTACTGCGTGCCTAATCGCTATCAAATCTGTAGTTGATTTAGGGGACTGTGGTGATCATTTACCTCGATTCTGAATCACAGTCTCCACAGTTTTGAATCACATTACTGTGTGAATGAAAACATTTTTGAAAGAAACTGTCAAACATTTTTTTAAAAATGCTTTGCAATATCACTTTTCATTCCAGCCCACGTTCAGTTTATGTGAATGGGAAGTTCAGCAAAGCTTGTCAAAGCGAGCAACAGAAACTAAGGGGGCTAGGGCTTAGCGAAGAGTAAATTGATGAACATCCTATTCCTTTTTACGTCACATTGCGCAGTGGCTTCTTATATCTTATTTTCTTCTTTTTTTATCCCCTTTTCTCCCCAATTTGACATGCCCAATTCTCAGAGCTCTCTAATTCCTCATGATTCGAACCGGCGTCTCCAGCGTGGGAGGCAAGAGCACTATCGAGGAGGCTAAAGGCTACATCCCTTAGTGTTAGACACTAGTGCGCCTTTTGAGGGCAGGGGAGTGATGTTAACACACTGGGTAACAACATTTTACAGCCCTGGCTCTTCTCTCCTCTGAAAACAAGCAAAATACATTTAAGGCAAATCCGGATACTCGGCGGCCATGTTGGTAATGCCTCCGGTCTGCTTGCAGGACCCTATTTTCTATGGATATAAGAACCGCTCATATCTACTTGAAAGGAAAAAGAACAAAATCTCCAAAATGGTTGGTCAAGATTATGATCAAATAACATTTCAAATCAGCAGTAAAATCTGACAACAATGGTATTATATATTGTGCTACTTTACCTCAGATCATGCTAAAAAAACAATATCCTTCAGGCTGGGCATTCTCAGTTAAACCTGACAGGTGATATCTATATCAAAAATGGGATTGGCTCTTTTAACTTTAAGGTGGGACCTCCTTTTGAACAGCTACCATATCCAGTGATACAATCTCTCCCATTAATTCAAGTATACCAATGAAAGGAAATAGTTCAACTTTAAACAACATGTCTGAAGACCACTATGCTTTGTTTTGTACACAAGAATGCACCTAAGAAAAGTGTGTCCATAAACCGGAAGAGTTATACAGGACTTGACTACCTACTACCATCCCCAATCTATAGCATAAAGTCTAAAGTTCCGTTATAATTATAATGTTCTGAGAGTATGTCCTCTGCCAAGATGAAAAGAACATTCAATTAACAATGTAATCTCTATTAAATCACTGTCTTCATGGATGAGGGCTTGTTAGGACATTGTTCTTCATTGTGCCAATAATGGAGTGTATGTGTGTCAGGGAGAGTGCTGCCCCTCTGCCCTGGCCACTGGAGAGCTCTCTGCTCATCTAGACTAGTGGAATAAAGCACAGAGATGCATTTGAGACACAACATATGTTATTCGCCTTTTCAATAGTCGCTATGCCTCGCAGGGAGAGCACCACCATCGCATTATGACACTTAAAATAAAAGAACCGAAACTGCGCCTGGAGATGTGCTCACACTAGCCACAAATAATATCTTCCATGCAGACATCTCCTTCTGGGTGACAGTTACACTGGGCACTTCACAAACCATACAATGAGCTTATTTTCCAACCCAATATATGAAAGCACAGTCCTTGTTGTTTTTTTTCCAGAAACTCTTTTCAAAGGGACTTAAATTATTCACTGGTTTCATCCAATTGTCATTTTCAATTTATAATTTAAAGATTAGAAAATATGAAAAACCTTGATTGACTGTAGCAGGAGGCGGAAGAGATGTTTTCTGATAGAACGCTAAAAGGCCTGGAGCTAAAGATGTGTGATCTGTGCTCTACACTGTCATTCGAGCCTATTTTTAGAGTTATATTCGAGTCATATTCAAGAGAAAAGTGCAAGTAAATAGACAGGGTCCCATAATTTAAATTATAGCGCTGTTATATGACAAGCGCAAACAGCGTGCCAGAGTTCATATCATTTGCGAATATAAAGATAATATGATGCTACTTTAACTATTGTTTACCTCGCCGCTCTATGTTTGTAATTTCCTGCAGTACAATCACTGATGCATATTCCACACAACCAAAATAAATGAACTACATACATACTTTAAATCATGTAGTATCCGAAGCTAAGATCATTAAACAACATATTTGTACTATTGTCGGGGGGAAATGACATACAGTTTGTCAAATGCTGGCAATCATTTTGTTTTGGTGTACTTTTGTAAAGCAATAATGGCACAACTCTAATGTTCTTTGGAGAGAGAACTACATTTTATCATCACCACCTCTATAGTCTTGACCATGTAGACAACATTGAACACATAATCTATTGAATTGTTATTCAGTTAAATGTAGTAAAATATTTGTAATTATTAAAGGAATATTCTGGGTTCTATATGGGTTCTTATGGCATTATGTACTTATGTAATTTCGACTTGTCCCTCTTTTAAAAAAAAAAAAAAAGCACAAATATGGACATGTGCAACACTGTTAACCATTCTGGCATTTTTTTTTATTGTATTTTAATTTTAAACTAAGTTTCCTTTATTGTGTTTAACTTGTGTTATTTTAATGTTAATTGCATTTAATTGCATGTTATGTCTATGTTTATTTTATGTTTATTATCAGTCAAACAATTGAGAACCTTATAAAATAAATATTGAATAAAACATCTTAGGTCACATCCACACTAATACGTTTTCATTTGAAAACACATCTTTTTCTCTATGTTTTGTCCGTCTGTCCACACCGAGACAGCGAATTTGACAGTAAAAACTGACGTTTTGAAAATGCTCTCCCAAGTGGATAAACTTGAAAACACCGTCTTCGCGTTGTAGTGTGAATGGGGAACCCGGATATATCTGAAAATGATGATGTATTTGTTGTCATGTGACGCAGTCATGTGATCCAATCAACCCAAAACAATCAAGATGGCAGCCCACATTGTTGCAGAGTTTTTGTGACTTATATTCACTTTGATAGCATTGGTAAAGGTATATGTTACTTTGTAACGATGCAAAATTTGCTTGAATATGCTGTCCGGTAACGAAACACGAGGACAATTTTATTTCAGCTTTTACATGGAAGAGAACATTGCATTAGGAACACGATGTGGAAAAGCGTATTACAGGTTAATGATATCATCAATTATTTGCATAAATATGGAATGAGTAAAAAGATTTGTTTACAGATATTTCCTTTCTTAAATAAACTGTTGGATAGGTGGCTAGAAAACAACATTTTCTGAAGGTTAAGTACCTGGTTTTCCAGGCCCTTTGTTGAGAAAGAACAACAAATTTGACTTTTCCTCCAAGATTTTGTATTCATGGAAAACATCCATTGTCAGTTGACTAGTGTCAGTCAGCGAGGTTCTTTTGATTTGGTCTACGAGGTATAGGGACATACAAAGGAAATAAATTCCTTGATGTGCTGCTAACTGACAAAGAGGGACAGACACAATTGATAAGAAGAGGGAGAGAGATGCAGATCCAGACAGACAGAGGGAGATGAGGGGTGTATCCTCCTCCTGTCAGAGGTACAGCTTACATGGAGGGGCATAACAACTCTAATCGCAGTAAATGAGCTGGAGTGTGCACACACAGAGGTAGTGGGGTGGTGTCTGTGATAGATGAGACTGAAGAGGTGACACTAACAATGGCAGAATCTCTGGGTACTTCATGACCCCCCATGAAGACCATCATTACTGGATAATTACCCTTCCAGAGAGAGAGAGAGAGAGAGAGAGAGAGAGAGAGAGAGAGAGAGAGAGAGAGAGAGATGAAACTACACAACAAAGCAGACGTCTTCAGCATCTAAGAAGGAACTGGTGGTTAAAGCAGCAACATAAACATCCAGATTCCCACAGTCATGGAAAACCTGGAAATGTAAGGGAATTTTAAAATAGTGTTTTCCAGGCCTGGGAAAGTCAATAAAATTAATACATTCTTAAAGTCGTGGAAAATGTGTTAACACTTTACATTATTGTTCCCTTTGTTAAGGGTTTATAAAGGGGTTTATTAATAACTAATAACTTATTTACAAATGCATTATAAATAATGTATGTTAATCTATAACATGATGAATAAAAAGGGTGACTTTAATGCAATACAACCATTTTATCTCACTTTCTCAATATTATTAACATATATGGACACATATGAAGCATTTATTAATATACATATTGTTCAGTATGTTTAATGGTCACCAAGTTTATTATATGATATATGCTGTAAATGACCATGAAGAGCTGAAAAATGTTTTCTCAGAGGACTTTAGGTAATTAGGACTAGGTAAGATGGGACAGCACTTGGAGTAGCATTTTTCTTTTCACATCAACATGGCAACACAAGTGAGTCAAGACATTACAGTAATAAATATAAACACAAATGACATAATCCCTCCTTTTAATCTCACTATAATAGTCTGTTTTTGCTGCATTGCGACATATACAAAATATTAGGGCATTTATGTTTTTTTTGAATATGAGTAAGAATAAATGTATTTGTTAAGCATTCATAACATCTTTGTTAAATGCTCACTATTGGCAGGTATTTCAAGATAGTTACCCTATCAGTGCAAAAAAAGTTGATTTCTCCAGGATACACCAACTTGCGTGGAAAATACTTAAAGTGCATTACTGTGGCATCAACAAATCTCAGTCCTCAAGGGAGTGATAGAGTTACCTGCAAATGTCTGAGCCATTCAACCAGAATATATTATTTTTCATGTGACGAGCTAGTTACATGTCGACACTTTAAAGCTACACTATTTAACTTTTAGGCTCTCTATCGACATCTGTGGTTAAAAGATAAAATTGCAAGGTATTTGCAGAGTAACATTGCATTGTTAGGTCAGTTGCGCTGATGAAACTTGTGCATTGCTGCTACTGGGATGATGAAAGGTCAAATGTGAAAATACAGCAATAATATGCAATACTCAGAACTCATGAATATTGGTAAGCATGCTTCAGTAACTTTAACAGATAACATATTTATTAACATTTCACCAAAACGAACAGTAAACATAATTTCCCTCGAGTACTGTTCGATTCATTAAAGCATGAAAACAGATATAAGCTTCAACAACCCTACCAGAAAACATCTATATGCATTATAGGGAGTAACTTTCGCCAACCAACTTCTCCTGTAAACATCCATCCTGAGACTGCTGGCCTGGCACTGCTGCATAGTAGCAGGACCTACTTTACTTTGCTTAAGGACATGACGTAAACACAAAAGGACAAATTATGTAGGCCTACAATTTTGCACCAAATCCAGCCCGACAGCTCAAAATATAAATCATTTGTAGACCTACCATAGTGAATCAGGAAAAGTCAAGAACACACTGTAATTTTGAATACAGATTTTTTTAGGTATTCACTCAACAGAATGCAAAACCAGTGTCCACCCACTTTTTTAGCTGCCTTGGTATTTTTCCTATTTATTATTTTCATAGGGATTTCCTTTATAAAATCCTTAATAAAAGAGTTTTAAGCCATGAACCAAACCAACTAGCTCATGAATTACAACATTGAAAACTTTGATTTGAAGTTAAAAAAATCGGACAAAAAAGACAAAGGTAAAGTGTACTTTACGTCTTTCATGACGAAATTAACTACAATGACATGAAGCATTGAAAACGATGTAATCAAATAAAAAATTATGGAAATATATACAACAATTAACTTTTAAGTTATTGATTATACTGTAAGTATATAAACCATATATTTTAAGTTTCTTGCAAAATGTTTAGATATATACAAATATAAAAGTAGTTTGAGAGTATAGTTAGAGTATAATGCAGACTGATGGCCTTAAAAGAAGCATATAACATCAATTAACAACTTCGGAGCTCACGGTAGGTCTGTCTTTAAGCCTTTCGCACGTACAATCAAACCGGTGTGATTAGGCTGGGCTCAGGGGTGTATGATCAAACCAGTGTGATCTACATTTGTGCTGCTGTTTACCAGCAAAGAGGGACCTAAGCGGTTGTCATAATGAACCACTGCTTAAATAGTCTTTTCAACGTCACAAAATCTTTATTCTTATGTTACAAACATTCAAACAATCACTTAATAAATGTTTAAGCCCTTTGCTGTCAGAGCACACTGTTTTGATACAGTGATGTGGCCATGTTCATTCTAAACATCGAAAAAACACATTTTATGTTTATATTATCTTATTGTATAAAAAAAAAGGTTTAAGTTACCATTAAAAATATGTTCCATTTTTTTTACTCCCAGAACCAGACTAACAAAAAAGTTGAACATATTATATGTTTAACAAACTTTAACCAACCAATTTTCTTTAAACTGTTGCTCCACCATAACAGTAGTTAAAAGTAGTTTATGCTAATAATGCTATAGTGCCCATTGCAGCAAGGGTCAGAATGCTACACAAATTTGTGTTGTTTTATGAATTACATTTAGACACACTTTGAAACCCACAAAATCAAGCCTGTGTAGCTGGAAGCATTTGTGTTTGTGGACTTGCAAGGAGTATGTTTTCGGTCTCTGGCCAAGGCAAGGCTGGGTTTGCTCACCAACTGGCAGGGTGAGCTCAGATATGATTGGCTATGACAGAAGTTTGAAGAGTAATTGCTCTAACCACTATTCCTGGTCCACTTGGTTCACTCAGTGTCCCCGCGCTCAAGCGGGGCGGGTGGGCCAAGGTGCTTCAGATATTCCACCTACTTCTTGAACTGACATTTCTACAGTGCCCTCCCCACCCACCTTCCATCTTCTCTCTCAGTTTCATACCAGGAGATGCTCTTCCACGTGCATCTGCACCCTCATTAGCACAACAAGTGCCCTGTCGATGCATGCAGGGTCGACTGCAGCCGTAGCCATGTGCAGTTGGTGGAAAAAAAGGATTTGATTGGTGAGAGAGACAGAAAGAACAGAGAATAGATGTTTGCCCCACCCTTTTCCTATAAAGGAACCAATAAAACAGGTCAGTGCATGTCTGAGTGGAAGTAGAAAGATACAGGGATGGAGGTGGCTGTATCAGGGGATCTATAGGTATATTATGGTGTCAGCTCCACTCAGAGGTACTGTGGTACTCAGACATTATAATGATATGTGTGTTGTCAGGGGGTTTACGCTAGGCAGGACTCAGGGAGAGAGTAGTTACACAGATTGAAGCTCTGATCAGATAACTGTGACAGGACTAAAGACTAGCCAAGCCAATACTGCACACTATGTAGAGCCCTGACATCCTCATAGACCAAGACCTTCAAGGTAAAATGGGATTTGTCTGTGTGCTTTGATGTTTATAATCGAAATGCTTTTATTATTGTCATCATGTCAACATGATAGTTTTGCTTTCATCTACTAATTATTTTTGATGTGCATTTTATTTGACTCTCTCTTTGTTGTATACAATTTATTCTCAGGAAGCCATTTGTGCCAGACAATGTCATGATTTTCTTTTCTTTTTTTTTTTCATTTCATTAGAAAATATGGTGGACAACCATAAAGGCAGTAATATTCAGATAAGTGGTCAATAAACTTGGATTTTTCAATGGCTGTTTTTTAACCACCAATATTCAGATAAGTGGTCAATAAACTTGGATTTTTCAATGGCTGTTTTTTAACTATTACCCCCAATACCAAAAATATGTGTACAGTCTTTTCAAAGCACCAACAGTTATTTATCATTACAAACCCAAAGCCTAACCCTAAAGCACTACATTATTTCAACTGTGTCAAATATGACAGAAAAAACAAATATGAATATGACACTTTATTATATTTAATGATATTTCTTGACATTTGACACATTAAAAACCCTTTACATTCTAAATGTTTTGGGGTTGAATGTTAGTAACACTGTTTGCAACACTGTTACATTCTTAATTTTTGGGGGGTTGAATATTAGTAACACTGGCACTGTAAGTGTTTTGGGGTTGAATGCTAGTAACACTGTTACACTGTAAGTGTTTTGGGGTTGAATATTAGTAACACTGGCACTGTAAGTGTTTTGGGGTTGAATGCTAGTAACACTGTTGCACTGTAAGTGTTTTGGGGTTGAATATTAGTAACACTGGCACTGTAAGTGTTTTGGGGTTGAATGCTAGTAACACTGTTACACTCTAAGTGTTTTGGGGTTGGATGTTAGTAACACTGTTGCACTGTAAGTGTTTTGGGGTTGAATATTAGTAACACTGGCACTCTAAGTGTTTTGGGGTTGGATGTTAGTAACACTGTTGCACTGTAAGTGTTTTGGGGTTGAATGCTAGTAACACTGTTACACTGTAAGTGTTTTGGGGTTGAATATTAGTAACACTGGCACTGTAAGTGTTTTGGGGTTGAATGCTAGTAACACTGTTACACTGTAAGTGTTTTGGGGTTGAATATTAGTAACACTGGCACTCTAAGTGTTTTGGGGTTGAATATTAGTAACACTGGCACTCTAAGTGTTTTGGGGTTGGATGCTAGTAACACTGTTGCACTGTAAGTGTTTTGGGGTTGAATGCTAGTAACACTGTTGCACTGTAAGTGTTTTGGGGTTGAATGCTAGTAACACTGTTGCACTGTAAGTGTTTTGGGGTTGAATACTAGTAACACTGATGCACTGTAAATGTTTTGGGGTTGAATGCTAGTAACACTGTTGCACAGTAAGTGTTTTGGGGTTGAATGCTAGTAACACTGTTGCACTGTAAGTGTTTTGGGGTTGAATGCTAGTAACACTGATGCACTGTAAATGTTTTGGGGTTGAATGCTAGTAACACTGTTGCACTGTAAGTGTTTTGGGGTTGAATGCTAGTAACACTGTTGCACTGTAAGTGTTTTGAGGTTGAATGCTAGTAACACTGTTGCACTGTAAGTGTTTTGGGGTTGAATACTAGTAACACTGATGCACTGTAAATGTTTTGGGGTTGAATGCTAGTAACACTGTTGCACTGTAAGTGTTTTGGAGTTGAATGCTAGTAACACTGCTGTCAGTGTGGAGTAAGCTACTCTAAACAATTTAGCTTGGTAAGCTACCAACTACTCAAGAGAAACATTTCCGAGAAACTAACAAGTTACATTAATTGCTACAATCCAATATAGCTTGCTACATTTAAGCTACTTAATTTTTTGTTCAACCAGAAGCACAGAACACACTGTCATAGACAAAACATCTAAAAGACTTTTATCAAAATCATGGTATAGCATAGTACAGTTGAGTTTATTACAGTATACATGTATACATTATGGTGCAAAATGAAATATATTTACATGTAAAAAAAAAGATATATTCATATTCATACATGCTACCTATATAAACCCATGTGTTCAATATGCAAAATCAGTATTTTCACGTTTTATTTTCCATAGTTATACTGCTACCTCTGAAAACCCATTTGAGCAATGTCCTTTGCAAATACATGTAAAAAAACTGCATACAACTGCGGAATTCTGTGTCTAGCTGCTGTTCAGAGGCCACATTCCTTTTCACGTTTGTGTGTGCATGCGTGTGTGTATGTGTGTGTGTGTGTGTGTGTGTGTGTGTGTGTGTGATACCATGGTAATTTGATATAAGATAACATATTCATATTGGCTACTACTGTTACATGGTGCTTCAAGATAATTCAAAGAATACCATGGTAATACCATATAATCAGTGGTGGAAAGAGTACTGAAAAATAATACTCAAGAAAAAGTACTGTTACTTCTTAAAAAATGTAGTTTGAGTAGAGTAATTACCTGTCCTAAAAACTACTCAAGAAAGAGTAAAAGATTAGCTCATTTAAAAGTTGCAAAATCGATGCCCCGTTATAATAAACACTTGATATGTAAACACTACATTATGTAAACACTACATGAATCTGATTAAAAAAATAATATAAAAGGGTGATATGATTACAGGAATGAAAAGATGAAAGTTATTTGCAATACACTGATCCCCATTTTATATCGTAATGTATTAAACAATTGCATTAAAATAAATGTATGTGTAGGGTCTAAATTTCCCTTAATGCCAACAGAGAGAGTTACTGTTGAACATAAAACATGTTCAGAACAATGTAAGGAATGCAAAAAAAATTAAAAAGCAGGGTCACTTGGCGCATCATGTCCCGCACAATAGAGGGGGTAGAGCAGGGGTGGGACAAGTTTTTTGGTACAGAGGCCACATCGGCCTTCAAAGGAACAATTCACACAAAAATGTAACTTTTCTCATCAATTAGTCACCCTTATGCCATCTCGGATGTGTATGACTATCTTCAGCATAACACAAATTACGATTTTTAGAATAATATCTCAGCTCTTTTGGTTCATTCAATTCAAGTGAATGGGTGCCAACATTTTTAAGCTCCAAAAATCACATAAATCAGCATAAAAGTAGTTTTAAAGTAGTTTAAAATTACATTAATACTTTTAAAGCTACTAAAGTTATTCAGACATAAGTATTGAGTGGTTTTCTTATTTACTTGTTATTGTTGTTTGATTAATAGCCTTTATATGACATAGTCTACTAGACAGAGCTCAATTCGGTTACATGTAGGCTACACTTCAACTGCAACATTTTGATGCAAATATGCTTTTTGTCCCACTGTTTACATTCACTTTAGACATAAAAGACTGCATTTACATTAAATCCTCATCAAGACGGGCATTGGCGGAATTATGAAGTGTATTTGATCGTTTAAGCATTAACATTAGCCAACTGTCAATCAAACAGTGCACAGTTACAGAAGTCAGGAAATAAAAATGCAATCTTTTATATTTTATCTAGTTCTTGTCTTGCTATAATGGTCGATGTAATGAACACCCCTGTTCTAGATGTAGATCATAGGCTATGTATAGAAAATTACTCAAAATTGTATCATCGATATCGAGGACATCTATTTTTCTTTTCTTTTTTTCAGATAAACATCAAGATAATTTGATCTCCCAGCCCTATTGATAACATAGACTTAATCTCTCACAGCAGCCCAATAATCTCAGTGATAGATAGCTAAATTACGAGCTATGTTATAGACAGAATCTAGTAAGCAGAAATGTTTAATTTACCTCGATATGTTTCGCCATTAGAGGCAGGATTAATGCTGATATCTGGCTTGAGCAAGCTAAACTCACATGACACAATCTAGCAATTGAAAAACACTTTCAGGTGCGGCTGTGATGTTCAGATGCTAAACTGTGTTTGAGGCATTCTCCACATCAATATCCAGCATGTTGCCATTATAGTTGGTGCCATCTGCAGCTGCCGTGTGATTTGATGGGAATCAGGAGACACTCCCTAGCCAATCATGTTGATAGATAAAAATCAAAATCAGGACGGTGGGAAAATAGCGCATTAAAAGTACAAATACAGCACTTAAAATGTACTGAAGTAAAAGTTTTAAACTACCTAAAGTACAATTCCTGGGAAAAACTACTGTGAATATTTGTAATTCGTTACTTTACACCCTCTAGGTTTTAAAAAAAAAATGTCTTTCTAGTCTGCTAAGCATTTCCAGTCATTTGTTTCAAGTGTCGTTGCAGTGAACTATTGTTATTGCCACCCGTGTGGGGCCCCCAGCTTGGGGCCCCAGGCACTTGCCTGGCATGCCTGTCCCGTAGGTCTGCTTCTGTGTACTGTGTGACTATACATCAAATAAAGTGATTTCTGGATTACTACACTGAAATTTTCCTGGGATAATGGACAAAAATAATAAGATGTTAAGATATTTATTGAGAGTGGGTAATTGAAATCTATTATAAACTTAACGTCATGAAATCAAATTTACATGAGTAAAGTGTTATGTGCCTGTTAGTGCGTGGTTAACTTGCATCAAGACGAAGTCAATGGATGAGTAGTTCAGTAAAGTATTTTATGTCGAATCATAAAAGCCTTTATTGTAAAAGATTAATAAATATGATAAATAGGTTAATAATGCATTTAAAAAGAAATCCTGCTGAGATCAGCGTGTGTTGTGTGGTTAAAATAGACTGTGCACCTCATCTCTTCTCTTATTATGGACGCAGTACCCATCCACGCACCTAGTGTAAAGACTGAAACAGCCCTAGCAAGATTGTAGCTCCAATGTTGGGGTCCTCCATCATTGTTACTAAGTTATTAAGTTACTAAGGTGAAAATACTGGGTCTGTATGTAGGAAAGGGGCTAATGCTCCTAGCACCATTACATGTAACAGAGTATATGTAACATTATGTTACAGGATTGGAGATCAATCATATTATGTTACAGGGTTGAATATTACTGCTAAAATGTCTCATGATAAAGGCCACAGCCAGAAAATATTTTTGTACCACACCATGTTTTTTCATACATCAGACTAACCAGAAAAAATGACCTAGTATCGATAACACAGATTTTTAATAAACCTAATAACTTGCCTTTACTTGAACACAAAATCCATGCGTCCAGGGCTGGACTGGGAAGAGAAATCGGCCCGGTTTTTCACATGGTAACTGGCGCAAAACTTGTCTTGGGGGGGGGGGGCGACCCACCAGCCCGCTCAAGGCCCTGATCTGCCCCAAAGTGCATCGGCCCACCGGGAAAATGCCCGGTATGTCAGATTACCAGTCCAGCCCTGCATGCGTCTCACCTTGCAAATTAATATCTCCGTCAATTTATTGTACAAGTCACCTGCTTGTTTAAGTTTCGATAGCCTCTCTTTTTCAAATTTTAATTGAAATGTAATTATAAATTTTTTATACTATACCCATTTTAGCACTTAATAATGCATTAGTAATGTGAACTTGAACGTGTTTACGCAAAACAAAAATCTAGCCTATCAGATAGCGTGACTGAAGGAAGGAGCTTCTGATTGGCTTACTGGTTTGTTCGAAAGAACATATGATGTTGAAATTAAGGGTGATAAACAATGCTTTGAATCGAACTCAGAGAAAGCATAAAATAAATGCTAATACCTGAGGGTGGCGCCAAAGCGAATACATAAATAACTGTCTGCTCAACTGAGATGAAATGTGACAAATTTGAACGAAAACAGTTGTTTATTTTTTTATATTTATATTTAAATATAAAATATAAATAAAAATTATGTTTAAATATTTCATAGTGTCATTTTTCTTTTCACTCTTATTTTAGGTAAGCACTGCTTAACCTGCTTATATGGACGGCACGTCCATGATGAAATGTCACAGCTTAACAGGCTTGAACACAAAATGAGCAACAAAAGAAAATAAATTAATGAATACATTTCATAAACCATTTTAAAAATAAAATTTCACATACAATGAAAGTATTATTTTAAATATTAATTAAAGCACAATTTTGGTAGAATTTAATTTCTTATTATTATGTATAACCTCTCTCTCTCTCTCTCTCTCTCTCTCTCTCTCTCTCTCTCTCTCTATATATATATATATATATATATATATATATATATATATATTTAATTGTAATTAATATTGTTGATACTGCCAGATACATTCACACTCTTGTATAAATGAAGCTGCACACAGTTGAAATAAATGCCCTGCCATTTTACTTTCACTCATATATTCAGTGTTACAGTCTATAATCATTTATGGTCTTCCCTGGAGAGCATTGTGGGCAGCAGTGGAAGTATATGAATGAAAACAGCTTTCATTATTCTTGATGATTGACAGGTCTGATGGCCGGCCACAACATGATGTCATTAACAACCGTTTCCAGGAAGTGGGAGTGCATGCGATATGCATCAGTGTGGTTCCTTAAATTAAGTGAATAATGCCAATAGGAAATGAAGAGATGGGAACTACCTAAATGCATATGGCTGCGTTTAAAAGTATGGTATGTTTGGTGCCTTCAGGAAACTGAGGAGAGAGAGAGAGAGTATACTGTCTTTGAAGAACATCTCTGAAACTAAGTTATTCTTCTTTCTATTTCTTTCACACAACAAAGAACTTCCTCCCCAAACCCTCACGCTAACTGTGTGTTATGTTGTGGATTTGTTTGTGGTAGTCAGCGATTCTTTCTGTGCTCAATACGAGGAAGCTTTATGTAATTGAGTTAACTAAGAACACTAACTCACATGTGTAGCAGAGAAACAGATGTTTCTAAAGAGGAAAGGGAGGAGGGTGTGCTGCCTTTTCAGTGCACTTTCACATTCTTCTTTTGTTTTTGGTGATTTGCATTATTTGTGCATATCGCCACCTATTGGCAGGGAGGAGAATTTATAGTAAAAAAGGACTTACATATTGATCTGTTTCTCATCCACAACAATCATGTCGCTATTGAGTCATATACATTACTTTTATGCTGCCTTTATATGCTTTTTGAACCTTAAAAGTTCTGGCAGATCAGGACAGGAGGACATTAGTCTCTACATGGATGTTTAACTGTTAGCTATTTGGCAAAGTTGTTTACTTGCTGTAATGTTTGGATAGGTTTCTGGTAGGGTTATTGAAGTTTATATTGCTTGTCATGCTTTAATGAATCGAATATTAGACAATTTGTGCTTACGATGAGTTTAAAACGCTTCGTTTTCTGGTGAAGTTACTGTCACATGTTTACTAATATTCATGACTTCAGAGTATTTTATAACATTGCTGTTGTTTCAGTGTACACACAGTGTGTGTGCACCGCTGTTTTATCCTTGTGACCTTAGTCACAGAAATGCACCAGCTGTTGTCACTTTCCATTGCCCTCAGATACTCTGTTTAATCACCATTATAGGTAGGCTACATGGTACTAGAAGGTAGTTTCCTGTGATTGATATATGTAAAGGGATTTAGACAGGCATGGAGGAGGTGAGAACTGGCTTGACAATATAAATAATAGTTTAATGAGAAACTTAAACAAAAGATGCTCTCTCTTTCTCTCGCACCATCTTCCGCACTCGGCCTTTATCCCTCTCTGAGGCTTGATTAGCCTGATAAGGGACCGGGTGTGTAGAATCACGACCCGGCCCCGTCCTCCGCCCTGCCACAGTACACTCATCTCAAGTTGTTTATAATGTACTGATTCCATAGCACAGTAATGAACATACTTTTAAATGTTTTCTCTCTGTTGTGACTTTACTGCTAAAGAAATGATTAACAATTAAGATTATTACTGTAATTGTTTCATTGCATATTTCTCTATTTTATATAATGAAATAAAAAGTACATTTCTTCCCCATCATTATTTAATGCTCCCTTTTGATTTTAGTTTAGTTTTATTGTATGCAGATGAACTATAGTAGTATTACGGTTTACTTGCATTGTCCACTGAGGCTGTAGATTTTAACATAAAAATAAAGTGTCTTCAGTTTAACTTGTATCAGTCATATCATGAGTATAATATATACTGTATGTGAGATATACACTCACTTAGCACTGTATGAGGAACACTATGGTCCTAATAAAGTTCCTGATGTGGTCCATTCTCTGTTGACCTCTCTCGTCAACAAAACATTTCCGTCCACAGAACTGCCACTCACTGGATGTTTTTTGTTTTTTGCACCATTCTGAGTAAATTCTAGAGACTGTTGTGTGTGAAAATCCCAGGAGATCAGCAGTTACAGAAATATCAAAATATGTTCCCCATTCTAACCATTGATGTGAACATTAACTGAAGCTCCTGACCCATATCTGCATGATTTTATATATTGCAGTGCTTTTACATGATTGGCTGACTAGATAATCACATTAATATGTTTGTGTACATGTGTACCTAATTAAGTGCTTAGTGAGTGTGTGTGAAGTACAATACAAACATTAATGTGTGGTGGATAAAACACATGAATAATCATATTAAAATAAGTAAATAAGAATGTTGTTTATCTTCCTCAAAGCAAGTAATATCTTGGTTATAAATGTTTAAACGAATAACACAATATCAAAGTGAAAATATCACATCATAACTCCGGCTCTGCAGATGAATGCCTCCGGGTGATCATAGGCAATATCCAGGTAACCTTAAACCAAGAGATTCATTAGCGCAGTGAGCAGGGCCGAAGCACAACTCACGAAAAATTATCCACAGCAAGTTACCTGCAATTTTAGATTTCAATCACAGATGTTGCTAGAGAGCCCAAAGTTCCGAAGTGCAGCTTTAGTAAGAAAATTTATAATTTGCTCAACCATATGTTATCCCAAACCTTTACGATTACCTTTTTAGGACACTTTTATGATACTTATATGTTAGTTTTTGTCATAATATTTCAGTTTTGGGTGAACTATCCATGGACTAACTATATGAATATGAAGCATTATATTCATATAGATATGATAAGCATTATATAAGCCTCTAAAACCTGGCAGGTTTTTTTTAAGTATAAACATTTGCCTATTTGGCTATTGGCTGATGCCTGCACTTGTTGTATTTGTTTGGCTAGATTGCATAAGATTCTATTCAGAACAACAGCACATTATGATCTATTAGTATTCCTCACTGCCTAAAAAGATCAATACAAACTTAATAATTACACAGATAAGTAATGTACAGCATCTGAGTTTGATAAATGCACACAAACACCAAAGACATACATGTTCCCTGATACATCTGGCAACATGTTAAACTAGTCCTGACCACCTGAATTTAATGGCAGTGTTGCTATACATTACTGTGCCAACTTCAGGTATTATAATGGTGGGTAATGACCACATATATACATACATACATGCATACATACATACATGGGGTGGATGCATTCAGTTGTGTTAGTTTGTGTGACGTTGACATTGATAGACCTAAATGAATGGGGCGCCGTTAGTTCTGGGTCATTACACCACTAAACTGGGGTTTCACTGGAGAGAGAGCGGAGAACAGCACGATGGTCCTTTGCCGCTCTGTATTTCAGGGCTGCCATCATAATCATCACGGCTGTCCTTTCAGGTAGCAGGCAAACATCCTTAAAGTAATAGTTCACCCAAAACTAAAAATTCTGTCATGATTATTCCTTGAATAACACTTTGGAATTCTCAGTTAACAAAGAAAAAAAAAGTTAAAGTCTCTGCTCAAATGAACGGCAATTATTATGGACATAAATGTGGGGCAAAGATGTTCTGGCAGCGAGAAACAACAGTCTATTCCCAAGGCCAGAACATGAAGGGCTTCAAAACACAAAAAGTGGTCAGACGGGGGTAAATTCCCTCCTCTTTTCTGCCTTTCTCTCCCCAACTCAATTACAGCTGCTGCATACACTCCTGTCAGTATAACCCCCTTCAGCACAACACTCTTCAAACGCAACTCTGACTCAATCAGCAACACTCAACATTAACACACACTAATTATTCATGAAGCTGGAATCACTGCGGCCAGAGTGAAGCACACAACATCTACACTTTAATAGAATAGTTCGGGCAATTCGGGCAGCATTTACTAACCTTCATGCCATTCCATACTCGTATTACTTATTTTTTTACTTGGAACACAAAAGATTACATTTAGCAGACTGTACTTCTTTTTTTCTACTTAACAAAAGTGAACAAGGTTGAGACACACACACATTAATATGGGTACACAGGGTAACATTTGAAAGCTTAGAATCTGAACATGTCAGAGAACTCTATCAATTTTGCATTTATGTTACATAAATAACAAAACTTGGAAACCTCTGCGTTGCAAATGAGCCTGAAATCTAATATCACTTAAATTGACAAGTCATACAGTATATCAAATGTCATCTCTCATTCTCAGAAGTGTAACTTTGCTGCATATTTTGTTGGCACAGTTCAAAAGAATCATGAAGTAAAACATGATGTCTGTATGACAAAAAAGAAAAATATATAATTTCTGCTTCAATCACTGTTTCTGTAAGCCCCAAGTAATCACAAACTCTATATCAGCTCTTATCTTAGGCTGGTTTCTTCAAAATGAACCATTTTGTACTTTTCTGTGAGCTTGCTTGGGTAAATAATCCAATGATATGATATATTAATGATAAATTAAGCTTCTAGTCCACTCAGAGACCGAGATATTTGACGAAATAGTGGGAAGGTGTGTGTGATCACAAAATAGATTGGGAAGAAAATCAATTTTCCTCTATCACCTTTCAGCACAATATACAGATCTGAAATACATGTGTTTCTAGAGCTCCATCTGTATTTCAGATCTCTATATTGTGCTGAAACTTTTTTTTCTTAGTAATTGCTCTTGTAGAAGCATAGAGCAAACAGAGCCAGGATTAAAAATAAAACAAATGTATGTTCATCATGAGATTGTAAACATTATTTATGAATAATTAGTCCACTAATGTGTTTAAAGTTAGATTTTACATTTA
Organism: Xyrauchen texanus; assembly: GCF_025860055.1. NCBI lineage: Eukaryota > Metazoa > Chordata > Actinopteri > Cypriniformes > Catostomidae > Xyrauchen > Xyrauchen texanus. Next base: position 33,117,558 of record NC_068316.1, on the reverse strand, counting down.
AAAAATTGCAAATGGCAGCCAAAATATGCAGAGTTTAAAGGAATGTTCCAGGTTCAGTACAAATTAAGCTCAATCGACAGCATTTGTGGCATAATATTGATTACCACAAACATTTATTTTGACACATCCCTCTTTTTCTTTTAAAAAACATAAATAAAAATCAGGGTTCCATTGAGGCACTTACAATGGAAGTGAATAGGGCCTATTTTGTTGTTAAAATACTCACTGTTTCAAAATGATAGCAACAAGACAAAGAATATGCATGTAAACATGATTTTAGTGCAATAACATCACTTACTAACCGCATCTGTGTAAAGTTATAGCCAATTTTACAACTTTGTTGCCATGATGATGTAATGTCAACAAACCCTAAAACCACAACTTTACAGCTTAAATAATACATGAGTTTTAACAGAAGAATTAATGCAAGTGCTTTTATAAAATTGTAAGCTTCACATTTCTTCCTTTAAACCCTCCAAAAATTGTCCACATTCACTTTCATTTTCACCTTTCACTTCCATTGTAAGTGCTTTACTGTAACACAGATTTTTGAATTTTTTTAAAGAAAAGGAGAGACGAGTCAAAATAATTATTTTATGGTAATCAACAATATGCCACAAATTATGTTGATTGAGTTTAACTTGTATTGAACCCGGAAGATTCCTTTACAGAGGTTAAGTCATTATTCACTGAGAATTTCACCTTCACTGAAGCTCATAAAATAAAAATGGAACTGATGCACCGGGTCAGGGTTTACGTCAATGACATTTGGTCACGAGACACAAGAGAACCAATGAAGTTGCTGGTAAATGGCATTGTCACAGCATTTGAATTGTTATTACAACATTTGTAGTCCATTCAACTTAGTCAATTTCAGTGCTTGGGCAGAACGGAAGATTATCAGTGAATAATGAGTTGTTTGTTTGGTGCTTCTTTTTTTCTTTTTAAATTTGGAGCTTGACAATACCCATTTACTTGCATTATATGTGAAAGAACGACCAGGATATTCTTCAAAAATGTTTTTTTTTTTTTAAGAAAGTCATACAGGTTTTGAACGGCATGTGGGTGAGTAAGCAATGACAGGATTTTCATTTTTAGGTGAACTATTTCTTTAATGTACACATCTTTCTCTACCATCTCTCAATCCATGCCAAGACACCCAATGCAATCACAGGTGTGTTAAACTAGGTTTACATCTGGTCAGGGGAAAGCAATTCTACTCTTTTATGTAATCAATGAAATATGTCTGTCGTTTACTGTTGGAAATGTGATTACTGGCCCGTCTGGCTGTGGCTACAGTAACAAGAGCGCTGTTAACATCGTCACAGTGACGCTCGGGGAAAGGTATTGCCTGTCGGGGGCCAGTGAGGACCGAGTTTATTCCTTCTTAATAGGCTTTGGGCCGAGTTCCCAGCGGAGAGTTTGGTTGACAATCTGACAAAGTTATCTGGAGATAAATGTGTTATGGAGCGGAAAGAACGTGCCAGAGAGAGAGAGACTGAGTGAAAACGTCTCAGATTTGATGGAGGTTTGATTGAGGATGTTGCCGGGGGTCCAGAGGTCTGGGCAAGTACAGATGCACTATACTGTACCATAAACACAAAATCATAGTCCTATACTGATCTCTTTACTAAATTTGTGACTGTGCACTATAATCACTTGCTTTAAAGTCAAATACCAAGACATTAGTTCTGTTTTAGCATGATCTGAGCAATAGAACCACAATAATGATACCATTATTGTTTGATTTTAATTGTGATATGTCATTTGATCTTAATATTGACCAACCATTTTGGAGATTTCAAGCTTTCTCATTCAAATATAGGAGCTGTTCTTGTATGCCGCTTGAATCCATAGAAAATACTGCCTGGGAGCGTTCCCAAGATGGCCGCTGAGTGGACTGACTTGCTATCAAAGGTCTTAAAAGGTCTTAAAGTCTTAAAAGCAAGATACAAGTTACACATTTTGGCTACATTTAAGTCAACACTGAAAGGTATTGCTAAAAAAAAAATTCAGTCTAATAAAAATTCACTTATTTTACCCAATTTTTTGTACTCTATACATTTTTGGGGCTTTTTAAGATTATAAAGTAGAAACCTTTTAGCAGAGACTTACCACTTTTGAAAGAAATGGGAGAAATGGATGTAGAAAGGAAGTCCCGCCTTACAGGTAAAAGAGCCAATCACCTTTTAGATCCAGACATCACCTGTCAATCAACTTGAGAACACGCATCCACATTAGCTTGTGTTGTCAAATTTTACTGCAGATTTAAAATATGTTCATTCAAAATCTCCAACAGTTTTGGAAATGTTGGTGTTTCAAATAGATGCACTGGCATGACTGGAAAGCCTCCCAAGCGCGTTTAAAACATGGCCGACAGTGGACTGACTTGCTAGAAAGACTTTACTCTAAATTCATTAGCTTAGCAACATGCTAGCGCAAAAAATGTATTCAAATCAATTCTAAGGTTTGTCTGATGTGTGGGCCTGTCATCTTGTGTTTTTCCACGGCCTGCATTACTGTAGAGAGAATGAGGCCTTTAAATGTCATGGTCACAACATCTGATCATCCTAAATAGAGAAGGAGAACTCATCATAGACATACACACTGAAGGGTGGTGACAGCTACTGTACACACACACACACACACACACACACACACACACACACACACACACACACACACACACGCACACAGGCTCTATTCCAAAACCTTGTGAGCTGCTCTACAACAACAGCCAGGATGATTTTTCTGATTGGTCAGTTACAATGATGCTTACTTGCATGTGGCATCATCTGTCAGAAAAATGTATATGTTGTTTCATTATATTATAAACTATTCACCATATCAGGGGTCAGCAACCTATGAGGGTAATCACTAGTACACCAGCAATGTCCAGAGACTTGTAGACTATTTTATTCATATAAAATTCTGCACCTACATTCCAATCTACATCTTGATGTAATCCTTCCTCATGATCACACAGTGTTTTCATGAGCTGAATATGAGACTGTAACGTAGTTCGATGGAAAGGAGGAGGCGAGAACCGGCTTGACGATATAAATTATATTTTAATTATAAACTTAAACAAAAGACACAAACACACATGACGGACATGTCCGTTAACGATCTCTCTCTCCCGCACAACCCTCCGCAGTCGGTCTTTATCCCTAAAAAATATTAAAATATATAAATGCAAATATAAAATAAACATGTAGCTTAATTCACCTCAGGTATGCTTTCCAAGCAGGTGTGTGCGAGTGTTAAGCCAATGAGATGGGACCATTACATCCATTATCATGCAATATGTCCTATAACTGATAACGTATGACAGTATTATTATACATTAATATTATCAAGATAGTATTTATTAGATAACATTTTTTTTTTTATCAAACAGCAACCATTATTTCATTTACAGGTTATGGACCTGGAGAAATATCTTAATTAGAATGTATAAACTATATATATATATATATATATATATATATATATATATATATATAATATGAGAATAAACATGGATATATTATTTAAATGTATATAGATGAGTAACTTCATTTATATTGTTACATGACAGGGGTTTTCAAACTGGGTTCTGGGGAGAGAATATTAATATTAAATATATTAAAACTTAAAAAGGTATAACAGTAAAAAAAAAAATTGAAAAAATAGAAAAAAAAATATATATATATATATATATATATATATATATATATATATATATATATATATATATATATATATATATATATATATATATATATATATATATATATATATATATATATATATATATATATATATTGTTTTTTATTTATTTATTTTTTATTTTTAGGTGTTAATTTCTCCATTCTATGCATACATATATATATGTTCATATATCATATATATATATATATATATATATATATATATATATGTACATATTGTATATATTTTTATCTAGGGATTTTTTCAACGCCACTGTAGTTTCTCATTGGTTGAATGACTTTATTTTCTGTAAAGCTGCTTTGGAAAAAGAACTGCTGCAAAATATGCTGTACAAATATTAAAACATATACAGTATATAAAAAAATCACTTTTAGTTATAATATTCGAATATTGCGTAGAAAACAAACAAATATTTCAAGAAAAATAAGCATTTTACATATTACATTTTAATCATCTGTTTTGGCTTCAGTACAATACAAAATAAAAGCTTATTTAAAAGCTATTTGTCCTCAGAGATGGGTCGGTGTACGGTATACTGTAGCTGCCCTTATATTTCAGGAAGGGGTTCCCCCACAAGGGAAACATCATATTTGGTGGTCCTTGACATTAAAAAGTTTAAAAAACATCTGTATTATCCCATTTTAATTGAAACCAGTAATCTGTACGACTCGAGCATTGTCTGTTTTTAATGACGCTGCAGGGTATTCCAGATGAACACATTTTGTCAACTGAAGTGAACTTCAACAGATACGTGCTCAGTGAGTAGGGAGCAGTGAACAGAATGCAGCTTGAGTGTGGAGTCACATGGTACATGTTATTTTTCTCAGCGCTATCAGCGATAGACCTGATTATTAGATTTAACATTGTGCGACTCTTCGTCCACATGCATGGACGTTGTATTTTGGCTTCACTATACTCAACGCATAATTTAAATGAATAAAAATTGACTGAATATGGTTCACAAGACTCTAGACGGTCATTTAAGAGTTAAACTTCAGGCACACTGAGACACGAGACACAAAAACATGAAGGTGATCTCCGTAAAGCGCTTCTACATGCGCAGAGCCAACAAGAGCGCCTCTGGTAAGAAGTCTTTAAGGTTTTTCATTGAAACCTGCTTGGTTGTAAAGAGTAGCATCTCTACAGTAGTTTTGTTTGATATGCCACTTTAAAAAATCTGTTCATTTTTAATGCGACAGCACCCTAATAAACAAGATTTCATTCCCTCAAAGTAGAAAAACCATGTTAGTTATTTTGAATAACCTTCGACATTAGCACATCTGTGGGTCTTTCAGCTTGATTTTAATATATATTTTGTTATATTTTATTTTGTTATCACTGCACAGTACGGTTCCATTCATTAACATTATTTAATGCATTCCTACATTTACTGTACATTTTCACGGACGTAGTCCCGGCTGTCCACATATGTGTACATTCATTTATAGGAAAACTAAACATTTGCTCTTGAAATTATTGTTGGCTTGTTTTTGCTTGTTGTTACTAGATACAAGTCAAAAAGGGAAATGGAAAATGTACACAGATGGTCACGCTGGGGTCTCAGGAGGGTAGATTAGCATACTGGCTGTGTTCGATAGCCGGAAAATGCTGCCTTCAGAAGCTGTATACAGAGGTAGGATGAAAATAAGGTGCTTTTCAAACATTTCACTATTGATGAATCCCCGACAACTCTGTCTGGAATCCAAATGACATTTCACATCAGAGTACACGCGAGAAGTGATACAAGATACAAAAACAAATGCATGATCATATGTTATGCATTTCAGAATATGATGTGTATGTTTTAATCATATATTTTATTGGTTACAATATGAAAAAGTACCTCCTATTGAAAAATCTACCTATTTGCTTACAGTCCAAGAGAATTGGCAGTTTCTCTCCATCCCTTCTCTTTCTCCACATGGTTGTGGTGCAGTTCAGATGAAACATTAAACAGGCACTGGTGCTCCTGCCAATGTTCCACTAATTTTATTCAATTTCCTCTGTCCAATGAGACTTTCTTGATACCGCAGCCATGCTAGATGATGTTCTGTTGCAGGTGCATCAGGACTCCTCCCACTGAAACTTCCCGTGCCCTATTTCTTGCTCTTTCATTAGCTGTAGGTCAACACTGCTGTTGTATTCAGTCAAAACATATTTCACACTGCGAGATTTGGAATCACAGACAGGTCCAGATATTTAACATTCTACATATCTCTCTGACATCGGCGAGTGAAAATCGGGCTTAAAATCGTGTAGTGTAAACTCGGCCTAAGCTTGTGGATGCAGCCACTGTTTCGAGTACAGATGTCTCCGGGAAGACAAAAAACTACAGCAGAAAAAACTTCAGTATCTGTGAATGGGAGACCATAGTAAGTATTATTTTATGTTCCCATTTGATCCAACAGCAAAACAAAAACTTTCTAAAAGATGAAAAAAAAAATAAAGAGCAGTGGATTACGGCAGTCAGAAGAAAGAAAGATGCCAATTAACAATTGTATTAGAAACCTCATCGCAGGGGCCCGGGTAGCTGACTACCACCCCTGGAGTCACAAGTTTGAATCCAGGGTGTGCTGAGTGACTCCAGCCAGGTCTCCTAAGCAACCAAATTGCTAACCCAGTTGCTAGGGAGGGTAGAGTTACATGGGGTAACCTCCTCATGGTCACAATTAGGGATTTCTTGCTCTCAATGGGGCGTGTGGTGAGTTGTTTGTGGATCATGGAGAGCAGCATATTGTGAGTCTCCACAGTGTCATGCAAACGAGCCATGTGATAAGATGCGTGGATTGAGTATCTCAGAAGTGGAGGTAACTGAGACTGCACTTGAGGTGAGTAACCGCGCCACCACGAGGACCTACTAAGTAGTGGGAATTGGGCATTACAAATTGGTGAAAATTTTTTTTTATATATATATATATGTATATATTTAATGCCAGGGTAATATAAAACAAAGCATAGCCTAATGTTTCCACTAAATAATTAAACTAGACCCAGTTAAACCTAGTTTAACACAAACTAATTGAAAATATATATTTTTTTACTAGATTTACACAAAATAAGGCAGAAACACATCACAGTCTGTGAAAACGGTCCATTTATTCAACATTAGCATGGTGCTAAGCTACATTTTGAATTTCTAATAAGCATTTCTATAAACAGCACACACAATATTGTGTAAAATATCCTGTTTTCAATTGTAATAAACTTTTTTATCAATATGTTTTCATGAAGGTTATGATGTTATCTCAGGTAGGGTGCTGTTAACTGTTAATTTGATCACTACTTAGTGTTGAAAATTTTTAAAAAGACAACATGCAACACAAGCAACGTTCAGATGTGTCACTGTTGTAAACAGACAACACTGAAGCGTCTGTACTGTATGTGTGTCTGAATTGATTTGGCCCAGCGAGACAGCCTCTGCTAATGGTGTCCTGGCCTGACTGAAACATATACCAAAGTGATTATTCATTACAGGGCCATTTCATGGTGTTCATCATTGATACGGAAGCTTCTGTCTCTCAAACCAGCCATGCTGGAATCGCCCGAGGAAACAAATCCGCAAGAGTGTGGCATTGCTGCTAGCTCACTGCGACTTCCCCCAGCATGCTTCTCGCAGAAAAATGAAGAATATGTTAAGGAGAGATGCATCGTATGCAATCAGAAACTTGAGAATAATGCAAAAAATGGGTCTGTATGAACACTATGTTGTGTGATTATTTATGTGCAAATCTGTGCTGTTACTGTACGTATAACTACAATAAGCAGGCTAAGTGTAGCTTAGATCTAGTGATTGGGATGAGTGCGGGTGAAACTAATACTGGTGATAGGAGAGCGGGCATGCGAGCCCGAGGAGGGAGACCTGCTAACGAGCATGAGAGCTCGTAGGAGCAAAACGAGCGTGGAAGCTCGAGGGAGCAAAACGAGCGTGCGAGCTCGAGGGAGCAAAACGAGCGTGCAAGCTCGAGGGAGCAAAACGAGCGGCGAGCTCGAGGGGCGGAACGAGCGTGGAAGCTCGAGGGGCGGAGCGAGGAGCGGGGTTCGTGACAGTACTCCCCTCTAAAACGGACGGCTCCTGACGGCCGGCTCTGTTGCGAGGAGCGCGACCTCTGGGAAGTGGTGCTGGACGATCCCAACAAACAAAAAACCCTGAACAGACAACCCACAAAACACACAAACAAAATTGAGGGCAGTCCAAGGGGCACAGAGGGAAATGAGACAGTCCATGGGGTCAATGGGCAGTTTCAAGGCACGGTCAGGGGGAACATAGCGGACAGGCGGGTGGTCGGGAGATCTAGGGGGCATCCAAAGGGCAGAGACTGGGTCAGGGGGTCTGGAAGGCGACTGGAGGACAGGGACTGGGTCCGGGGGTCTGGAAGGTGACCACCGGACAGGAATAGGGTCCGGAGGCCAGGGAAGAGGCCACAGGACAGGAAGGGGGTCAGGAAGTCCGGGCTGAGCCGTGAAAGGCGGTGCCGTCAGAGGCGGCACTGTAGGCGGCTCTGGAGGTGGGGTTCTGGAAGGCTCTGGAGGTGGAGCCGAAGGAGGCTTTAGGGGCGAAGGCCTGGAAGGCTCTGGAGGTGGAGCCGAAGGAGGCTTTAGGAGCGAAGGCCTGGAAGGCTCTGGAGGTGGAGCCAAGGGAGGCTTTAGGGGGGTAGGTCTGGAAGGCTCTAGGGGTGGAGACCTGGAAGGCTCTGGAGGTGGAGCCGAAGGAGGCTTTAGGGGCGAAGGCCTGGAAGGCTCAGGAGGTGGAGCCAATGACGGTGGCACCGTGGGAGGCTCTAGCGAGGTAGGCCTGGAAGGCTCTGGAGGTGGAGCCAAGGGAGGTGGCGCCGTGGGAGGTCCCCAAGGCGACGACCTGGCAGGCTCTGTAGTCTCGGGGGGTAGAGCCGTAGGAGGCCCGAGAGGCGGAGCCGTAGGAGGCTCGAGAGGCGGAGCCATAGAAAGCTCTGGAGTCTTTGGGAGCAGAGCCGTGAGAGGCTCGGGAGGTGGAGCCGTGGGAGGCTCTGGAGGGGGAGCCGTAGGAGGCCCGAGAGGTGGAGCCATAGGAGGCTCTAGTGGCAGAGTCCTGGAAGGCTCGAGAGGCTTGGGGGCGGAGCCCTGAGAGGCTCGAGAGGAGGAGGAGCCCTGAGAGACTCGAGAGACGAAGCCATGAGAGGCTTGAGGGGTGGAGCCCTGAGAGGCTCGAGAGGGGGAGCCCTGAGAGGCTTGAGAGGAGGAGGAGCCCTGAAAGACTCGAGAGGGGAAGCCCTGAGAGGCTTGAGAGGGGGAGGAGCCCTGAGAGACTCGAGAGGCGAAGCCGTGAGAGGCTTGAGGGGTGGAGCCCTGAGAGGCTCGAGAGGGGGAGCCCTGAGAGGCTTGAGAGGAGGAGGAGCCCTGAAAGACTCAAGAAGAGAAGCCCTGAGAGGCTTGAGGGGTGGAGCCATGAAAGACTCGAGGGACGGAGCCCTGAGAGGCTCGAGGGTTAGAGCTCTGGGAGGCTCGAGAGACTTGAAAGGCAGAACCCTGGGGGGCTTGGGAGGTAGAGCTCTGGGAGGCTCGAGAAACGGAGCCCTGGGTGGCTTGGGAGGAGGAGCCTTGGGAGGCTCGTGAGGCGGAGGCCGCGAGGGCTCTGAGGGGCGAGCAGAGGCTGGCAGAGCCGTGGAAGACTCTGAGGGCGGAGCAGAGGCTGGCAGAGCTGTGGAAGACTCTGAGGGCGGAGCAGAGGCTGGCAGAGTCGTGGAAGACTCTGAGGGTGGAGCAGAGCCCGGCAGAGCTGTGGAAGACTCTGAGGGCGGAGCAGAGCTCGGCAGAGCCGTGGAAGACTCTGAGGGCGGAGCAGAGGCTGGCAGAGCCGTGGAAGACTCTGAGGGCGGTGCAGAGGCTGGCAGAGTCGTGGAAGACTCTGAGGGCGGAGTAGAGGTCGGCAGAGTCGTGGAAGACTCTGAGGGTGGAGTAGAGCCCGGCAGAGTCGTGGAAGACTCTGGGGGCGGAGCAGAGCCCGGCAGAGTCGTGGAAGACTCTGAGGAAACCTCTGCGGTCTTGAGCACAAGACGAGACTGGGGAGAAGGGGCCCTCTTCCTTCTCTGACGTCTTCGGCCAACAGGGGATGTGGCCATGGGGACGGTCGAGGCTACAGGCGCTGGCTCTGGGGCGGTCGAGGCTACAGGCGCTGGCTCGCTGACCGTGGCAGACATGGGCGCTGGCTCGTTGGCCGTGGCGGGCATGGGCGCTGGCTCGTTGGCCGTGGCGGGCATGGGCGTTGACTCGCTGGCCGTGCCAGGCTTCGAGGCTGGGGCCGTGACAGGCCTCGGGAATGGGGCCGTGTCGGGCTTCGGGACTGGGGCCGTGACAGGCTTCGGGACTGGGGCCGTGTCAGGCTTCGGGACTAGGGCCGTGTAAGGCTTCGGGACTAGGGCCGTGTAAGGCTTCGGGACTAGGGCCGTGTAAGGCTTCGAGACGGGGCCGTGGTATGGAACGCTGGTTCAGTTTCTGCCTCCCCCACAGTAAACGAGGAACCAGCGTACAGTAGGGCGAGGTCAATAAACTGAGCCAGGTTGAGAGAGCAGCGACCACCAGGCATGAATGATGAGGCTGGCTCATTCAGTCCATATTGAAAAATGTCTTTCAGAGCCACCTCATCAAAATTTACCTGGTTAGCCAGGGCACAAAAATCCACAACATAAGCCTCTAAGGGTTGGCTCCCCTGGCGCAAAACCAAGAGTCGGGCTGCTGGCTCCTTAATGTCAAGGGCGGGGTTATGAGTTACATAACTGCTGCCTTGCATGAAAAACCCTTGGTTAGCGTCAGAAGAGCCATAAAACCTCTCCGGGGATGGAGAGCATACGGCGCCATGGATGCATGGAGAGCATCAACGGGCTCAGGGGCAGACACAGGTGAAACAGGGTGAAATAAATCAGACATAGCACATACCTGCTGCCCCTGGGCCGCGAGCGCTTGGTCAAGCTTCCAAACAGTAGCTCCTCGCGCTGAATGTGACGTGTACCTCCGCTCTAGTGAGCTGCGTGAATCCTCAGCTCGGGGCATTGTGACTGTCTTCGGTAAGGGTTGGTTATTTTGTAACCCGCATACACAAACACAAGACGAGACAGTCACAATGTCGGAGAAAACTGCTTTATTCCAACAAAGGCAGGCAACAGTACAAACAGGGCAAATCCAGTGAAGAGGCGTCAAAGGGGAGCGTGATGTCAGAGCCGGGGAATCAGAATAGAATGGCGGGGCAAATCCGGGAGAGAGTGGTCAACGAGAGCGTAGGGGGTCAAAGCCGGGGTAATAAGAATAAGAATAACAAGACGGGACTAGTGGGGAGCAAAAGACAGGGGAACAAGGGGAGCTGGCAAGCTAAGAGGAGGACAAGAGGAGTTCAAAACTAGACGAGACTAGCGGGGGGGCAAAAACACGGGAAACTAAATACATTAACCAACGGGCAAGAAACGAATGTGCTGTGATATAAATAGGGGAACTAACGAGCGGTGAAGGTGTAACGAATAAAGGGGTGATAAGACGAGTACAGGTGAAACTAATGATCTAGTGATTGGGACGAGTGCGGGTGAAACTAATACTGGTGATAGGAGAGCGGGCATGCGAGCCCGAGGAGGGAGACCTGCTAACGAGCATGAGAGCGCGTAGGAGCAAAACAAGCGTGGAAGCTCGAGGGAGCAAAACGAGCGTGCAAGCTCGAGGGAGCAAAACGAGCGTGCAAGCTCGAGGGAGCAAAACGAGCGTGCAAGCTCGAGGGGGCGGAACGAGCGTGGAAGCTCGAGGGGGCGGAGCGAGGGAGCGGGGTTCGTGACAAATATGCACAAGAAATTGTCAAGAGATAACAAGGCATTTAGAAAAAGACTAAATAAAATAGCATAAATTATGAAGTGAAAGACAGGTTTTAAATCAACCCTGTTATTCACTTCAGATACTGTATTATCCGCTCCATGTTGAAACTTTATGTCTCCTCAACACGGAAACTCAGGTATCAAAATTCTTTTAGAATTTCCCAGTTGTAATTTGACTTGAGGAGGCAAGGAAATATTTACGATTATTCAGATAGAATGTGAAGGCAGCATAACTAGCCACACTAGCCTGATTAACTGGATAGCCAATCTATGCTCTTTGTGTATGTCAACAATCTCATTTATGTCTGTCTTTATTTCTCCAAAGGAATGACAGAAGAAACATCTGAGACAAAGTTGATGCTTAAATAAAACTGATTAAGTCTGATCATGAGCTTTGAAAGAGAAACCTCTGAGCAATAACATTTTTCTGTGGGTGCAGACATGTAGAAATGTGTGTGTGTGTGTGTGTGTGTGTGTGTGTGTGTGTGTGTGTGTGTGTGTGTGTGTGTGTGTGTGTGTGTGTGTGTGATGGTCAGAGCCTCAGCTGTCCCAAAGCTGAAATTGGCAATAAAGTTGAGCTCATATAGATCAACTGAGTGAGCTAAGGGTGGACCTGTCACCTGCCCGATCTCTCTCTCTCTCTCTCTCTCTCTCTCTCTCTCTCTCTCTCTCTCTCTCTCTCTCTCTCTCTCTCTCTCTCTCTCTCTCTCTCTCTCTCTCTCTCTCTCTCTCACTGAAACACACATGCAACATGCAAGGGCTCTTTCTCACCCACACAGTTTAAGTGGATACATAGAATGTTAACAGGATCATGGTGATGGATTGCTCATTTCAGGCAGAGGAAGTAGTCATGTGGGGAGACCAGTCACTTCCTTAATTATACATTTCTGTTTGATTTTCAGTTAGCTTACATTTGGCAATATGTGCCACAGAATTAGCCAGCTGAACCACAATATTACAAAATGTTTCACGTATTTACACACCTTAAAATTGTATATGCACACCAGCTAGTATAATGGAAAAATGATTGTGTCCTGAGCAGGTATATAAGTGGACTCAGTAATTGTAATTGAATACACTTTTTGTCAAATTCTGCAGATATCTCTTCACAGTCTGCTAGCTGTCCATTCTGTGGGTGGGCCGAAAAAAATCTAGTATTTGTACACAGCCCTGGCTCTGTTAATGGAACAAAAACAAAGTGGAACAGACCGATCCACACAACAGTACTCCCACCAATCAGCAACAGGGGGTCGTTCTTGTGTGCACAGGATGGGGGTGGGGCAGAGCGAAAGGGAAATGAATTAGAAGAGCGACGGAAAATATCTATTTTTTTTTAGGACCAACTTTCCTAAAACATTTCTTTAACATATGATTGTTTTTTTAAATAAACATGTTCATTTATTATGTGAAGCCAATCAAGTAATTGTCATATCTATAATGCTTTTAACAATTTAATTTCAAGCCGTCGCGATAACAAACAGTCACCCCCCGGGGGCTCATTTGATTATGACACTGGACTTGAAGCAGTGCTGTTACGTATACCTTGTCTTGTTTCACCGTTGCCCTTTGTTTACCATTTTTGTCACTTTTGTAATTCCTTAGTTTTCACTTTTGTCCCTTTTGTAGCTCCACAGTCTCCCTGTTAGCGTTCGTGTTCTCCGTTCATTGTTTTCACCTGCCCTCGTTAATTTACCATTGGTTTCTGTCTATCACCTTGTTATCTTGTTTTGAGTTCTGTTTGTTCATTGGCCCCTTTGTCCCAAAGGGACAAAGGGGCCAAGGGCTCTCTACGCCTGCCACGGTCAGTGAGCCAGCACCTACGCCTGTCCCGGTCTGCGGCCTGAGTCCTCGTCAGCCACGGTGAGCGAGCCTGAGCCCTCGGCTGTCCCCGAGCCAGTGCCGATAGCCTCAAACGTCAATGAGCCAGTGCCTGTAGCCTCAGATGTCCGTGAGCCAGCGCCTGTAGCCTCGACTGTCCCTGAGCCAGCGCCTGTAGCCTCGACCGTCCCTGAGCCAGCGCCTGTAGCCTCGACCGTCCCTGAGCCAGCGCCTGTAGCCTCGACCGTCCCTGAGCCAGTGTCTGTAGCCATGACCGTCCAAGCGCCAATGCCTCCCGAGCTTTCCAGAGCTCCACCTCCCGAGCTTTCCAGAGCTCCGCCTCCCGAGCTTCCCGAGCTTTCCAGAGCTCTGCCTTCCGAGCTTTCCAGAGCTCCGCCTCCCAAGCTTTCCAGAGCTCCGCCTCCCGAGCTTTCCAGAGCTCTGCCTTCCGAGCTTTCCAGAGCTCCGCCTTCTGAGTCTTCCAGGACTCCGCCTCTCAAGCCCCTCGAGCCTTCCAGGGCTCCGCCTCTCAAGCTTCCCGAGCCTCCCAGGGCTCCGCCTTTCAAGCATCTCGAGCCTTCCAGGGCTCCGCCTCTCAAGCATCTCGAGCCTCCCAGGGCTCCACCTCTCAAGTCTCTCGAGCCTCCCAGGGCTCTGCCTCTCAAGTCTCTCAAGTCTTCCAGGGCTCCGCCTCTCGAGCTTCCTGAGCCTCCCAGGGCTCCGCCCCTCAAGCCTCTCGAGCCTTCTAGGGCTCCGCCCCTCAAATCCCTCGAGTCTTCCAGGGCTCCTCCTCCCGAGCCTTCCAGGGCTTCGCCCCTCAAGCTTCCCAGGGCTCCGCCCCTCAAGCCTCCCAGGGTCCGCCCCTCAAGCCTTCCAGGGCTCCGCCCCTCAAGCCTCTCGAGCCTTCCAGGGCTCTGCCCCTGAAGTCTCTCGAGCCTCCCAGGGCTCCGTCCCTCAGGTCTCTCGAGCCTTCCAGGGCTCCGCCCCTAAGGTCTCTCGAGCCTTCCAGGACTCCGCCTCTCGAGCCCCTCGAGCCTTCCAGGGCTCCGCGCCTCAAGCCTCTCGAGCCTCCCAGGGCTCCGCCTTTCAAGCATCTCGAGCCTTCCAGGGCTCCGCCTCTCAAGCATCTCGAGCCTCCCAGGGCTCCACCTCTCAAGTCTCTCAAGCCTCCCAGGGCTCCGCCTCTCAAGTCTCTCGAGTCTTCCAGGGCTCCGCCTCTCGAGCTTCCTGAGCCTCCCAGGGCTCCGCCCCTCAAATCCCTCGAGTCTTCCAGGGCTCCTCCTCCCGAGCCTTCCAGGGCGTCGCCCCTCAAGCTTCCCAGGGCTCCGCCCCTCAAGCCTCTCGAGTCTTCCAGGGCTCCGCCCCTGAAGTCTCTCCAGCCTCCCAGGGCTCCGCCCCTCAGGTCTCTCGAGCCTTCCAGGGCTCCGCCCCTCAGGTCTCTCCAGCCTCCCAGGGCTCCGCCCCTCAGGTCTCTCGAGCCTTCCAGGGCTCCGCCCCTCAAGTCTCTCGAGCCTTCCTCGGCTCTGCCTCCCGAGCCTCCTACGGCTCTTCTCCCCGAACCTCTTACGGCTCTGCTCTCAAAGACTCTAAAGCCTCATATGGCGCCACCTTCCTCGGCTCCGCCTCCTGAGCCTTCCTCGGCTCCACCTCCAGTGCATTCCAGGCCTCCGCCTCTAGAGCCTTCCAGGGCTTCGCCGCTAGAGCCTCCTACGGCGCCACCTTCATCGGCTCCGCCTCCAGAGCCTACCAGGCCTCCGTCTTTAAAGCCTCTTACAGCACCACCTCCCACGGCTCTGCACCCAGAGACTCCAGAGCTTTCTAGGGCTCCGCCTCCCGAGCCTCCTACGGCTCCGCCTCCAGAGCCTCCCGAGCCTTCTAGGGCTCCGCCTCCCGAGCTTCCTACGGCTCCACCTCCCGAGCCTCCTTCGGCCCCGCCTCCCGAGCCTCCAACGGCTCTGCCTCCCGAGCCTCCTACGGCTCTGCTCCCAGAGCCTCCCGAGCCTTCTAAGGCTCCGCCTCCCGAGCTTCCTCCGGCTCGCCCTCCTGAGTCTCCCTCAGCTCTGCCTTCTGAGCCTCCTAAGCCATCGCCTCCCTCGGCTCCACCTCTTGAGCCTCCCGAGCCTCTCCCGGCTCCGCCTCCTGAACCTCCCTCGGTTCTGCCTCCTGAGCCTCCCCCGGCTCCGCCTCCAGTGGCTCCCTCAGCTCCACCTTCTGAGCCTCCTAAGCCATCGCCTCCCTCGGCTCTGCTTCCCGGGCCTCCCTCGGCTGAACCGGTGCTTGCCCCATGGCCATCTCCTAGGCCACCAAAACCGGCCTCTGTCCTGTGGCCAGCTCCCAGGTCCCCTGAGCCGGTCCTTGCCTCACGGCCATCTCCTAGGCCACCAAAACCGGCCTCTGTCCTGTGGCCACCGCCCCGGTCGATACCTCCCTGGCCCCCTAAACCTGTCCCTTTGTGCCCCCAGGGACTGCCTAATTGGCCGCGTGGACTGTCTCATTTCCCTTTGTGCCCCCGTGGACGGTCTCATTTCCCTTTGTGCCACCGTGGACTGTCTTATTTCCCCTCGTGGCCCCCCT
Source organism: Xyrauchen texanus (assembly GCF_025860055.1). Classification (NCBI taxonomy): domain Eukaryota; kingdom Metazoa; phylum Chordata; class Actinopteri; order Cypriniformes; family Catostomidae; genus Xyrauchen; species Xyrauchen texanus. Next base: position 33,101,626 of record NC_068316.1, on the reverse strand, counting down.
TGGACTTCCTGCCTGCCCTTTGTTCCCCCTTGGACTTCCTGCCTGCCCTCTGTGCCCCTTGGACTGCCTTCTTGCTCTTGTGCCCCCCTGGTCTGCCTGTCTGCCCCTGGTGCCATCATTTTGTTTCCTGTGGGTTTCTTCTCTTTGTTTTTTTTTTCTTTAGGATCATCTGGGATCCGATCCTTTGAGGGGGGGGGGCTCTGTTACGTATACCTTGTCTTGTTTCACCGTTGCCCTTTGTTTACCATTTTTGTCACTTTTGTAATTCCTTAGTTTTCACTTTTGTCCCTTTTGTAGCTCCACAGTCTCCCTGTTAGTGTTCGTGTTCTCCGTTCATTGTTTTCACCTGCCCTTGTTAATTTACCATTGGTTTCTGTCTATCACCTTGTTATCTTGTTTTGAGTTCTGTTTGTTCATTGGCCCCTTTGTCCCATGTTCATGTATTTATACCCTGGTTCTTTGTTCAGTCCTTGTCTATCGTTGAATGTTGTTTAGCCTGGTATGTTTTCCCTGCCCGTGTTTTCAGTTTTATGTTTATTTCCCCATTGAGGGTTTTCCTTTGTGTTTATCTATTGTCTACTTAATAAAGTAAGCTGCATTTGGATCCGCATCTCCTCGTCTGCCTTCGCTGATCATTCGTAACAAGTGCATGTTGGTTAGAATTTTTTCCGACTTGAGACAACTCCACAGCCAAGTCACCGTAACGTTTGCCATCAAAGTACCGCGAAAGCGATTCGAACCAGCTGTCTGGCGCATTTACTTCAAAGTGGCTTCACATGCTCTGAATGACGACACAGCTGATTCGCACTTGGTCAGATTCACAACGTGACAACGGTGACGGGTGTCATATGGGTTGAGTCCGCAATGACATACTGCACATACTACTTCTGCCATATCAGTTCAGAAGAGTTTAACTGGGCATTTACTAAGGTGTTTATTCTGACATCTTCTGTTTCGCTGAACACTCACAAATCCGTGATTTTTATAATTGTACATCATGTCTATATTATGTCATAGTAATATCATGTTTATTCATAAAACTATTCAAAATGATAAAAAATACTGACTCCTTTATTGGTATTAAAATCATATAGGCTTATATTGGACTTTCTCTTGTACACACAGCAGGCACTATATTAAGCAACAAATAAACTTTTCAAATGAATACTGTTTCTAGTTACTATATGTCAAATTCAAACCCCTGTACATCTAAATGACACTGTCTGCAATAAAGAAAGCAAACATTGCGTGATCTGCCGTGACTGATGTAGGTTCAGCACATGACGGGAAGCACAAATGTGTCCTGCTTGATGAGTCTTTTCAACTCCTCCCCCGACTGCAACTGGCAAATCTTGCCGATTGGTAAGGCAAGGCGCACCTATTTTAAAAAATGAAACTCATCGATCCTACTATTGCACATTAATTATTTTATCTTCTTTCTCATTTCATTCAAGGTCACACTACAATATACTGTATGTATTTTTACATTGGCTTGCATGCTCTTTTGTCAGTGGTGTTACTCCTAACTAAAATTAATGAGAACCTGTTTCACCATGGACAAATGTAATGGTTACGGTGATTTTCAAGACAGAGGAAGGTATTGCAAAAACAAAAATGCTACCATTGATCTTAATATCATTTAATTATCAATATTTCCCAAGACATTTCAATGATTCATCTTTTAGAAATTGTGTAACAGGGTAACGCCACTGACATTTTGAAATAGACCTTAAACATTTCTAACATGTTGAATGCAACATGTACTCACTGTTCGGTCAGTGGTCCACTTCACCACACATGACCTTAAGCCTGAGGAAGAACTTCTTAAGTGTTGGTCATAAAAGTCCTTTTGGTGTTTTTCATTCCAGTATCACCACTGACATTCAAATGAGTAACAATAGTTTTTATTTAAATTATTAATCAAACTTAATTAATTTCACTTTTTACTTATTTCAATCACAAATAGATAATATATTTTAGAACAAATATTATTTTTGCTATTTTTATGACTTTTATGAACTTGAAAATTTCTCTGCTCAGCTGTATTATGGAGCAGACATGCATATTTTCATGTTTAATGGGTTTTAAGAAGTCTATTGCAAATATGAATTATAATATCGTTTGTACAGTTCCAAGTTACAAAGTATTTTAAATCATATTTGGTTTTATCTGCAACTGTAATTGTAGAATGACCTGAATATATTCAGTCTGAGTTTCTGAACTGAAGTTTTAGTCTTCTGCTGGTCATTATTACATTATATGGATTATTCCACTGTCAGACTCCATCATGGCTTACACGCCACTAAATCAACAGATACTATCTTACAGCAAAGAAGTTTATTTAAAAGATTATGTTTTTGACATGAAAGTCTGTTTAATATTACAGTATTCTTTGTCAGGTGAAAGCACATGACAGGCATGTCCCTTTTCACCCGTGACGTGTGTCTGTCATTAAATCAGTCATGGGCCACATGGCAGCTTGTCTTTGCCTCTCAGAGAAGCAGTCCGGTGATGTAAACAGTTTGAAAGAGCCACAGTGCCTCCTGCAGGATTAACTTTATACACCGCCTACTTCAGTTTATGAATAACTGGTGAAAATTCAGTTTTCTTATGTGATGTAATTGTGTTTGTGAGTGTTTGCACAATGTGTGTTCACTATGATCTTCTAACAGTGGGTTGTGTCACACTGATATGTGTGTGCATGTGTAATTACCCAAACGGGTGATGCAAACTTGCAACTTCCTCCTAGAATTTGTCTCGTTTACAGACAACCTGCATGGCCAGTGGGCAACAGCAACAAAGATAAATGGACTTTTCAGAATATATAACAATCAACATCTTCCCTGTAGATGTTTTGGTCATGGCTGGAGGTAACATATTTCAGTGCATAATTAAAACTCTTAAATGAGTGGCGATGGGCGGGCTGGCATCTGCGGCCCGTGGCGTGACCTCTGGCCTTTGGCTGCTGTGTGTGTTGTGAAACAGAGGAGCTGTGCTGTCACTCATATTTGCAGCGCTCTCCGTGTCTCAGGGGTCTGCCTTCCGTCGGATGGACTTGTTCATATTGTGTCACAAAAAAGGAGCAAAAGAGAAGAGATACCAAAAAATATTTGCCAAAGGTGCTCTGTGTTTGTACAATAATAGTTTGTTCCTTTAACTTTAATAGGAATACTTGAACAGGCCAAGATATCTCTTTAGAACAGGTGAGTCATTCAGCACCTTTAAAATAAATAAAAAAAAACATTTGTTTGTGTTGTATTTTACAGATGTATTTTTATCAATGTGTAGAGCAGAAATATGCTCTGGTCAAACTCAGGCATTTAAACTGAATTAATTATAGCTTAATTATGGCTATAAAATGATCAGGGTTGAACTTAACAGGATGGAAATAAAAAGCTTAAGCTTGCCATTACAGATTACCAGTTAGCTTAAATAAAGATGTCAACTTGAAGTGTATCTTGATATCTGTATTTTCAAATGTTGATATTATCATACAGATTACTGTTATTCTTTCAAACATGATGTAAAGCATACTAGGTTTGTGTTACTTAGGGCTGCACGATTATGACAAAAATGATAATTGTCTGTTATTTTCCCTTGATATTGTTATTGTGATTATTTTGATCAGTAGAATTTACATTAAAATTCAGATTTTGTGTGGGGGGAACTGCACGCCAAATTCTTTATGTTGAATGCACATCCAAAACAAGTTGAGAATGTGTTCTTGAATGACTTTATTTACATGGAAAAACAAAAGTGTTATTCAAATTGTGTATATATTTTACACAGAAAGTGAACAAAGCAACAATGCTGGAATAGTAAGTTGTGGTTTCTGACATGCCAGTAGACTCATTTAAACACTTCTGATTTGTCATTTTTGCATGACAACATACAGTTCTCGATGTGAGCCGGTAACAGCAACAATGACAAAATAATTGATCCTGTATAGTATGACATTTATAATACGGACAGGGAAATTTACTATAGTAGAAATTATTCAGGTTTATTAAAAAATAAAATAAAAATATCACAAGAGATTGTTAAAAAAATACAGGCTATTTGTATTTCATTGTTTCATTGCATAAATAAAACACAAGGTAAAGTACAGTACAGAAATGGGTAGGGCTACATTTATGAAATTGAGATGCAAAAACGTGGCCTAATTTACCTGAATTATTTTAATTTACTTAAAATTCATGTCAAATCAAGTCATTTTTATTTGTATAGCACCTGTTTCAAAGCAGCTTTACAGAAGATCAGCATTAACAGAAGATAAAACTGTAATATCTATAAAGTTTGATTAAATCTGATTGTAAAATGTGTAGAGAAAATAAATAATTAAATAATAATTGTATTTATATCCCCAAGCTGAAGGTGACTGTGGCAAGGAACACAAAACACCATAAGATGTTGATTAATGGAGAATCCAGACTCGCTGTGAGGGCCAGTTCCCCTCTGACTAACATCATGAATATAATGCCAGTATTACTTATTTATGTGCAGTACAAGTCAAGATTTAAAATGTGTAAATTAAGTAAGTGTTAAGGTACAGTGTTTTAAATATATATATATATATATATATATATATATATATATATATATATATATATATATATATATATATATATATATATTTTTTTTTTTTTTTTTTTTTAATGAATTTTAAGATTAATGACTAATGTCTTTTAAATCCATCCTGGATTAACTGCAGAAGTTCACATAGATGCAATTGTCCTTGTTAATTGGCTGCTGAAGTGTTTTGTTGGTAATTAAATGGTGTATTCCATGTCAAAAGTGCAGTCTATCATGAGACCAAGGTGATACAGGTAGAGATCAGTGAGGTGCATCGCAGTTCAACCAGCAATACATTTTGGTGAGGTCTATCCTAAGTCCAAGGTTCAGGCAGAGATGTATGAATATCCCATGTCTTACAGTTGGAATCAGTTCATCCTCTCAAGTCAAAAGACTGAAGTGATGTCTGGCTGGCACCGACAGTAGTTTGTTGTCATCTTTCAGCGACACTTAGCAGTGGAGTCTGACACAAGCAGGAACGGAGCTGGATCTGACCAGCTCTGGTAACCTCGGTAAATGAATGGAAAATGGACATGGAAACAAATAGAATAATATAAGCATATATGCCATTCAATTTATTGCAGAGTTATAGATCATGATCACGGTTTCTGGTTTCTGGTTCCGGCAGACCCAACTAAAGCAGCCTAATTGTGGGATGGAGGATACATTAGGTGTATGCCTGGATAAATAGATTGAGTGGATGAGTCTTTACTCTAGACTTAAACTGAGAGAGTGTGTCTGCATCTCGAACAGTGTTTGGGAGACTATTCCATAGTTTAGGAGCCAAATATGAAAAGGATCTACCTCCTTTTGTGGATTTTGATATTCTAGGAACTATTAATAGGCCAGAATTTTGCGATCATAATGAACGTGATGGAATATAACGTGGTAGAAGATCATTTACGTACTGCAGAGCTAGACCATTCAAAGCTTTGTACGTAGTTAACAGAATTTTAAAATTATATGAAATTTAACAGGTAGCCAAAGTAACGATGATAAAATGGGGCTAATATGATCATATTTCTTGGTTCTGTTTAGCACTCTGGCTGCTGCATTTTGAACCAATTGAAGTTTATTTATTGATCTTGCTGGACATCCTCCCAGTAATACATATATATATATATATATATATATATATATATATATATATATATATATATATATATATATATATATATATATATATACACACACATATGCATGTTTGAGTCCACTTATGAAAATGTTTCTATTTCACATTTTTCTAATTTAATAGTGTATTTTTCATTACAAATGATATTATAAGCATAGTGGATTGAGTGAAAAATGTGTGCAAAACCTGATAATTATGATATAATCATGCCAATGGTTACCACACCGTGTGCCAGCACTGGCACTCATGCCATAGTTTGCAGATCCATATGGGCCCTACCTTTATGAAATTGAGGTGCAAAAAATTGCCCATTTCATTTAAATTTGCCCTTTATGAAATATATGTTCTGATATGGTTTTAAAAGGTTACATACTTGTACATACTGTATATGGACATATATATCAAAATACAATAAAATGGCCATGTTCATATATGTAATTAAAATATTTTCCTAAACACTAGTGGAATTTGCACATTTATGTTCAAATATATATATATATATATATATATATATATATATATATATATATATATATATATATATATATATACATAAACTGTATAGTATGTTCATATATTTGATTTCGGTATTGACCAGGCTACTATAAGAAATTGAGATGCAAAAAAAAAAATGCCCAACTTATCTAAATTTGCCCTATATTACATATAAAATAATAGTAATACATTGAAATAATTACAAATGTCCTTTACTTTTGTGCATCATTCTTCAAAATGTAATATGCCTTGTCTGGACTTTACAAAAAGTAGCATTCATCGACATCAAAACAGCCATAGGCAATGTTGGAGCTCTCCTCTGTACCTATAGTGTCCTCTGGTGAGCTGTGTGGTTTGATGTGTGTGTAAATCTGCAGATAACTGGAGACAGAAGCTGATACAGAGCGATCACAAACGAGCGGCTGCTGCAGCTGATATGTGCCTCTCGTGGAGTCAGGTCCGCATTTCTCCTTCCTGTCACGCAGTCATCCTGCGTCCTGTGAATCTCACCGATGCCTCCTGACAGCGCCTGATACCGCTGTGTGCTTAATTATACAGCAGCTACACTTACAGGTTATGAGAGGTAGCAGTGCAGACAGTTACGCGCGAGACACACGGCTCCACTCGACAAATCAGACTAACGGGAGAGAAAAAAGAGAAAGAGATGGGGGGGTTGTGGGGTTGCAAATAAGGAGACTGGACATGCGAGTGACCCACAGCACTATCAGTGACCCCACAATATATTTCTAACTAATGCGACCCCATATTGTGTATCACAATTGGCATCGGAATACTCCCACAGGCTATGGATTGTTCCCGTGAGTGCGGATCGCTGTCCTGGGTCCCGGCTCATACATACAGGATGTGGCAGCTCCGGGCATTGCGCTGCAGCGGCGTTATGCGTTGCTGCGGGCGTGCGTTCATGATAGTCCTGTGCATGGGCTAAAACTTTGTGATGCACCACAACAGGCAAACAAAAGCAAAGGGACAGATAAAAGACAATTAGTTTTACCTTGTTCCCGAGCACCTAATCATTTATGAAAGTTTGTATATGTGCTAATTATGCTTCTGTTATTTGGGCCAGCTGTTTCAATTTTCATTCATTTATTTGTTTGTTTTTGTTTACGGAAATAATTGTGACATGGTAAAATAAAAACAAGAAGATAAATTGAATAGCATATGGGCAGATCTGTTTAAATATGGGGTAGGCTACAGTACAACAGAGGACAGGCCCTCCTTTAGAAAAAAAAAAAAAAAAATGCTTTTTTTCCTGTCCCAAATTGTACAGAATATAAATAGAAGTTAAAAAAAAATACATTTATTTTTATTTCATCTTTATGGAGCTAAATAACATGAGGGGACCTTTTAGCCCTATTCTTAGAAAAAAGGTTATCAGCTCCAAAGAACCCTTTTTGCACCAAAACGTTCTTTTTACAAAGATTTAAAAGAAGAACCCTTTTGGGACATAAACTGATTTCTTTAGGCTGGTAACTGATTAATGTATGTAGGGGCCTATTTACCTTATTGTTTTATTTGTAAATAGTTTGGAACACTACATTACTTTTGCACTTGTATGTCATACTACAAAAAAACAAAAACAAATGAACTTGTACAGTGTACTTCAACAGTTTTGAGTGTTATTAGAAAAGGATAGATGATAGATGAAAGTGCAGACTTACTCATAATACAAAAACAGATGCATAAAATTGTTTAGCAAAACAGCTTGAGCTTGTTGCTGGTCATTTTTGTCCCATCTGCATAGTGCTGAGGCGCATGCTCACAGCCGCACAACTCACACACTTAACAACAAAATACAATTATTATGTTAGGTTTTTTACTCAGTTTGTGTTATTTATTTGTCTCACTTATGGTAACACTTTTTAACTAATATGTAATGTTAAATAATTTAATGTTTATGATTTTCATATAAATTATATTACTACTAATAGACTTTTAGCTCATTATAAGAAACCTGTGGATGTATACATTTCTATAGCTATTGTATTGTGAAGTGTGTTATTGCTTGTGTTAACTCTACTACTCTTATAATAACACTTAAATGTGTTTTTATATTGTTATTTCACTTTCTTCTCACACATACAGTAAATGTTCTGGTAATTAACCCTTTTAGTTCTGAAGGTGTTTTTAAAGATTTACTGTTTCAGTGCATACCCAAAATTAAAGGATTATAACAAAAGAAAAGAAAAAACAAGGATTGTCAAGTGTTTGATATCATTGTAATGAAAACTTTTCAAATGTTTTAATGATCTAGATTATTATCCATTCTGAGACTCTCAGCCTAAAAAACTGCTGAAAAAATCTGAAAAAAAGAAAGAAAAAATGAGCCAAAAATGTACTTTTATTTTTCTTAGTTGACATTATGTAAATAAGGTGGGTCTGAAAAACTGCTTTCATTTTGTTCCCAATCATGTCAAACGTATCTGAGAAAATAGCAATTGTTTATACGAGGCAATCAAAAAGTTATAACATTAAAAAATTGAATTTATCAGTGTCCAAAAACCTTTCCATGTGTCCAAACGCCTCTCCAAACTAATCAAACATAATAATTGTACATAAGAACTAATTACACATGCTAACACAACAATGACTAAAGGTTTGTATAGCATAGAGATTTTAGTAATGAGTACATTTTGACTCAATGAGTCTTCATCAATGAGTCTGTGTCATTTACATGGTGACCATATGTAACATTGTGCTTCATGTGGATTATATAATGATCCATGCATCCGATTATCTTGTGTGAGGGCTTGTTTGAAAGATAATCACCCCCTCTAAATAATGCTTTGTGATATTTTATGTTCCGTTTATTTTACGTGAAGTTATAAGTGAAAGCGTGTCATATAAGCAACACCAACATAAATGTCAAAGACATATTTTTAACTATTACTTGCAATATTGTTGTCTGTGAGTAAAACAAATAGTGTGGATGTATTTTACTCTTCGAGAGATTTCCAACAACACATGACACATGGCTATTTGATCAGATTGATGTTTTTACTGATTGCAATAATATACACAGTGCAGTTTTCTAGATATATATATATATAAATGATCAAAACAAGTTCAAGTTCATTTTTGGTCATAATGCCGGCATGCATTGGAAAGTACAGATTCTAAGATTTCAAAAGATACCTATTTTGTGTTAGTCAAGAATGTAGTTATTAATATTTTGACAAAAAAAAAATTCTTCTTGCGGGCCCACCATCCGAGCATAAAGGGTTAAACAAAATTGTATTTAAAGCTGTATAATTAAAGAAAATGATTCCATATTTGGACCCATTAAGGGTTCTTTATATAACCCTTTCCCCTGGCTCAAAGAACACTTTAGGTTCTTTTGATGGAACAAAAAAAAATTGTTCTATCAAACTTTTTAAGGGTTCCAAGTATGAAGAGATTGATAGAACCCTTAAGAGTTACTAATACTTTTGAGACAGCAAAAAATGCTTTTTTGGGTAACAAACTAAAAGATCATGCTCAGAAAAGGGTGCCCCATTTCTTGTTAATTTCAAACACACTTGGCTTTTCATCACATCTCAAGTATTCTGTAAACAAAAACATTTCCATTGTGATTGGATCAGTCAATGTGACCCCATTTGAACATTCTTCATAACAAATCTATCCCACCACTCAAGAAAAACAATGTGTTTCATGGGGGCCTTTAGCACCATTGTACCCTATCTAGTGTTTTGGGGCAAAGTATGATTGTGATTGTAAAAAATACAAAATAAAATAACTTGTTGCATCCTCCTGAAATGAGAGACAACATCACAGAAGCTCTTTGAGTTCCTTTCTTGTTTTTTGTGGGTTCTGATGGGTTTCTTTTGCAAGCACCACATTTATTGTCCTTCTCAAAGAAAATGAGACATTTTGCCAAGATCCCTCCACTCCGCATCATATAACAGATAGATATTTGACTGATGAGTGCACGAGAGGCACGCAAAACTTCACTTTCCATGATGTCACCCACACCTGGCCCTTAGAGTTAATAAGGCCGCTGTGATTGATAGCTGACATTTCATA